>NC_058403.1:208686835-208688229 GCF_002201575.2 Neomonachus schauinslandi
CCCAGCCCACCCCACCCCAGCCTCCAAGCTGACACAGGGTGTAGAGTCTGCTGAAGGCCTGGGTCTGAATCCCAGGGCCAACGTTGCCCAGCTGTGTGGCCTTGGGCAGGTTTCTGGAGTTACCTGTTGTGCCCTGGCTGTTGTTTCCCAGGCTGGTGGGCCCTGCCAGGGAGATCGATTAAGCCATCTTGTCATTGTGATTGTTCTTTGAGGGCCTCCAAGCCCACCCACCTCCCAACAAGCCCCTGCGCAGGCGGCCGCCTCCCCTCGGGTCCCAGAGCTGCCGTCCCCCTGCAGCGCTGGGCTCTCGCACCGCCTGGAGCCCCTTCCTCCGGCGCGCTCCCACCCGTCCCGGTGCCGTCCTCCCTGCGGGTGCCCGGGCCCTGACCCGCCGTCCCCTGCCTCGCCCCACAGAGCATGTGCCCTCGGAGCTGTGGGAGCCCTTCTACACCGACCAGTACGCGCAGGAGCACGTGAAGCCCCCGGTGACGCGGCTGCTGCTCTCGGCCGAGCTCTACTGCCGGGCCTGGCGCCAGGCGCTGCCGCAGCTCGAGACCCCCCCCAACCCCTCGGCGCTGCTGACCCTGCTGGCGCGGAGGGGCACAGTGCCCGCGCTGCCCGAGCGCCCCGTGCAGGAGGCCGACCTGAGGCACCAGCCCATCCTCATGGTAGGCCCCGCCCACCAGCCCCGCCCTGCTCCTCCCTAAAGGCTCCGCCCACCAGGCCTGGCTCCTCCCCAGAGGCACTACTCTGGCCCTTGAGGCCATGCTTTATGGCCCACCAGGAGTGGTTCTTCCAGGATCCCTATCCTGCTTCTTCCCGGAAGCCCCACCCACTAATCCAGGCCCATCCCCAAAGCCCCTCCTACTTCAGGCCCCGCCCCCACCCACCCAACCTTGAGGTGCTTCCTCCTCTTCTCCCTCAGAGGCGAGCGGAGCCCCCATCCCTCGCCCTGGTCTCACCCTTCAGCCCTTACCTCCACAGGGAGCCCACCTAGCTGTCATTGACGCCCTCATGGTTGCCTTCGCCTTCGAGTGGACAAAGACACTGCCCGGTCCTTTGGCCCTGGCCAGCTTGGAGCATAAGCTCCTTTTCTGGGTGGACACGGTAGGTGGGGTTAGGCTGGCATGGGCTGGGGGCCAGGATCGCCCGGTGACTGGGCTCTGACCTCTCCCTGCTCCCCAGACCATCCGGCGGCTGCAGGAGAAGACGGAGCAGGAAGCTGCCCAGAGAGCCTCTCCTGTGGCCCCTGCAGATGGGGTGGCCCCAGCACAGCCCTCGGTGAGGCTAGGGCGATGGACGGATGGACGGACGCAAGGACAGTTGGATGGCTGGGTGGGCAGGGAAGGGCTGCACCTCGAGGCCAGTCCTGCACTCGGCGGGGGGGGGGGGGG
>NC_058403.1:208688329-208696851 GCF_002201575.2 Neomonachus schauinslandi
TCTCCTGCTCTCCCCTCTGCCTCTCTGGCATCAGTGCCCCACACGCTGGTATTGGAAGCTGGTTCCTGTAAGTGGGGCTGTTTCTCCGCCCCGTCTGCCTGCCTTGCTTGTCGCTTTGTCTCTCCGTGTGTCTGTTCTGCCTGCCTGTCTGCTCCCTCTCCTACTTCTTCCCAGCTGTGAGCAAAAGACGTGGGACCCCAGCCCTGGGGGACAGAGAGAAGCCTTCTGTAGCCTCAGAGAGGAGAGGAATCTCTGCTGTTAACTGACCGGGCAGACCTCTCCCCAGTTACCGTTCAGGGGGATGAACCTCCCTTCCCAGCAATTAAGAGGGCTTGTCCATCTTAGCTGAGCTGGGAGACTTCCGGCACTTCTGAAGGGAGGACTCTTGCCCTTCAGACATATGGATCCTGACCCCAGTGGCAGGGCACATGGAGAAGACCCCTTTAGTCAAGAGGAAGACCCCCAAACCCAGAAGAAGGTGGAAGAACCTTCCCAAGACCCCGGTTTCCCTAAGGACAAGTCCCAGCTTTGTTGGTGGTGATGGGGGGGGGCCTCCATCCCTGAAGTACAACAAGGGGCAAGTGACCCCTGCAAGTGGAAGGCTTTGGGCTGGGTGGGATCCCTGCCTTTGCTCACTCTGGGGCCCCCTTCCTTCCACTTTCGGGCCTGGGTTGGGGGTTCCTCTCCTTCTGCCTCCCTGCTTCCTCTGCATCCCTTCCCCAAGCTGGGGCCTGGGTCTTTTGTGGGGGGAGCCCGGGGGAGATTCCCTGCATGGGAGGCTGCTCTGTGGGGTCCCTCCAGGCTGGGAGGAGCTGGGGTCCCCAAAGCCGGCCAGAGTGCAGTCGGAGCTGGATGGCCAGGGCTCATGACAGGGTCGGGGCTATCTCCCCCTCCCCTGGAGGTATGCTTGGGGGCCCAGCAAGTCAGCACCCCTCCCGCCCCGCTGACGGCTGCTCCTCTCCCCCCCCAGCACGCAATTGCCTTCTGTTTGAAGGAGTCGGGGAGCAAACCCCCCATGGTAATGTATCCCCCGCCCCGGGGTCCCAGGAGTCCTGCCCCAGCCCTCGCTGCTGGCCTGGCTGCTCGCTGCTACCCTTCCCCCCGCTCCAGGCTGGCCCCACTCTGGCTCTGGGACCCCCAGCTTCACACCCCCTCATGGCGGAAACCCCAGGCCTCCCCACCCAGCCTGCATGACCACTGACTTGGGGCCAGCCTGAGCCTCTGACCTAACTTGGCTCCCACCCGCAGATCCGATACCGCAAGGACCGAGCTGTGGCCCGACGCGCCCCCTGCTTTCCAAATGTGACCACCCTCCAGGATCTGGCAAGTGGGGCTGCACTAGCTGCCACAATTCACTGCTATTGTCCCCAGCTCTTGCGACTCGAGGGTGAGTGCGTGGGCCTGGGCCACACTTGTCCTTGGGAGCTTGGCACCCAGGCATCTGCCCCCAAGTGGGGCAGTAATTATGAGTGCAGCTTCCAGAACTGGTGGACCGGGGCTTGCACATTTTTTCCCCCAGTTAGCTGTGTGACCTCGCACAAGTGTCTAAACTTCTCTGCGCTTCATATAATTCAGTCCTGCAGCAAATATTTATGGAATGCCAGATTCTATTGTAGGTGCCAGAGATCCAGTGAGAACAATACAGATGTGCTCCTGACCTCAGGCAGCTCACATCCTAGTTGGGAGAGAAGGACAATGAGTTCAGCCAGGAGAACATTCTGGATGTTAGGGGCTCTAAGCGGGGCCAGGTGGTCAGGAAGAGCTTTTTGAGTTGAGTTCTTGCGGAACTAGTTCTCCAGGCCGTTGGGAACAGATGCAGAGGCCCGAGGAACAGCCTATCTTAGTACCCACTTTGTGAAAGGCACCTAGCATGAGGCCCGGCCCATAGGAGGCCCTCGCTTCCCCAGGGCCCCGTCCTCCTTCCCATAGAGCTGGGGACCCAGGTATCCTGTCCCTACAGAGGTGTGCCTCAAGGACCCCATGTCTGTGGCGGACAGCCTGTACAACCTCCAGCTGGTGCAGGATTTCTGTGCCTCCCGCCTTCCTCGTGGCTGCCCGCTCTCCCTCGAGGACCTGCTTTATGTCCCACCGCCCCTCAAGGTAAGGTCATCTCGAGGCCTTGGGGGCCGAGGCAGGCGTTCAGGGCCGTGGGTCCCATTGGCTGACCCTGCCTTCTGCCTCCAGATCAACCTGGTGGTGCTGCTAGCCGAGATGTTCACGTGCTTTGAGGTGCTGAAACCTGATTTTGTGCAGGCCAAGGACCTGCCTGACGGTCACGGTGAGGCCTGGCCCTGGGTGTGGGGCGGGGTAGGGAGGCCAAGCCCTGCCTGACCCTGCTATCCCTGCTGCAGCGGCCTCCCCTCGGGCCACGGAGGCCTCTCCCGCTCAGAACAGCAGTGGCTGCAGGTACAGTTTCCCTGTTGGGTGAGTCTCCATGGCCATGGTGGGCTCTTCCCCTCGCTGGGCGCTGCGCCAGGGCTAGGGGATGCTCTCTGCTCCACTCCTGGGCGAGGTGAGCAAGGCCGGGCGGTCCCTTGGCTGACGTGCTTCTCTTGGCAGTTCTCCTGTCTTCAACTTCCGCCACCCACTTCTGTCACCCGGCGGCCCCCAGTCCCCACTCCGTGGATCCACAGGTGAGGGCAGGGGTACAGCTGGTCACTGGAGACCCCTACCCAAACACTGCCTTAGCAGACTTCATGTCTCCTCCTGATCCCTCCACTGGGTCCCACCTGAATGACCCCGTGGTGACCCTCACTGACCCCTCCCACCAGCGGCCCCCAGCTATCTGTCCACATAATGCCCCATCAGTGACACCCCCTGGCAGACCCCACCCAGGGCCCAGCGACTCCATAGTGACCACTGAGTGACCACTTACAGTGACCACCTCTCCCCAGGCTCACTGAAGTCCTCCCCGTCCATGTCCCACATGGAGGCCCTCGGCAAGGCCTGGAACCGTCAGCTCAGGTGAGTGCATCTCAAGGGCCAGTGGAGCAGACTGGGCAGGGGTGGGGCTGGGGCTTGTCCCAGGGGCTGACCCCTCCCTCCTGCCGCCCAGCCGTCCCCTTTCCCAGGCAGTGTCGTTCAGCACCCCCTTTGGCCTGGACAGCGACGTGGACGTTGTCATGGGAGACCCCGTCCTACTCCGCTCGGTCAGCTCGGACAGCTTGGGCCCCCCGCGCCCTGTGCCAGCCCGGACCCCCGTCCAGCCACCCCCAGAGTCCGGAGACCTGCCTACCATCGAGGAGGCCCTGCAGATCATCCACAGCGCTGAGCCCCGGCTGCTCCCAGATGGGGCCGCCGACGGCAGCTTCTACCTCCACTCCCCTGAGGGCTCCTCCAAACTGCCACTGGCCTCCTCCTACCCACTCGACGGGGCCTCAAAGCCACTGCCCGCTGCGCCCACCCAAGCACCCAGCTACATGCCCCACCCTGAGGGCCCCCTGAAATCGTCTCCCTGCCCGGCAGGGGAGCTTTCGAAATCGCCGGCCCTGTCTGAGGGCTCCCCGAAGGCAGCAGCTTCGTCCCCCGCGGCCAGCAACTCTGAGGTGAAGATGACCAGCTTTGCTGAGCGCAAGAAGCAGCTGGTCAAGGCCGAGGCCGAGGCAGGGTCCCCGGCGGCCACCCCTGCCGCAGCAGAGGCCCTGAGCTCGGAGATGAGTGAGCTGGGGGCCCGGCTGGAGGAGAAACGGCGGGCCATCGAGGCTCAGAAGCGGCGCATCGAGGCCATCTTTGCTAAACACCGCCAGCGACTGGGCAAGAGCGCTTTCCTGCAGGTGCAGCCGCGGGAGGCTGGAGGGGAGGCGGAGGCGGAGCCCGGCCCGGTCCCTGGTGGGGAGCGGCCAGCGGGCGAGGGCCAGGGCGATCCGGCCCCACGGCCCAAGGCAGTGACCTTCTCACCCGAACTGGGCCCGGTGCCCCCCGAGGGGCTGGGGGACTATAACCGGGCGGTCAGCAAGCTAAGTGCTGCGCTGAGCTCACTGCAGCGGGACATGCAGAGGCTCACGGACCAGCAGCAGCGGCTCCTGGCCCCACCCGAGGCCCCGGGGCCTGCCCCGCCACCTGCTGCATGGGTCATCCCTGGTCCCACAGTGGGTCCCAAAGCCGCGTCTCCCAGCCCTGCTCGGCGTGCCCCAGCTGCCCGGCGCAGCCCCGGGCCCGGCCCCAGCCCAACACCCCGAAGCCCGAAACATGCACGGCCGGCAGAGCTGCGGCTAGCGCCCCTGACAAGAGTGCTCACACCTCCCCACGATGTAGACAGCCTCCCCCACCTGCGCAAGTTCTCGCCAAGCCAGGTGCCTGTGCAGACACGCTCCTCTATCCTCCTGGCGGAGGGGTCACCACCCGAGGAGCCTGTGGCCCGGCCTGGCCTCATCGAGATCCCACTGGGCAGCCTGGAAGAGCCCACAGCCGAGGACGAGGGAGATGGGAGCCCCCCTGGTGCCGAGGATTCCTTAGAGGAAGAGGCGTCTTCGGAGGGAGAGCCCCGGGCCGGGCTGGGCTTCTTCTATAAGGTGAGCGTCACCTAAGCCAGTGGGGGAAGGGACCGGGTGGGTGGCCGCGTGCTCAGGGAGTGGGATCACTGGTGGATAAACCGGGAGGTGGATAGCCAGGTGGGAGTGGGCAGACAGGCAGGGTGTGTGTGGCCAGATGGGTGGGTGGATAGAGGGACGGGTGGATGACGGATGGATGGGTGGTGACAGACAGATGGACAGGAGTAAGTGGACAGACAGGGCTGGGGTCTTCCATGGCATCTCCTCCCTCCTGTTCTCTCCTTCCCACTCTCCCCAGTCCCCCTTCCTACTCTTCCATGTCCCTGTTCTCCGTCCTCATAGCTCCCCCAGCCCGGGCCAGTGGTCTCACCTGGACGCCTGCGGTCACGTGCTGACTGGCCTCTACCATCCATCCCCCCAGCCCCTCTGTCCTTGGCCATTTTCAATGGCCAATTCATTTTTTTTTTTTTTTAATGTAAACTGGACCCTGTCAGTCCCCTACTTAAACCCTTCTGCAGGTCCCGTTGGTCTTAGAATAAAAAAAAAGTGCTTCCCACGGCTTTGGGCCCTGCTCACCTCTGACCTGTCCTATGCCTGTCTCCCTCGCTCCACCTCCCAGCACGCCCCCCCCCCCCCCCTCCATGCCTGCTAGGCTTGTTCTAGCCTCGGCGCTTTTGCACTTGCTGTTCCCTCTGCCTGGAATACCCTCTTCACCTCCCACCCCTCCCCAGTCAAGTCCCTGTCCTTCTCCAGGAAGGTCACCTCCAGGAAGCCTTGCTTAGTGCCCTCAGGCTAGGATAGGTCCCTCCCTACACTGTAGACTGGTAGCTGCTGCTGATCTATCAGGTCGCCTTCCCCACTGGGTTAAGCGCTTGGTGTGAACAGCACCCAGTCTGGCTTGGTCCCCTTTTTGCCCCGGTACCCAGCTCAGGGCCGTGCACAAAGCAGGAACCCGCTAAGTGCCTTCAGACCAGTTACACAAGGGAAAGGAGGGGTGAGTGGTTAGCAGGCAGGGTGGACAGAAGTACTAGGGGAGGGACGGCCAGCTGGACTTGGTGCCTGCCTCCAGGATGAAGACAAGCCCGAGGACGAGATGGCCCAAAAGCGGGCCAGCCTGCTGGAACGGCAGCAGCGGCGGGCAGAGGAGGCGCGGCGGCGGAAACAGTGGCAGGAGGCCGAGAAGGAGCAGCGGAGGGAAGAGGCCGCACGGTGAGGCTGGGGGCGGCCCGGGACCCCTGCCGCCAGTGAACCTGTGAGTGGTCTGACTGCTCGGTAACTCTTGATCTGCAGGCTGGCCCAGGAGGAGGTGACTGCGGGCGCCCCGGCCCCCCCAGCTCCTGTGGCCCCCACAGCAGCCCCAGCCCCTGCCGGGAGGGCCTCAGCTGAGGAAGAAGTGGGCCCCAGGCGGGGGGACTTCACTCGGCTCGAGTATGAACGCAGGGCCCAGCTGAAGCTGATGGATGACCTTGACAAAGTGCTGCGGCCACGGGCTGCGGGGACCGGGGGGCCAGGCCGGGGCGGGCGGAGGGCCCCCCGGCCACGCTCTGGTTGCTGTGATGACTCGGCCCTGGCACGAAGCCCTGCCCGTGGCCTGCTGGGTAAGGACTCTGTAGGGCTGGGGCGTCAGGGCTGGTGCCTGCCCAATGCGCGTGTCCAGGGCTTGCCGAGACCCCCATGAGTACATGGGGTGAAAGGGGTCTTGGGGAGTTGCCCATGCCTGTTCGACTTCCAGAGGGATGTGGGGGTACAGTGGGGCAAGGCATGCTGGGCAGAGCTGGCCTAGAGTTCTCTCTAGAGCTTAAGGGACACAAGGCTCTCTCAGGGATGTTTAGGAGCAAGAGCTTTGGGGGGGGGGGGCGTTTCCTCCCGCCTGCTGGGCACAGCCCCCTCCATGGGTGGGCAGAGGTCTGTCTCAATTGGAGTGCACAGGGTGAGGGTCTCAGGAGGCGGGGCTGACCCCTTGTTCCCTCCACAGCCTACCACGTAAGCGCCCCCCCACCCCCCAGGCCCTGTGGAGGCAGGACTGTGGGTAGGAATGACCCCATGCGCTCTTCTCCCAGGCTCCCGGCTCAGCAAAGTCTACTCTCAGTCCACCCTGTCACTGTCCACCGTGGCCAATGAGGCCCCCAATAACCTTGGCGTGAAGAGGCCCACGTCTCGGTGAGTGTGGGCCAGGCAGGCCTCTCCGGGTCCGTGTGTGTCTTGCTGAAGGGATGAGAGGACGCAGTCCCGTGCATGTGCACAATGGGGGCTGTTGACGGGCCTCAAGAACATGGCTGTGTACCCGAGTGGGGGTGCACCCGAGCGGGGGCGCAGGCATCTGTGGCTGGCGCACACACACACACACACACGCACGCACACACGTGCACGCGCGCGCACACATCCCCCCGCTCCGCAGGGTCCTAGGTCCGTATCTTCCCTGGTCCCTCTGCCTCTGGGGAGGCTTCCCTGACCACTGACTGCATCCCCATCCCCTCCTGTCCCCCCCCCCCTCCCGCCCAGGGCTCCGTCCCCATCCGGCCTCATGTCCCCCAGCCGCCTGCCCGGCAGCCGTGAGCGCGACTGGGAGAATGGCAGCAACGCCTCCTCCCCGGCGTCGGTGCCCGAGTACACAGGTAAGTGGGGCCAGAGCTGGCGAGCCCCAGGCCCTGCCTGTCACCCCCCGCCAACCCCCAGCCCCGCTGACTGCCCCACCCCCCAGGTCCACGGCTGTACAAGGAGCCCAGCGCCAAGTCCAACAAGTTCATCATCCACAACGCCCTGTCTCACTGCTGCTTGGCGGGCAAGGTGAACGAACCGCAGAAGAACCGCATTCTCGAGGTGAGCCTGCGCCGCGGGCTGGGGGGCCAGCGGGGGGGGGCAGGGGCCCTGCCCACTGGTGAACCGGTTGCACCACCCCACCAGGAAATTGAGAAGAGCAAGGCCAACCACTTCCTGATCCTCTTCCGCGACTCGAGCTGCCAGTTCCGGGCCCTCTATACGCTGTCCGGGGAGACAGAGGAGCTGACCCGCCTGGCGGGCTACGGCCCCCGCACGGTCACGCCCACCATGGTCGAGGGCATCTACAAGTACAACTCGGACCGCAAGCGCTTTACCCAGATCCCTGCCAAGACCATGTCCATGAGTGTAGACGCCTTCACCATCCAGGGCCACCTCTGGCAGAGCAAGAAGCCCACGACTCCCAAGAAGGGCAGCAGCACCCCCAAGTAGCCTCGTCCCGGTGGTACACCAGACAGGCCCCAGCCATCGGCCTCCCAGAGGACAGCCTGGAGGACAATCAGTTGGTATTCCTGGGTCTCGTCTGTTCCCAACCTTGTTTGGGTAGGGCTGGAGTCCCTACCCCCTAACTTCTGTCCTGTCCTGCTGTGGGGGCTGAGCTGGGAGGTTCAGGGACTCAGGGCTCAGCTCAGTCCCCTGTCTGTCCTCCCCACCTTCTTGAATAAAATAATTTAGAAAGAGCTTGAGTGTTGTTGGCATCTCCTAACCCTAACCTAGTGACATCTCTGAGAGGTTTCCTTTCTCCTCGATAGCTCTGATGTGGTTCCTGCCATGGCCCCTCATGGCCGCTCCTTGGCCACCTCTTCCCTGATCTCTCTCCGTGGCCGCTCACTCCACTTTTCTCCTCCACGTAGATGTTATTGGCCTCTCCTGTCATTTGGTCTGCGGCCAGCTGCTAAGCTTGATCTCTCTGCCTGCCTCTGTTTCTAGGCTCGGTTACCACCACTAGAAAGGATTCCCATGTTTCTCTCCTACGAGCCCCTCACCCAAGAGTCTGGGTCTGTCCTTGGCACTGCCACGGACGTCTCAGATGTAGGCCCTACAGCGTGAGCTCGAGCCGGCCTGAGCTCCTAGTCTCCCTGTGGCTCAGGCACGGGACCAGCTCCCCCGCTCCCCCCCCCACCTGATGCCTAATGGCCTCTTCTGTCTCACTTGCTTCTCTCCATCCCCAGGTCCAGGCCAACGACCTGACTCCCCCTCCCCCCCGCCCCCCCACAGCCCAATCCCTCACAGCCCACATGGCCTGTTCAGGGC
>NC_058403.1:208696861-208706479 GCF_002201575.2 Neomonachus schauinslandi
CCCCCCCACAGCCCAATCCCTCACAGCCCACATGGCCTGTTCAGGGCACAAATCTGATTATATCCCTCAATGCTTAAAATCCCTTAATAGTTTAGAGCCCACTAATGGCTTCCCAGAGCTTAGGCCTAAGGACACGCCCCGGCCCTGGCCCAAGGCTGAGGACTACTGGCTGCTGTCCAGGGTGAGAAGTACCTTGCGAAGCCTGCCGACCTGCCTTCTCCTGAGAGGAGGTCAGCGCCCTGGCTCAGGAAAAAACAGTTTGGAGAGGGAAGGCTGAGTACCTCCACCTGTTAATGTGGGTACCGGCTGGCAAGACCTGGGCAGTCCAGGGCAAGGCCCTCAAGGAGGCCTCAGGCGGCAGAGACTGGCCTCTGAGTCCTGAACTGGCTCTGCAGGGTGAGGGTGGGGCGTGTGCCCTGGCCTGGAGCCCAGCTGCCCCACCTCCTGCACCAGCCAATCTGGTGGGGGGGGGGAGGGGGGGCTGGGCCCAGGGCCAGAGCACCACTGAGCAGGCAGTCCGTATGGGCACCTGGGCAGCAAGAAGGGCGGGCAGGAAGGAGGCTCAGACTGTGACATACACACATAGGCTATATTAGGGGAGTACAGATGGGGGCAGGGGTGCAGTCAGTCCTCCTTCAGGCTCCCGAACACGGCGGCTGGCACACTCTGCTGCTCCAGCCGCACCTCTGGAGAAGGGGGGGAGGCAGGGAGGACGTGGTCACTCCAGGAGGGGGCCCTGCCTCTGCCTCCCCCCAAACTGCCCAGCCTGTCTGGCTGGCCCCTTACCATTGGGCTCCAGGTCCATTTCGTCCTCGTCCTCGTCCTCGCCCAGCTCAATCTCCTCCGGGTTGGCTTGCTGGGCCAGCTCGGCCAGCTCTTCCCGGGAGGCGTCGCTCCTGCAGGCAGGCAGGGGTCAGGGAGGGGGCCACACCGCCGGGCCTCCCTGGCACCTCCCCTCTTAAACAGGAGCTGGGTCACTCTCACCGGCCCCCACCCCTACCTCACAAACAGGATCTTGCTCTGGGCCCGTGGGGGCTGGTCCCGCTCGGCCTCAGCAGCTAGCTGCTCTGCCCGCTGCTCCAGCAGCTTCATGTCATCCATGCCGCTCTGCCCAGGGGCCAGGTCAGACACTGGGGGGGGCGGGGGGCACGGGGTCAGACAGCATAAGCGGGTCCTGCCCTCCCCACAGCCATACCAGCCCCCACCACAGCCCACACCCACCTTGCTCTGGGTGCCCCAAGCTGTGTGAGCACCCAGCCCTCAAGGAGTTCCCAATTTCCAGTGGGGGAGGCGGAGGTGGACCCCCCAGTGCTCCCAGACAGGAGGTCAAGGCTAGGCAGAGGGCAGAGGCCAGGCCGAGAGGACCTGGCCAGGGCGAGGGGTAGCCCGCAGCTGCTCACCGGTGCCCGTGGCGCTGCCAGACACCTTGAGCATCTGCGAGGCCATGAAGTTGACCTGAGTGTTGTATGTGGCCTGCACGCTGCGGCGGATCCGCAGCATCTCCCGGATGGTGTCCTCATTGCCATGCCGGACCTCGAAGTCCTTCCACGTTTGCCAGAAAGCCCCAGTGGTCTGTGGAGGGTGGGCGGCATGCGCGTGAGCCGGCTGGCTTGGCTGCAGCCCACCCCCTGCCCGCCCACCAGGCTCTCCCCCTACCCGGGGGTCACAGATCTGGGAGCAGAAGCTGTAGATGGCGCGTGCCCGGTCGATCTCGCCAAGCCTGCACTCCATGTCCGCGAACCGCAGGCACATCTCCCGGGCGTGCTCATCCGACAGCACCTGCCGGGTGGAAGGGGGGGGGTGTCAGCGGGGTGCGCAGACCCTGGGCCGGCCTCCAGAACGGCCCCCCGCCCCCACGGGGCACCTCAATGGCCTTCTGGTAGATGCCGCGGGTGTGGGTGACGCCGTAGATCTCAGCTGCGCGCTTGATGTAGATGTTGAACATGTCGTACTGCTGCGCGGGCTCCACGGCCCTGGTGGCGCGCTCGTACACGGCCATGGCGTGCCGGGCCAGGCCCCACTCCTCCTCCAGCTGCGCGTACAGCAGGTACAGCGCTGGACGGGAGGCCGGTGGGTCAGGGGCTGCGGCCTGGGGCGGGCTGCCCTGCCCCTCCCCCGCCCCGCCCCGCCCGCCCGCCCCACCCGCCTCACTCTTGGCGTATTTGGGAGGACAGCCGTCCAGCGCCTGTTCAAAGAGGTCCCGTGCTCGCTCCAGCTTGCGGCCCCCGTAGCGAGCGATGAACTTGGTCAGGTAGGTGCTCCAGATGTCGGACACGTTGGGCCACTTGAACAGCGAGATGCCGCGCTCATACGCCTGCCCCGAGAGAGGGAGTCATGCGTGGGAAGGCAGGGCGAGCGCGCGTGGCGCCCAGGCTGCCGGGAGCCTGTCCCTGTCTCCCTCGGGCTGAGCAAGGTGGCCTTTCCCTCGCCACCCCTCCCTCCAATCACGACGCAGTCAAAAGGGTCTGTATGCCTCCCTCAACAGACTGCAAAGCCCCCAATGACAGGGCAGGACTTGGACTGACCAAGTCACCAGGAGGTAACGTTATGGGCAGGGGACTTAGGGGCAGGGGCAGGGGGGACCTCTCAGCTCTGCAGACACTGGAGCCCAGAGCCCTGCGAGGAGGTTCACATGCCAGGGCCAAGGGGCAAGGCCTGCGTCACTCAGGCCGGGGGTGGCCTGTGTGTCATGTCGTGTACAACCTCCCCAGCTGTGTCCGGATAGTCTCCACACATAACCCAACACGTCAGGCAGCCTGGTGGGGCCTCACAACGTGTACACGCGGAGACCTACAACCCAGGGCCTGAGTGACAGGGCGGGGACAGCCCACACACACCCACACCAACCCCCCCCCACACACAGAAGCAGGGTGAACGGTGTCCCCCAAATTCCTGTCAAAGCCATAACCCCAAGACCTCAGAATGGAACTGTACTTAGAGATGAGGTCTTTAAAAAGGAAATGAAGATGAGATTGCTACAGTGGGCCCTAATCCAACGACTGGAGTCTTTAATGAGATTAAGACACAGACACACACACGGGGATGACCACGGGAGGCCACGGGAAGAAGACGGCCACCTGCACGCCAAGGAGAGAGGCTCAGGAGAAACCAGCCCCGCCGACACCACAATCTGAGGTTTCCAGCCTCCGGGACTAAGACGACACGTCTCCGTTAAGTTCCCTGGTCTGTGGCACTTCGTTAGGGCGGCAGAGCACGCTAACACAGCGCCCAAGGCACTGAAGAGGACACACTGCTGTCTGGGGCCCCCAGGTCACCCCCCTCACCTTGAAGCTCTCCTCGAAGTACTTGTGCTCCTCCAGGAACATGGCGTAGTTGATGACGATCTGGGGCGTGGCGATGCGCAGGTCCAGGATGCGGTCATACACGGCCTTGGTGGACTGCGGGGCAGGGGCGGGTCGGAGCATGTCCCGGGGCAGAGTCTGCAGCCCCAGCCCACCCCCTGCCACAGGCCCTTGGCCACGCAGCTCACCTGGAAGGTGCCCAGGCTCTCCTCTAGGTCAGCGAGCATCGACCACACCTTCAGCGACTTGTACACACGGTTCTGCACGGGCTCCGAGCCGTCGAAGTACTCGGCTCGGCGGGCGGGCAGCGCGGTGGCCTTCTGCAGGGAGCCCGCAGCGGAGGGGGGAGCTTAGGGACGTCCCGGGCCTGGCCACACACGCCCCGCCCCGCCCCCAAGCCCCGGCGTGCACTCACCCGCAACAACCTCAAGGCCTGGTCGTAGTTCTCGTGCCGGAGCTCCAGCTCGCCACACTCACACCACACGCTGGCCAGGTCGTCCACCTGCTTGAAGCTCACCTTGGTGGCCTTCTCCAGGATGATGCGGGCCTGCCAGGGCGCAAAGAGGGCAGGCTGAGGCCCGGCCTGCCCACCCCCGCCCCCCGCGAGGGTGCACGTGTACACAGCTCAGGCAGACGTGACTGTCTGTGCCTCCTGTGTCCTCCGGCCGAGGCATCTGCGCGCGCACACACGGCACAGCACTCACATCGTCCAGCTGCCCGTTGTCCTCGTAAAACTTGGCAAACGCGACCCACAGCGTGTGGGGCTTGCCTGTCGCTTTGAACGGGTCCACCGTCTGCACAGCCTCCGTGTATGTGTTGATGATCTGGGCGGGAGGGGCTGAGTCAGGGCCCGGGCCGGGTGGGGGAGGGGAGAGGCGCAGGGCCGAGGGGGTGGGGCCGCCACGCAGCACCTGGGGGGGGGGGGGGGCCCTGGGCCGGTAGGGGGGGGGGAGCGGCAGGGCCGAGGGGGTGGGGCCGCCACGCACCTCCCGGGGGCGGCCCTGGTGCAGGGCCACGCGCTTGTGCCACTCGTGCACGTGGTGCGGGTTCTGACGCAGCAAGACGCTGTTGAGGAGCAGGGGCCGCCGGCTGATGAGCTGCTCGAAGCGGGCCAGGCGCAGCTCCAGGTCCACGTCATCTGCTCCACGTGATGAGGGCCACAGAGCAGAAGTGAGGGCCTTGGCGCACAGTCCCCACCGAGTGCTCTGGGCTTTGTAGACTCACCCCACTGGCCACCCGCGCTGGAGGTGCATCCCTCGTCCTGGCTACTCTCCGCGGTTCCACCCACCCTGGCCCCTCGGCCGGCCTCCCTCCCTACCGGCCCCGGAACCCGGAGATGCACCGCTCCCCTGCCCCAGCCACTCAGGACGCTCGGAGCCCTGCCCGCCAGCCTGGCCTTCTCCCCTCACCAGCCCAGGACCGCCGTGGAAGCTCACCTTCTTCCTCCCGCCCCAATTCTGAGGCTGTCTCCATCTTGGCTGCAATCATGCTCTCCTCAAACTGGGCATAGCTGTCGAACACCTGGGTGAAGTCCCGCACGGTCATCACGGTCCGGATGGCCTCCTCATACACATCTCGAGCCTGCAAGCACAGGAAGGGTGAAAGGAAGGTGCTCGCTGCCCACCCGTGTGAACACAAGGAACCCAACGGTGCCACCCTGGCAGCGGTCCAGAGCCGGGGTCGCCCAGCTCTGTCAGGCTCTGAGCAGTGACACTCAGCAGAGCCATGACTAGAGCCGTGCCCCGGAGCCGTCTCCTGCCCCCTGCCCCCTGCCCCTGCCCGGCCAGAGCGCTCTCCCCAGCTCTGGCCCCTCCCCAGTAAGCTGACAGTGACGGTCTCTTACGCAGAACCAATGAGGCTTGAGGGAAATGCGTGTAAGGTGCCTGACACCCAGTAAGACTCGTGAGGTGACCGACCCCCGTGCCAGGCTTGGTGGGTTCAAGGCCACCCAGCCAGGAAGAACTCAGGTCTAGCCAACCCCAAGGTGGGCATGCTTGCCAGCAGGGCTGGACCACTTCTTCTCACCTTCAGGAGGGCCATGCACCTGGGTGTGTTTTCTGCTCCTGCACATGCCCACGGGTGTCCCCTGAATGCCGTCCGCTCGAGGGACCGCCCCCCTCCCCTCGTCGGCTCCCGGGCCCGCTCACCTTCTCAAAGTGGCCGCTGCGGATGTAGTAGTCAGCCAGCGAGCACCAGAGCTTGCCTAGCTGGTCAGTGAAGCGGGTGAGGCCCCCACGGATGATGGCATCCACATTGAGCGACTGCACCTTGTCTGGGTTCTGGGAGATGAGGTCACAGAGCTCGTGCCACAGCTGCAGCGTCAGGAGGAGAAGTCTGAGCCCTGCTGCGCACGGGGGCGAGCCGTCCTGCCCCGCCCCCGGCCCCCCACAGGCCCACCTGGTAGTTGGACTTGCCGGCCTTGGACACGAAGCGCTCATCATTGACCACGGTGGCCAGGCGCTGCGCGGCTTCATCCAGCCGGTCGCTGGACTTGAGGTACTCGATGTACTCCTCTGCGCTCTCGGGGCTAAGCTGCACGACAAGCGGCCCCATCGGCAGTCAGGGGTGCTGAGGAACCCTACCACGACAGCCCCTCCCCCTCGGCGGCTCCAGGGCAGCCAGCCACCACTGTCCCGATCAAGAGCCAGCCCTGCCGACCCGCCTCAGCCACCCCTGTCCAACCTGGGTCCCACCAGTGTGGCTTCGGCCCCGCAGGTCCAGCCTAGGCCCCACTGGTCCAAGGCCAGCCCCAGCTGGTCTGGCTTAGACAACAACGGTAGAGCCTGCACCGTCCAGGCCCTGCTGTTTACCACAAGCCCCCTGGCCAGAGAGCACTGTGTTAAGACTTTCACAACGTATGACACTTGTTAGAAGTTTAAGAAAGCCACACACCATCCGCACCCGGTTTCCACCTGGAGACGCTCCCACAGCCATTCATCTCACATTCCCCGCCCTCCTGCGGTAGCGGTTTTCCTGGTTTATGTGGTCAGCTCATGGGCATCTGTCTGCCCGGTTAGACCAGAAAGTTCCACGCATGCAGAGACTGCCTCTGTCACGCTGTCCCAGGACCTGTCTTGGTACCGGACACGCAGCTGCTGCTAGCAAGTATGTGGAGAATAAACAAATCGCCAACAAAAGCCTATCTCAGGAAGCCTTTTCCCCACTTCCTGTCAGGTGACATCCTGCAAGGGGCTGGTGTCCAGGGAGCCAGTTCTGGGCCCCTCTTGGCGCGAGGTTGCGCCCCCGCCCAGCTCACCTTGAGGAAGCGCCGGTAGCCCCGCACGGCTGTCTCAGGCAGCGGGTGCGAGCGGAGGAAGCGCAGGTACAGCGGCCAGATACGAGAGTGCTGCGTGATGGGCAGCGCCCGGAGGGCACGGTCAAACGTGCGGCGGGTGTGCGTGACGCGGCCCTGGTCCATCAGGAACTGGCAGTAGTCCAGCCACAGACGGGGCATCTGCAGGTGTGGGGGAGAGGCGTGCTGTGCGCTGCGGGCGCCACGGCCCGCCACAAAGACCCCTGCTGCCCTAGGGCCCAGAATGCAGCAACACCCAGAACCCCTTCCTCCAGGACCCGGTCTAGCTCAACCGCAAGTCTACCGAGGCGGCAGGACTCCCAGCTTCGTGCATTTCCCGGGACTGAGCCCCGCCCCCCACCTTGTGCATGAACACAAAGGCCCTCTCGTGGCAGTTGTTGGCATCTTCGTAGGCAGGGTCAGTCACGCAGCGACGCTTCACCTGTGCCCGGCGTGCCTTCAGGTATCGGTACCAGAGTTTGTAGCTGGGGGGGGGGGGGGGGGCAGGGGGGGACAGAGGATGACTGGTCAGCCTTACGGACCCCTAGAACCCTTTGCCCTGCCCCCACGAAGCAACTGCTGGGAGAAGGGGCCTGGGGAAGCATGACAAGTCTCAGCAATGGGGGGGACGGCTACTTGGTGCCAAAACAAGAGCCATCCCTGGGGACCTCCCGCCCGGTTCTGTTAGGACAGGACTGGGGGGGGGGGCTGGAGCGATTCCCACCTGCAGGGCAGCAGCTTCAGCGCCCGCTCATACAGCTGGTTGAGCCTGGGCTTTGGGGCACCTTGTTTGAACTCAATGTAGCGGAGCCAGCACTTGACCGAGAACTGGTTCCGCATGATCTCCTCCTCATAGGGGAGGTCCTCTTCCTCCTGTGGGAGCCAGGGAATGGGGAGGAGAGAGACCTGCCCTCAGAGCCTGGTCCCAGGTCCCCCTGTTCATCAGAGCCAGGTCACCCAGACACCCAGATCCTAGGGCTCAGGTCTGGATCTTACTCCTTGGAAATCTACTGCCCACCATCTGACCCAGATCATCAGACTCCTCAATCAGGGTTCTAGGCCAGACTCCCGAGATTGTCACCCAGACACCACTCTTTTGGACTTCCAGATCGAGCCATCCACTCTCTGGCCCAGATCACCAGATTCATTAGACTCCCTGGTCCAATGCCAGGCCTTGCTCAGACCTGGACACCAAGCTATAACTCCGCACAACGTGCCTCTTCCTGAACACCAGGCCTTTGGCATATCAGGCTCCCACAAGCCAGAGTATAGCTCAACTCTGCCCCAGAACTTGGAAAATGAATAAGGAAACCTCTTTTGAAATGGAATGCGGAAGCCCTGAAGGGAGAACCCTCATGCCCTACCATCTGTCAATTGCAGAACCCCCACAGAAGATTTTCTCCTTGCCTGGCAACAGCCCAGCCAATGAGAGACTGCCATAACTCAGTCAGTGAGAAGCCATCACCACCCTGAACCGGCACTTTCTTCTAATAGACTTTCCTTCAAAGCAACCCTCCCCAGCTGACTCCTTTTTCTCTACAAAGTGACATTCCTCTCCTTTGTTCTCCAGACTTGCCTTTGGTTTTACCAGAGCTTGCATGTTCCTATTTAAAATTCCTCTGCCACTCTTTTTTTTTTTTTTAATTCTTATTTATTTATTTGACACACAGAGAGAGAAACAGCGAGAGAGGGAACACAAGCAGGGGGAGCGGGAGAGGGAGAAGCAGGCTCCTAGCTGAGCAGGGAGCCCGATGCGGGGCTCGATCCCAGGACCCTGTGATCATGACCTGAGCCGAAGGCAGACGCTTAACGACTGAGCCACCCAGGCACCCCATCCTTTGCCACTCTTAAATAAACCCATTTTGCTGGTAAAATAACTAGCAGTTTTATTTTCAGGATCGACAGAAGCTAGACCTTTCCCTCAGGAGAAGTGTGGACCACCACTAAACTTCACTAATACTAAACACTAAAAAGCTGGTGAAGAGGCCAGGCCTCAATAAGCATACCTCACGGATATTGCGGGTTCGGTTCCAGACCACAGTCCAGTGAGTATCACAATACAGTAGGTCAAGTGAATTTTTTGGTTTCCTAGTGCACATAAGTTATATTTACGCTATACTGTAGTCTATTAAATGTGCAATGGCATTATGGGTAAAAAATCTACGTATCTTGATTAAAATATACTTTCTTGCTAAAAAATGTTAATCCCCATCTGAGCTTTCAGTGGGTTGTAATCTTTTTGCTGGTGGACGGTCTTGCCTCCATGGTGACAGCTGCTGATTGGGGTGGTGGCTGCTGAAGGCTGGGGTGACTGTGGCAATTTCTTAAAAAAGACAAAATAGTTTGCCACATCAATTCAATCTTCCCTCCATGAACGACTTCTCTGTAGTATGTGATTCGGTTTGATAGCATTTTACCCAGAGTAGGACTTCCTTCCAGACTGGAATCAATTCTCTCAAACCCTCTGCTGCTTTGTCAACTGAGTTTATGTAATATTCTAAAAGCTCTGTTGTCATTTCAACAATCTTCACAGCATCTTCACCAGTAGATTCCATCTCAAGAAACCCCTTTCTTTGCTCATCCATAAAAAGCAACTCCTCCATTCAAATTTTATCATGAGAATACAGCAATGCAGTCCCATCTTCAGACTCCACTTCTAATTCCGGTTCTCTTGCTGTTTCTGCCACACCTGCTGTTACTTCTTCCCCTGAAGGCTGGAACCCCTCAAAGTCATTCATGAGGGTTGGGATCAACTTCTTCCAAAACCCTGTTAAGGTTGATACTTTGACCTCTCCTCATGAATCAGAATGTTCTTTTTTTTTTTTTTTTTAAAGATTTTATTTATTTATTCATGAGAGACAGAGAGAGAGAGAGAAAGAAGCAGGTTCCCAAGGAGCAGGAGCCCGATGCGGGACTCGATCCCAGGACCCTGGGATCATGACCTGAGCCGAAGGCAGACGCTTAACCGCCTGAGCCACCCAGGCGCCCCCTTTTTTTTTTTTTTTTTAAAGATTTTATTTATTT
>NC_058403.1:208706579-208756880 GCF_002201575.2 Neomonachus schauinslandi
GGCCCCCCCTTTTTTTTTTTTTTTTTAAAGATTTTATTTATCTATTTATTAGAGAGCAAGCGAGAGAAAAACAGCATGAGAGGGGAGAGGGTCAGAGGGAGAAGCAGGCTCCCCGCTGAGCCCGGAGCCCAATGTAGGACTCGATCCCAGGACTCCGGGATCATGACCTGAGCCGAAGGCAGTCGCTCAACCAACGGAGCCACCCAGGCGCCCGAATCTGAATGTTCTTAATGGTGAATCCTTTCCAGAAGGTTTTCCATTTGCTTTCCCCAGATCAATGTAATTGCTATCTATGGCAGCTATAACCTTATGAAATGTATTTCTTAAATAATAAGACCTGAAAATTGAAATTACTCTTTGGCCCGTGGGCTACAGAATGGATGTTATATCAACAGCCATGAAAACAACATTAATTTCATTGTAGATCTCTGTCAGAGCTCTTAGGTAACCAGGTATATTGTTAATGAGCAGTCATTATTTGGAAGGAATCTTTTTTTTCTGAGCAGTAGGTCTCAACACTGGATTCAAAATATTTAGTAAACAGTGTTGTAAACAGATATGCCATCATCCAAGCTTTGTTGTTCCACTGTAGTTTTAGCTTAATTCTTAAGAGCCCTAGGATTTTTAGAATGGTAAACGAGCTCCAGCTTCAACTTAAAGTCATCAGCAGCATTAGCTTGATGACTTTATGAGCAATACAGTCAGCCTGTCCTTTGAAGCACTGAAGCCAGGCACTGACTGCTCTTCTCTAGCTATGAAAGCCCTAGATGGCATCTTCTTCCAGGAAAAGGCTTTTCCATTTATTTAGAAGTCTGTTTGAGGCACCTGCGTGGCTCGGTTGGTTAAGCGTCCAACTCTTGATCTCAGCTCAGGTCTTGATCTCAGGGTTGTGAGAAATAATAATAATGATATAAATTTTAAAAGTCTGTTTCGTATATTCACTTTCATTAATTATCTTAACTAGTTTTTTTTTTTTTAAAGATTTTATTTATTTATTGGAGAGGGAGAGAGGGAGAGAACGCACACAAGCAGGGGGAGCAGCAGAGAGGGAGGGAGAAGCAGGCTCTCCACTGAGCAGGGAGCCGGACACGGGGCTCGATCCCAGGACCCCGGGATCATGACCTGAGCCGAAGGCAGATGCTTAACCAACTGAGCCACCCAGGTGCCCCTTAACTAGATTTTCTTCTTTTTTTTAAGATTGTATTTATTTATTTGAGAGAGTGAAAGGGAGAGCACACAAGAGGGGGGGAGGGAGAGGGAGAAGCAGACTCCCTGCTGAGTAGGGAGCTCAACACAGGGCTTGATCCCTGGACCTTGGGATCATGACTTGAGCTGAAGGCAGACACTTAACCGACTGAGACACCCCAGGCGCCCCTAGATCTTCTGATTAACTTGCTACAGATCCTACATTGGCACTCGCTGCTTCACTTTGCACTTTTGTTTTGGAGATGGCTTCTTTCCTTAAACCTCACGAACCAACCTCTCTTAGCTTCAAACTCATCTCCTGCAGCTTCCTCACCTCCCTTAGCCTTTGGAGAACCAAAGAGTTAGGCCTTGCTCTGAATTAGACTTTGGCTTAAGGGGATGTTGTGTCTGGTTTGATCTTCTACCCAGACCACTAAAATTTTCTCTAGAACAGCAATAAGGCCGTTTCACTTTTTTTTTTTATCATTCATGTGTTCACTGGAGTAGCACTTCTAATTTTCTTCAAGAACTTTTCTTCTGCATTCACCACTTGGCTGTTTGGTGCAAAAGGCCTAGCTTTCAGCCCATCTCAGCTTCCAACATGCCTTCCTCATTAAGCTTAATTATTTCTAGCTTTTGATTTAAAGCAAGAGATATGTGACTATTCCCCTCACTTGAACACTTAGAGGTTATTAATTGGTCTAATTTCAATACTGTTATGTCTCAGGGAGTAGGGAGGCCCAAGGACAGAGGTGGGCAATAGCCCATGACACAGTCGAAACACATACATTTATTAACTTCCCCTTTTATTTGGGTGTGGCTCCTGGTGCCCCAAAAGTAATGGAAAAGTTTGAAATACTGTGAGAATTACCAAACGGTGACACAGAGACATGAAGTGAGCAAATGCTGTTGGAATATGGTACCAACACACTTGCTTGATGCAGGGTTGCTACAAGCCTTCAATTTGTTTAAAAAAAAAAAAAAGAGAGAGAGAGAGAAAGAAAAAAAGAAAACAAAAAGAAAAAAACTCCTGCAATATCTGCGAAGCACAATCAAAAGACATGCCTGCGCTCAAGATACCAAGTCTTGGACTCTTCAGGATCCCACTGGCCATAGCCTGACCA
Organism: Neomonachus schauinslandi; assembly: GCF_002201575.2. Lineage (NCBI taxonomy): Eukaryota > Metazoa > Chordata > Mammalia > Carnivora > Phocidae > Neomonachus > Neomonachus schauinslandi. The sequence continues at coordinate 208,708,889 of NC_058403.1, forward strand.
GCTCCACATCTGACTCCAGAGTTCTCCTAATCCAGACACCAATCCTTTATTTCAGAAACTACAAGGCTCCGGGCCAGACCTAGGCCGTTACTCAGAACACCAAGACTTTACCACAGAAACCAGAGCCCTGGCTTTGGGTCACTAGCCTCTACTTCAGACGCCAGATCTCTACAAGATTTAGCTAGGCGATCCACCCCTCTCCCCGCGCGCTCCCATTTCCACCGGAGGCCCGGGTCGCCTGGCCCTTAACCTCGACAGCAACTCTTCACTCAGACCACCTGGACTCAGGCACCAGAACTTTGCTCCTGGCCAGCCGGGTCCACACGCCCTGCCCTCGGATGGACAGAGTTTTTGACCCCAGGCGGCCAGGCCTGAAACCCCTGAAGCATCCAAGCCCTGTGCTCCCACACGGGCCGCCCCCCGGCCCCGCCGCGAACTCACGAAAACGAGGTCCGGCCGCTGAGGCCGGGAAAGACGCGCCATCACCACCATCTTCCTTGCTCTCCAGGTACGGGAAGGAGTCGTGTTATAATGACGCCTCCCGCTGAAGGCCCGCCCCCCGGGGCCAGGCCTATTTCCTATTGGTTGAACCCTTTCCAACCCCGCGGACAGCGTTTGTTGACTTTCGCTTAGAAGGCGCCAGCGACCGGAAGCAGAGAAGAGGCTCCCGAAGATGACGTCATCTTGAACCTCCTCTACCAATCAGCTTCAGTGGTGGAGCCTGCGAACGCCCAATGAGCTGCTGTTTTGCTGAAGGGTTGACTCTGGGCGGAAGCGGCTTTGTAGCCAAGGAGAAGCGAGATGGGAGTGAAGCTGGAGGTGTTTCGGGTCAGTGAGCTTTGCAGCGGGTGGACGGTTGGACTCTTCCCGGCACTGAGGAGGCGGCTCTGAAAGGGAGGGGATTCCAGGAGAGAGGGCGGTGTGGGGAGAAAGCTTCTGAGTTTTGAGAGGGATCTTTAGGATTGGAAGCCCGGCGGAGGGGGCGCTGGGGTAGGGGAGGGCTGGTGTGCGGAAGGGCGTCTGAGAGGAGTGATCTGAAAAAGGGGCTCCGACAAGGAAGGCTCCAAACCCTGAGGAAGCTCATGGTCTCCGGGTGGTTGTGTGTTTCTAATAGGGAGACCCCTGTGATTAGAGCAATAGATTCCAAATAATGAGACCTCCTGGGTTTGAAGATGCTCCAGGGATCTGACGAACGGGTGGGTAAAACGAAGATGCCTTTGATTTTAGGACGAGGTTTTGTACTCTGAGTCAGGGGTCTTTGCGCGCGCGCGCGTGTATGTGTGTGTGTCTTCGAGAGGGAGTTTCCCCAGACTTGGAGAAGGCTTTGAGGTCTCTTAAATTATTACTCTTAGGGGTCTAGGCTTTAAGGTGTCAGGCTTCTGTATCCTTGGTGGGAGTTCTGCGGTTCTTGCGGACCCTGAGGAGGCACGCCTAAGCTCTGCGGGAGGATGGTCCTCCAGGCTCTGAGCAACCATGCGTGTTGTGGAAGGGGTTTAATCTGGGGCTCCGTTCATTTACCCCCTGCCCTTCTAGATGACGCTCTACCTCACCTTCCCTGTGGCTATGTTCTGGATTGCCAATCAGGCCGAGTGGTTTGAGGACTATGTCATACAGCGCAAGGTGGGCACAGGGAGAGTATTCATGGGTTCATTCCAGGGCGTGGGGGAGAGAATGGAGCACCAACCTGCTGGGGACCAATGTCTGCTTCCCACCAGCCAACCCTGCCCTGGGTGGGGGGCTCTGGAGGCTCCTGGCTCATGCTACCAGCTGTTACTTTGTCCCTACAGAGGGAGCTGTGGCCACCTGAGAAGGAGGACCAGGTAAGTCACATACTCTTCTTCCCCCTAAAGGGACGGAGGTGCCTGGGTCCCTGTGGCCATGATGGGTTTGAATGAAAATTTTGCTCTCAGTCATGAGGAAAGAGAACTGAGAACAGAGGAGCATATAGTTTCTTTCTTGTCCTCTTCCTGAAAGATGAAGCGATCCCCCTTGAACCGTCGCTGTAATTGGCACAGGGCTTCCAGTGTAGATGCTGAACCCTGTGAAGCTGTGGCCTGGGGGAGTAAGGGGCAGGGTGGGGGGGAAGGGAGTCTAGGCCCCTGAGGTGTGTGTCCTCCTCCCTTCCTGTTCCACCCCCCTTCTCCAACCCCCAGCACCGGGAGCTAGAAGAATTCAAAGAGAGGCTACGGAAGCAGCGGGAGGAGAAGCTCCTTCGTGCTGCCCAGCAGAGCTCCTGAAGCCTAGCCCCTCCACCCATGAAATAACACACAGTTCCTTGTTTCTTGTGGAAGTGTTTTATTGTCTGTTTTCAGGGGCCATGCAGGGCCCAGGATGGCTCAGGCCCTCAGGGGGCTTGTGTCTGGGGTTGGGGGCTGCTGTTCCGACGGAAGCTGAGGGCACTCGGGTCTTGAGGGGTGAGGAGGGGTTGGGGGCTGAGCGTCCCGGCTCGTTTCTGCACTCCGTCCTGTGGATGAAGAGGGGTCAGCCAGAGGGAGGGACCAAGGACAGTGCCAGCCGGAGGTGACCCACACATTGGGGGAGGGTGCCTGTGTGCCCCCTCCTGCCGTCTGTCCCTACCATCCACCGGTTTCTATGTACCTTAGTTACTCAACCTTTAGGGTGGTATTTGGGGTCTTGATCAGAACCCAGGCTGTGCATGCATATGTGTGTCATAGGCACTAGTGTATGGAGGTCTGTGTCCTGTGTATAAACTCATGTGCCCTCTTCCTCGGAGGTGTCTTCCTAGGAAGGGGGTTCTGCTCATTCTGTCTTCCCTGAAACCCTGAGACAGGGCGGCAGGGCCCTGAGTTCCGGCCACGGCTCTGACATTAACATGCCCCCAGCCTGACCTTGGGCCCCTCTCGGCCCTGTCTGGGCCTTTGTCCTCCCACCCGAAGTTGGGGATTGGATTGGCCAGGTTCCTGTGACTGGCAGGGACCCAGGATGGCACTCTTATCAGGCACTTATCCCTAGGGGGCAAATCGTGGCTAGATGTGAGGGTGAGGCCCCATTTACTCCTGGCTGGGGGTGGGAGGCAGGGTCAGAGCAGTCAGCCTAGCTGGTCTCTGCTCAGCCCCAGCGGCACGTCACCTACCTTGGGGCCTATGGGCTGGAAGCCAGGCAGGGTGCTGACTGTCACACGCTGGTCATCCATACGGCGGCCCTGGGTACTGGCCAGCATGTCCATGAGACTGTCCATCTCGGGTGCAGTGCCACTCTCTGCATTAAGCAGAAGCATGTGGGGATGAACATACATGCTGACTCCAGGGGACACAGCCCACCTGGAGCCCCCAACCCACTCCTCCGCCTCCACTCATGTTCTCTTGGAAGCGTTCTCGTCTATCCCCCCCATCCCTTACCCAGTGTTCCCATTTGTGGCTTACTTTCTCAGGTTCTTGCCCACAGGCCCCCCAGATGGCCTCTCTCCCTGGATCCCTACGCCCTGCCCCATTCATGCCCCGAAACATCACACCAGTCCCCCCCCCACCACCACCCGTGCCCGCTCTCACGGCTCTCGGAGGTCGGATCCGGCCCTGTCTGCAGCGAGCACCGCTGCTCCTCCATCCGGTCGCCCTGCACCTGGCTCAGCAGGTTGAAGAAGCCCTCCTGGTCTGGAGAGCCAGCCTGGGGAACAGACACACTCAGTCCAGCTGGCCTCTCAGCTGGGGAACCCCTCCCCTCCCCTCCTCGGCTCTCACCATGGTCCCCGCCAATGCGCTGCTCTGCAGAGCTGCTCAGAATGAGACCTGAGCCTCCTTCCCCATCCCGGCCCCTGCCCCAGGGGCCCAGCCAGCAGGGCCACCCCACGTGGTGCTGCCTCAGAGGAGAAGCTGCCATTGCCAGCATCCTGACATCCTAAATTGGGGCCTGACTGCAGGGTGGCCTGGGGGCTGGGACATGAGCCAGGGAAACATACCAGGGGCTGCCCCCAAATCCCGGTATCCCCCACCTCACAGGGGTTGGCACCGAGAGCCCTGACCTCTGCCCTGGGGCTGGGTTAGGCACTTGGACCCTCATGCCCACCAGCACTTCTTTGGGCGGCAACTGGGTCGGGGGTCCCAGGAGACTTGCTTGCTAATTAGGTGCCCTACAAACTAATTAGTCTTGTCATTCACAGGCCCTTGAGTTGGGAGGATGTGTGGGGTGGGATCTGCTTACCTTGACGCAGGGGGCCGAGCTCCCGTCCACCTTCTCTTCCTGGTCCATCATTGTCCCCGCTCCCCTCCCCTGGGTCCTGTCCACTTCTCTGCTGGCCTCTGTCCCGGCCCCGTGCCAGAGAAGGCTTTTTAAAAGACTGGGAATTGGGGGGGAGTGGATACCCAGCCCCAAATCCCCAGCTCATACCCCATCTGCTCCCACCCAAGCTTAAGCCCCATAAAGATGATCCAGATAATTGTTTTTGCAGCAGGATGCAGTGCTGCTGTGGGGGTAGGAGACAGGGTGACCTGGGTTTAGACCTTGCCCAGCAGAATTCACTGGGCCCCAAGAACTCTCAGGTGGGGCTCAGCAGCAGGCCAGACCAGTGTCCCTACAGTGGGGCGAGGGGGCTGGGTGGCCCCACTGGGAGAGGTCAGGCCACCAGGGCAGCTCAGGTGAGATCTGTAGCCCACCAGTGGGAAGCAGTGCGGATGGTCTCACCCTGCCGGAAGGGCAGTTGCCATCCGCAGGTGGTAGGGGAAGAAGCTGGACCTGAGGACCACTGAGGAACCACCAGGCCGACTAGCTCCATCTCTGTCTCCTGCCCTCCCCCCCCCACTGTCCCTGGGTCTGGTTGCCCACCACAGGCCCTAAGACAAGAAGGTCTGGGATTTCCTTTTTTATTTTTTAGGGTTTTATGTATTTGAGAGAGAGTGAGAGAGAGCAGGAGTGTGTGTGGGGGGAGGGGGGGAAGTGGGGCAGAGGGAGATGGAGAAGCAGATTCTCCACTGAGCAGGGAGCCCGACGTGGAGCTCCATCCCAGGACCCTGGGATCATGACCTGAGTAGAGGGCAGACGCTTAACCAACTGAGCCACCCAGGTGCCCCAAGAGGGTCTGGGATTTCCTGTCCTGCCACCGATGCCAGGTTGAGCTTTCTCCTGAGATCTCAGTGCCTGGGGATGGGAGGCAAGGAGCCCCAAGCAGCTATGGCCTTCTTCTAGTGCCCTGGGTGCCACTGGGAGGGTCCTGCTGGAACCCCATCCCCTACCCAAGATGCCTTTCTAGAAACCAGTTAAAACCTCTTCTCAGAGTAAATGGGCCGCACGAGCACCACACCTGCCTGAGCACAAAGCTGAAAGCTCAGTCCTCTTCCCCCAGGCAACTGTCCCCCATCCAGGGCCCCCACCCACACCCTGTCCACAACCCCGAGTCCTCGATGCCAACCGGACGCCCTGCTCTTCCACGGATGCACTAGTTTTCTGGAGCTGCCTTAACAAAGTCACAAGCTGGGTAGCTTAGAGCAACAGATGATTGTCGCACAGTTCTGGAGGCCGGAGCCAGAAGTTGGGACGTTGGCAGTGCCATGCTCCTGAGACCCGCAGGGGAGGGTCCTTCCTTCCCTCTCCCTGGCTCCTCGTGGTTGTAGGCAGCCCTCAGTGCCCCTTGGCTGGTCGCTGCAGTATTTCAACCTCTGCCTCTGTCATCATGCGACATTCCTCTGTGTCCCTGTCTTCACATGACCGTCACAAGACATGGAACCCAGTCGTTGCGTTAGAGCCTCATGCTACTGCAGGCTGACCTCTTAACTAACTGCATCTGCAACGACTCTATTTCCAAATAAGGTCACAATCTCAGGTACCAGAGCTTAGGCCTTCAACCTGACTTGGGGGAGGGTGGGCAGGATACCATTCAGCCATTAACAGCAGAAGACCCTGGTCACCCTCACAGAGTATAGTTGGGGGTGGTAGGCCCTCCGGACCTTCACCCTCAGGGGACAGATTGAGAAGCTAGAGGGGTCTCACGGCCTTCCAACTCCTCCCTGTGCCCCTGCAATCCATCCTTCCCCTCCAGGAGCTGCAGGGATCCCCTCCCTCCCCTGCTCAGAACTCTCCCTTGGCCCCCATTGCCCTGAGGAGAAAACTCAAACACCATGGAGTAATGGAATGTTCTAAAATCGGGGATGGGTGCACAACTCTGAACATGCTAAAATGCATTGAATTGTACATCCTCAGCAAGTGAACTGTGTGGTATGTGAATTATATCTCAATAAAGCTATGAAAGAAAGAAAAAACAAGAAAGGAATGCAGAGAGGGAGGAAAACATGGAAGAAAACCCCCAAGTCCTACCTAGAGTAGCCAGCCATCCTGGTTTGCCCAGGACTTTCTCAGTTTTAGCACTGGAAGTCCTGTGTCCTGGGAACCTCTCGATCCCAGGCAAATTGGACTGGGTCAGTCCTACCTTGTCCCACAGAGGTCTGGCCTCTGCAGCCCCTCCAAGCTCACCTGCCTTCCTCCGCTCCTCCAGCTACATCCCCGCTTCTGTCTGCCTGGATCACTGCATAGCTGCTGCTTGATGTCCATCAGGTTAAATCTAAACGTCACCCTGTCAGGGTCCCCCCTCTGGTACCACACACAATAAACCACCCCCCCCACATGTGGCACATGCTCTCACATCACTGTTTATTTCCGTTAGAACGGAATTGACCATTTTCTCTCCCCCTTCCGTTTAACCTTAAGTGCCACATGGCACATCTAGTTTTATTCACTGTTGCCTGTCCCATGTAAGTGGCAAAGGGCCAAGCACCAGACGAACTCCTTTTTTTTTTCTTTTTTAAGATTTTATTTATTTATTTGAGAAAGAGCATGAGCAGGGGGAAGGGCAGAGGGAGAAGCAGACTCCCTGCTAAGCAGAGAGCCTGATGTGGGGCTCCATCCCAGGACTTCAGCATTATAACCTGAGCCAAAGGCAGACGCTTAACTTACTGAGCCACCCAGGCGCCCCATCCGGACCAATTCTTTTTTTTTTTTTTTTTTTTTTGAGATTTTATTTATTTATCTGACAGAGACAGCGAGAGAGGGAACACAAGCAGGGGGAGCTGGAGAGGGAGAAGCAGGCTCCTCGCTCAGCAGGGAACCTGATGTGGGGCTTGATCCCAGGACGCTGGGATCATGACCTGAGCGGAAGGTAGATAGAGGCTTACCCACTGAGCCACCCAGGCGCTCCCATCCAGACCAATTCTTAATAAACTTAACCAAATGAAGGAACTGGTTCTGGACTCTGCATTCACACACGAGCATCACACCTGAAATACGGGGCCTCTTTTGGATGGGCGCTGCTGGACTGTGCCCTCTGTGACAAGGGGGCAGCCATTTGCTGGCACACGGCAGGAGCAGGCCATGGAATTTCAAGTCAAGTGTGAACTGAGTGTGTGTGTAGGTGTGTAAGGGGTTGGGCATGCCCCTAAGCCCACGAGTTCATCAGCAGACGAATGTGATTATCAGTCTGTGAGGGCGTGTGTGCACCCGGTGAGGGCAAGGCTATGACAAGTGGTCCTCCTGGGGAAGAGTCCTGGTTCAGATCCCAGCAGGCCTATTCATCATGTGGCCTTAGACAAGAGTCCTGCTGAGCCGCGGTTTTGTTGTCTATACCGCACTCCCTGTCAGAGGTTCTCCGAGGATCGAGTGAGAATCTGACACAGTTCCTTGGCACACAGTAGGTGCTGGCTTAGCTTCAACCCTCCCTCCAGGCTTCCTCGTGAATTGATCAAATGTTGTCCAGCTTGCTGCTACGCTCTGGGGAACAGAAGGTAAGTGGGTCACGGGCTTATGGCCCCCCGCGGCCCCGGATGGGCACACAGCGTCCGTCAGCCACGGAGAAACTTCTGGCAGGGTGGTGGCTGTGTCTGGGGAAGATTAAAACGTTAGATTCCCCGCGATCCCTCTTGCTCGCTGCACGCAAGCAGGGAAGGTGTGTCTGAGCTCACGTCCGCGTGTGTCGTCGGGGTGCCCCTCCAGAGACTCCGCACTCGTCTGCGTGGACACATCCGCCCCCCCACTCTGCGAGGGACAGATCTTCCTCTCCGAGGACCGCTGCGGGGAGGGGCCAGCTCCGCGGGGCGGGGTCCAGGTGGCTGACGCGCGGGGCCACGCCCCCACCTTGAGACAGACCCGGAAGCGGTGGCGGCGCCCCTAGGGGAAGATGGCGCCCTTGGGGCTGAAGGCGGTGGTGGGGGAAAGTGAGTGCGTCTCCTAGGGGGGGCGGGGGCCAGGGGTGCACGAACCTTGGACCCCGGCGGCGGGGATTTGGCGGCTGGGCTGGGCGTCGAGCACCTGATCCTCGAGGGGGCGGGCGGGGACATGGTCCTGCTGGACGTCCCGGCTCTCCCGTGCCGGAGCGAAACAAAGTTGGGAGACTGGACTCCGGGGACCCAAGGGGATCGGGCTAGGGGTGGCGTAGGCAGGCGCCAGGGCTTGCCCTCCTGGACCCCCTAGGGTGCCGGCGGAGAGAGGGCACAGTTGGACGCCCAGACTGCCGGATCTCCGAGCCTGGCAGAGTCGGGGGTGGGGGCTGGACACTTGGACTGGGGCCCGGGCTGGGTGCGCTGGTCAACTATCCCAGGTGGTGTGAGAGTTCGGGGGATGTGGTCAGGCCAGTGTCCAGGCCCAGGGGTGGGGGACACCTTCCTTCTTGCCGGGTCCCCACGAACCTCACGCAGCGTGAGGACTCGGGCGTCTAGGCCGCGTGGGTCGGGGCCCTTGGGAGAGGGGTGGAGGTCGCCCCCTCCCCCATCTCGGGTAGTTCCGGTCTCAGCACCTCTTTCCTCCTCCTTCCGCCCTGGAGGTTCTGATAAGAGTGGACATGACACTCTGGGAGGGCGGGGCCACCCTGTCCCTTCTGCCTCCTCCCTCCGCAAGGCAGGGCAGACTATGGCTCAAACCCCTACCACCCCAACCCAAAATGGGGAGAGGCCAGGCCCGCCTCAGAGCAGGGAGTCAAGGGTCCTGCAAGGAAACTGATGGAGGTCGAGTGGTGGGGTCTTGCTTCAACGTCCCCACCAGGAGAACTCGAGGTTGCAGATGGCGAGGCTGAGAGCCGGGCTCTGGAGGGAGGTAGACCTGTATGTGAGCTCTAGCTTTTCAGTTATTCGTTCATCTAAAGCATATTTAATGAGTGGCTACTTAAGCCCCAGGCACTTAGCCATTTAGAGCTCAGGGTGCTTAGGCTAGTCACTTGTCTTCTCTGAACCTGTTTCCCTGTCTGTAAATTGGGGGTGAGTGACCTCACAAGACTGATGAGAGAAGTAAACAGGAGTGAAGATGGAGGCCCAGAAGTCTTGGGGGCATGTTGGGGCCACAGAATCCAATATCCTGAGCCCACTCTACCTTCCCTGCAGAAATTCTGAGCGGAGTCATTCGGAGTGTCAAAAAGGATGGGGAGTGGAAGGTATGGAGTTGGCAGAATACCTTGTCCAGACCCATGTGGGGTGCCCTGAATGTGGGACCCATAAGAACTCCCTGAGGAGGCTGCTGGTCCATGCGGTGGGGTTGGGTGGGTGGGTCTGGGTCAGGGTGGGGTCGGGTGGGGGTCCTGGGTCCTCCCATCCAGCCAGCTCTTGAAGCTATCAGTTCTGCCTGCCACCCCAGCCCCACCTCAGGGGTAGCTGTAGCCTGTCCTGCCCACTCATCTGTCCATCAGTACATCTGTCTCCATCCATCCGGACAGGTACTCATCATGGACCATCTGAGCATGCGCATCTTGTCCTCCTGCTGCAAGATGTCAGACATCCTGGCTGAGGGAATTACTAGTGAGTGGACACCCCCACCCCATGCTGCCCAGATGGGACCTGAGTATGGGGTCCCCTAAAATTGTCCAGAACTCCCGAACACTCAACTCCCTGTATATACAGCTCTTCTTCCTCCTGAGTGTGGGAGCCTGTGACGGGCACACCTCCAATGCAGGACTCCCCAGCTGCGACTCCTAAGGGGTCAGCCTCCCCGACTATGTAACTCCTGTGTGTGGAACACCATGTAGGACCCTCAGAGTGAACTCAGTGTGAGACCCCCCAGAATGTGTGACTTTCTATGGGGGGCCCCTAGGAGGCATGGCTGTGACCTTGAATGTGTAGAACCCTGCCCATGTAACTCTTAGTTGTGTGCCCTATGGGCGGGTACCTCCCCTTAGGCGCCTGAGGGCGTACAGCTCGCCCTGTCCTAGCATCCAACCCTCTTGCCCAAGTGTCCAACTCTCTGAGTCTGAGACTCTCCGTGAGCCCTGGCCCCAATGCCACCTACATATGGCCCTTTCTCCATTCCTCCTAGTCGTTGAAGACATCAACAAACGGCGAGAACCCATCCCCAGTTTGGAGGCCATTTATTTGCTCAGCCCCACGGAGAAGGTGCCTGTGTGAATTATGTGTGTGTGTATGTACACATGCCGCTGTGCACGTCTGTATGTGTTAGGTCAGGGGAGGGGGCACAGGCAGTGGCTGGGAGGCTGGGGCAGGGCTCTGGAGGGGCAGGGCCAGGCTTGGCTTGGACAATGGTCTGCCTCCCCCAGTCAGTGCAAGCCCTGATAGCAGACTTCCGGGAGACTCCGACCTTCACCTACAAAGCAGCACACGTCTTCTTCACCGACAGTGAGTGAAGCGAGCTGGGGGCATTGGGGGAGGGGGGGTCGGAATGTGGGGCTACTCTGGCCTGATGCCCCCTCTTGCCCACCCCAGCCTGCCCCGAGCCCCTGTTCAGTGAGCTGAGCCGCTCCCGTCTAGCCAAGGTGGTGAAGACGCTGAAAGAGATCCACCTGGCCTTCCTCCCCTACGAGGCCCAGGTACAGCCCAGGCTAGTCCAGGGTGGGGGGTGGGGGTCCGTGACCAAACGTCCTAGGTTCCCTCAGAAACAGACACTGAACCCAGTAAAGGGGACATTGGGTCAGAAAGGAAAGCAGCCAACACAGAGGGGGCACCTGAACTTCTGTCCCCCTGGGCAACTGCAGGGGGCAGCGTAGAGAGGTGTCTCTGAGGTGTCCTGCCCGAGGGGGAGGGGGCCGGGGTGTTTCTCCACCTCCTGCAGGCATCAGTTGGGAGCGGCCCAGGACCTGCCTCCTGGATGGCAAAGCAGGCTCCAGAGCCCAGGGGAAGCCCCGGGGAGCGGCAGGTGCTGGAGGCCGCACGCGGGCCAGGGGTACACCCAGAGCGGTGGCCTCGGCACTTATGCCCTCCCAGGTGTTCTCCCTGGATGCCCCCCACAGCACCTACAACCTCTACTGCCCCTTCCGGGTGGGGGAGCGGGCCCGGCAGATCGAGGCACTGGCCCAGCAGATCGCCACACTGTGCGCCACACTGCAGGAGTACCCGGCCATCCGCTACCGCAAGTGGGGACCCCACCCCGATGCCACCCCCCACCCTGACCCCAGCCTGCCTGCAGCCTTGAACCTCACTTTTGACCCCAGTCCTGGTCCTCGCCCGGGCCCGACTCCCATCCCTAACCCCATCCTGACCTCCCGCGTGTGCCTGGACCTCCCCCGCCCCACGCCTGATCCCCCATGTCTGCCCACCCCACCTGCAGGGGCCCAGAGGTCACGGCGCAGCTGGCCCACATGGTCCTGGCCAAGCTGAATGCCTTCAAGGCAGACAATCCCAGTCTGGGTGAGGTAAGGGGGCCTGCCGGGGAGGTGGGGATGAAGCCACGACCAAGGAAGGCCGGGGTCAGTATCCTCATCCCTGCCAACCCCCCAGGGCCCGGAAAAAACCCGCTCACAGCTACTCATCATGGACCGGGGGGCGGACCCTGTGTCCCCACTGCTGCATGAGCTCACCTTCCAGGCCATGGCCTATGACCTGCTGAACATCGAACAGGACACGTACAAGTAGGCGGAGCCCAGGAACACTACCCACCGCCCCATCAGCTCCTGGGTCCCTGGTCCTCGGCAGGTTGCCCTGACCCTCCGTCTCCCGCAGGTACGAGACCACGGGGCTGAGCGAGGCCCGTGAGAAGGCGGTGTTGCTGGATGAGGACGATGACCTGTGGGTGGAGCTACGGCACATGCACATCGCAGACGTGTCCAAGTGCGTGCCCCTCCGCAGGTGGCCCCACCTGCATCCCCAGTCCCGTCTCCCCCCTCCACTGTGGGCCATGTATGCGGTCTTTGGCTCTGGGTGAGCGCGCCAATACAAGCCACGCCCCTCAGCGGGACTCCTCGGTGTGGGCTTGCCCATGGCCTGGTACAGGGACACGTGTGTCCCCTTGCCCCCCCCCCCGGCCGTCAAACTACAGTGTTGGCGCCAGTCCCCACCCCACCCCTGCCCACTCTTCACCGCCAGGAGGGTCACGGAGCTTCTGAAGACGTTCTGTGAGAGCAAGAGGCTGACCACCGACAAGGTAGGGGCAGGCCGGCGTCAGGATGGGCAGCTGGGGAGGAGAGACCCCTGCCCGGATAGAGCGGGGGCAGGGCCCCAGTCCAGTGGCAGAGCCTGGAGTGGGATCCGGGGTGGGCAGGGCTGGGCCTCACGGCCTCCCTGTCCCCAGGCCAACATCAAAGACCTGTCCCACATCCTGAAAAAGATGCCGCAGTACCAGAAGGAGCTGAACAAGGTGAGCATGGGTGGGGAACCTGCCCCCCACCCCCACTGCCGCCAGGCTCTTGGCTTGGACTCAGTTTCTGTTACCCCCAACTCCACCTCCCACCCCGCAGTATTCCACGCACCTGCATTTAGCTGACGACTGCATGAAGCACTTCAAGGGTTCGGTGGAGAAGCTGTGCGGTGTGGAGCAGGTGGGGGAGGGCCTGGGACAGGGGTGGGGCCTCAGAGAGATGGGCCTGTAGAGGGGGCTCGGTCTGCAGGGGAGGCGCCTTGTAGAGGTGTGGCCTGTGAGGGGCGGGGCCTTTGGAGAGCCCGCGGGGACTGAGAGGGGTGGACCCTGGGGAGAGGGGGTCCTGGGACAGGGGTTTGGTCTATGGGGTGGGCAGGGCAGGTCCCTAGAGAGGTAGGACCCGGATAAGGGGTGGGGCCTGTGGAGAGGTGGGGCCTTGAGAGGGGCGGAGCCTGTTGATGGCCAGGGATGAAACCTTCAGAGACCTGAGAGTAGGAAGAAGCAGGTCCCCAAAGTCCTGTCAAGGACCCTGGGGGTGGCCTAGCTCTGGAACCCCCCAACCCCCTGCCCCGCAGGACTTGGCCATGGGCTCAGACGCAGAGGGTGAGAAGATCAAGGATGCCATGAAGCTGATCGTGCCCGTGCTGCTGGATACAGCGGTGCCAGCCTATGACAAGATCCGGGTCCTGTTGCTCTACATCCTTCTACGGAACGGTGGGTTGGGGGCATGGGAAGGCCTCCGGATACCCCCATTCACGGGGGTCTGCAGTGATCCAGGGAATCTCTCAGCCCCACAGTTTTCCTGACCTTGGGATGCCCCCACTCAACAGGCACACCAGACCCCCCAGATATACCTGCCTCGAACGTGGGAACCCCCTCCATTGATTTGGGGGATCTCTCATTGACATGAGGGCTCCGTTGACATAAGGACCCCCAAATCTATGACTCCTCCAAACTTGGCCCCCTCAACTAATTCCAGACCCCCATCTCTCCCCTCTGGGATCCCCATCCAGAATTCTAGCATCTTCCTTGCACCTGCCCCAGTGGCTCCCTTGGTCCAGAGGACCCCCCCCATCACAGTCTAGGGACCTCCTCTCACCACCCCAACCCCCTTCACCCAGGAACCCCATGGCCACCTTCCGTCCCCCCACCCTCTCTGAGCCAGCCCCCCTCATGAGAATCCCATCCTCAGAAGCCCACCACCCATCCTCTTCCTCCAGGCGTGAGTGAGGAGAATCTGGCCAAGCTGATCCAGCATGCCAACGTGCAGGCACACAGCAGCCTCATCCGGAACCTGGAGCAGCTGGGGGGCACGGTCACCAATCCTGGGGTATGCTGGCCTGGCAAGCTGTACGGTCAGAGACTGGGCGGAAGGCAAATGTGGGCTTGGGGGGGGTGCCTGGGAGGGTCAGAGCCTGGGGCCTGGGGGGCTGGGGCATTCAAGGCATGGGCTTGGAGGACAGGGAGGTCTGTGCAGGATCAGGTCTGGGGACCAGCAGGCACCACAGCTGTCCCCAGTCATGGGTCACATGATAAGCAGGGAGTAAGGTGCAGCCAGAGCTGTGGTCCTGGTGATGGTGCAGTGGGGGTGTGTGACCAGAGTCCCGGGGGCGGACAGCAGGGTCGCTGGCACACAGTGGACCGTGAGCTCCTGGAGGACTCAGAGGACCCTCCCCAAAACACCCCCCCCCCCCGCAAACACACCCACACAGCAGCTTCCTGTGCTCAGCTGTCTGCTTAGCTGCTCTTGTCTCTCTCTGGCCCTGTGTGTCCCCCCTCCCCTGACCCTGCCTCCACTACTGGGGTGGCTCTCCTGTCCCCTCACCTATCCCTAATCGCTCTCCCGGCCCCCCGTCTGTCGCCCTGTCTCCCACCTCCTGATTCCACTGTTTCTCCGTGCCCTTCCGCCTCTGTCCCCACCTGTCTGTCGTCCTCGTCTTTGTCTTTGCCACAGGTCTTGGTCTCACTGGGTCTATATTTCTCTCTCCTTCTCGTGCCCTGTCCCTCTCCCTCTCTCTTTCCCTCTTTCTCCCTCTCCCCGGCCCTCCCTCCTTCTTTCTCCTTCCCTCTCTCTCTGCTCCTCTGTTCCGTTTCTCCATCTTTTTCTGCAACCCTTCCCCCAAGCCAGATGAGCCCCCAGCCCCACCTGTGACCCGCCTCCTTCTCCCCCATCCCCCCTGCCCCTCCCCCCGCCTGTAGGGCTGTGGGACCTCAAGCCGGCCAGAGCGGAGGGAGCGCTTGGAGCCCACCTATCAGCTGTCCCGCTGGACCCCCGTCATCAAGGACGTCATGGAGGTACCGCTGGTGGGGCCTGACCTCCCCCTGCATACCCCCACACCCCACACCAAGTCCTGCCCTGATCTAGGCGGTGGCTCAGCCCTCTTCATGTCACGGTGCTAAGCCTTGGGGCTTAAGGGAAAATCCCTCATTATGGGCATCCCCCTGGCATCCGACCCATTCTGCCAGCGGGGTGCCCCAAGCCGACACCCAAGGAATTGGGACAGCAGGGGGGCCCCTCGAGGGGGAGCCTCATTTCCTGTCCAACCACTGGCCCCTTCTTTAGTCCTCCTCTGTTCTCTTCCCCTGCTGCCCGCCTCCCAAGAAATCCCCTTGTTCCCCCTTCACCCTCCCCACCACCAGCCCCTGCCCATCCTGGGAGCCCAGAGCAGCGACAGCTTAAAGGACCAGGCCAGGGGCCCGGCCTCTGGCTTCCTGCCTGCTTTTCCTCTGGCACCTGGTGCCTCTGCCCGCTTGGGGGCCCAGCAACCTTGCCCCCCCCCCCCCCCCCCCGCAAGGACCCTGGATGCCCCGTCACCTGGGGCTGCTCTCCTAAGCCTCCCTCTCCGGCTCCCAGGATGCCGTGGAGGACCGGCTGGACCAAAAGCTGTGGCCCTTCGTGTCCGCCCCCACCCCCATGTCCAGCTCCCAGGCTGCTGTCAGGTGAGGGCCCTGGGGACGCCCCCTGCCCACACCCAGGCCCATGTGATGTGAGGGGTGTGGCGGTGGCGGGGCAGGGGGCGGGGGGGACTCCTGCCCAGACTGACCTCTGCCCACCTCCCCCTGCACAGTGCCCGCTTTGGCCACTGGCACAAGAACAAGGCCGGTGTGGAGACGCGGGCAGGGCCCCGGCTCATCGTCTACGTCCTGGGCGGCGTGGCAATGTCAGAGATGAGGGCCGCCTATGAGGTGACCAGGGCCACCGATGGCAAGTGGGAGGTGCTCATTGGTGAGAAGCCAGGACTGAGGTCCCTGGGTGCTGGGGCTGGACTCGTAGGTGCTTTAGAGGGTCAGGCTGACAGGGGACTCCCTGTTGGATCCCCCAAACCTGAAGCCTGTGCAGGGGCTGGGGCTTGGGTTCCCAGGGAAGGGGTCACCTGGGGGCTGGACCCCTATGTTTCTAAGGAGTCTAGACTCCTGAGTCCTGAGAGTCAGGGCCTGCTTTCCCAAGGACCTTTGCTGGAGGTCCCAAGGCAGCGGCCCCACCTCCCCAACCCTCCCCTGCTGCCCAGGTTCCTCGCACATCCTCACCCCGACCCGCTTCCTGGATGACCTCAAGATGCTGGACCAGAAGCTGGAGGACATTGCCTTACCCTGACCTGCCCCCCTCTCTTCCCAGAGAAATAAACTCCTCCCTTCTCTCTGCCTACCAGCGCCCAGCTCGCCTTCTTTCTGACGGAGCTGACCTGGGCCAGCCTCCCATGGGCCCTCCTCCCTGACCTGTCCCTCAGGACCCACTCTTGTCCTGCCAGAGGGCATCTTAAGCTGAGGTGAAGGTTAACAGTTGGGCTTGGTTTGAACATTGGCTCCGACACCGACTAGCTGGAAGGCCTTGGCTGGCTTCCTGGGTTCTCCATGCATCCTAACCATGGGGCCGCTTTGCAGAGGAGGTAGATGTCATGCCAGAAAGCTGATGGCGTGAGGGCCCTCCGCGGGCCCTAGAGTCATCTTGGCCGCTGTGATGGGCCTGTTAGTATTAGCAAGCAGAACGGACACGGTATCCTGCCCCATCCCCACTCCAGGAACTGTCTTGATGGGCCCTGGAGTCATACGCGGGGATCAGAGTCTGCCTTTGTGTGAAGACAGACACACAGCACACCATGCCCAGTTCCCACCCACCCCCGAGCGTTCAGAGTCTCCCGGCCCATCCTCGGCCCCACCCCCAGGGTGTTCAAAGGGGCTCGTAACTGCAGGATATGGCAGAGGGTATATGAGTGTGCTGAGCCTGCCCTAACAAAGTACCCCAGCCTGGGTGATTTAAACAACAGAGATGTGTTCTCCCACAGCCCTGGGGACTGGAAGTCCAAGCTCAAGGTGTCCGCAGGGTTGGTTCTCCTGAGGCCTCTCATCGGCAAATGGAGGCCAAGATGCGGTCTTCCATGTCCTTACGTGGCTGTCCCTCTGCATGCCTGTGTCCTAATCCCCCCTTCTAGAAGGACACCAGCCATGTTGGATTAAGGCCCACCCTAATGACCTCGTTTTAACTTAATTATCTTGTAAAAAGACTCTCTCCAAACACAGTCACATTCTGAGGCACTGGGGGTTGGGACTTCCACATGAATTTTTTTTGGGGGGGGGGAGTACAATTCAGCCCGTAACACCCAGTTAAAAGGAGATCTGAATCTCACAGCATGAATAAGATATGACCATTCTCTCTCTGTGGGGCACAGATACTGAGCCAGGCGGACAGCAGCAGACGGGCCTGTGGGAGCCCAGAGGATACCCTAATCTAGCCAGACTGGAGGCGGTCAAGGAAGTCTTCCTGGAGGAGGGGAAGTCTGAGTTGAGAATGAAAAGAGGAGTCAGGGAAGGGCGGGGAAGGCACAGGGGAGGCAAAGGCAAGAGAGTGAGATGGAGCAAAAAGGATATTGAGGGGCAATAAGATCTGAGAGCCACAAAGCGCCTGGAAGGCCTAGGTGAGGATTTGGTCCCTGCTGGCACAATGGAAAACTCTGGGTGGGTAAACTGGGTATAGCGACACCCCCCCCCCCCCCCCCCCCCCGTGGAGAGCTACTTATTCCCATTACGTCACCTCAGGGGATGTGGCCCATCCAAGGCTGGGACCAGGAGGGCAAGGGCGGAGACAGGACACGCAGGACCCTTCCTCCCCGGGCCATAGAAGACGTGGCCCTGATTGAACTCACCGCTCCTTTCGAGAATTCAGGGAAATCTAAGGACACTTTTCCCAGGAAAATTGCACATGCAGTTGCAGGCGGGGCCCTGGTGAAGCGCTAAACACTCTGACTCAGCAAGTCTACTTCTAGGATTTACTAGAAACTCCTACCAGGGCAGAAAGCTGGAATATGCAAGGTCGTCGCAGGGGCGGAGTGGGTGCGGGGAGGGGCCCCGGGCCCCGACCCCTGAGACGCCCGCCCTGGATGCGCGGCTCCCCGTCCGGCCTCGGCAGGAAAGCCTTTTAACTGGCCAGAGACGGAGCGGGAAGGAGATGGTTTCAAAGTTTAACATTTAAACTCGCCTCCCCAGGAAGCCGCGGTCTCCGCCCCGCACCCCGCCACCTCCCGGGCCCGCTTAGGTAGGTAAACGCTGTGAGCACCAGGGGGCGCTGTGGCCCAATTTTCCGGGTTCTTGGCTCTTTCACGTCCGTACTTGGAGCTGGGTGACCCTAACTGGAAATTCTAAGTAGGTCAGTGGTTGCTCCGTGCTTCTCCGCGGCAACATTGCTTCCACCGCCTCGGACTCTGCTCTTTATTTATGCCGAGGTGCTGTTGTAGCCTCTCCGACTTAAGGACGTTTTGATTCAACCAAAATTCACGGACCCCTATGGGCCACAGCAGGCGGCAGCGTCAGGCCCTGAGCACGTCACAGGCATCATGCCAAGCCCTCTGCATGCATTACTGAGACTTGTCAAAACCCTCCTATGAGAATGAAATCCAACCTCCTTTGTTTTACAAAGTCCCTCCGCAAGTCCATTCGCCACTGGCTCCCTCAGCCACAGCTGCTGTGTCTCAAACACACAACTCTTGTTCCAGCCACAGGACCTTTGCACCTGCTGTTCTCGTTGCCTACAGTGCTTTGCCCCCAGTTCTTCGTATCCTCCCTCCTTCCTGTTTTAGCTCGAAGGTCACCGTGCTTTATTTCCTCAGGACATTTATCCCGACCTGGTGTGTTTCCTTAGGGGTTCTCTTCCTGTCCTAGGGAATGGCCCCCATTCTGGATTTGGCTGGCTGCTTCTTTGTGACCCTATATAACTTGTTCTTAGCATCTGTCCCCACCATCCCCACCGTGCTGTTTCCTCAGGTCAACAGGTGGTTAGCATTACCTGGACCAGGTTCCACTGTAGGTCAGAATACTCTCTCATTGGTGGGGCTGGGTACCTCCTGTTGCATCTCTTCAGGAGCTCCATAATGTCAGGGTGCTACAATTCATCTGTGGGTTGGTGGGAGTGGGGCAGCTGTCCCCTGGTCCCCACCAATTCTCCACTTAAAGGTGTTAGCAGCCATCACGCCTCAATGACTGGACCCATCCTCTCCTGAAGATTATTTTCAACCTTATTAATCCTTCCCCTGGAATTAGCTGGGATCCTTCTCTCTCTCTCTCTTTTTTAAATTTATTTGTCAGAGAGAGAGAGAGAGCACAAGCAGGGGAAGGAGCAGAGGGAGAAGCAGGCTCCCTGCTGAGCAAGGAGCCCGACCCAGGACTCCATCCCAGGACCCCAGGATCATGACCTGAGTCGAAGGCAGACACTTAACTGACTGAGCCACCCAAGCATCCCTAGCTGGGATCCTTCTCAAATGACCTGTCCCTCGGCAACTAGTTGGACTGTATAGAAACTAACAACCTGATACGTTTTCTTGGGTATTATCTGCAGGATCCCCAGGAGGCAGCAGGATATATGAGTTTATCAGGGGGGGTCTGGAGTCGAGACAGACCTCAGGGTGACTGGTGGTCACATTGTAAGCATATAGGAAGCATCCAGGAAACTCTGGCTGCCATAATGATAAACATCATAATATATTATGGATATAATAATAATAACATTATTATTATTTGACACTCTAATGGGGTCCGGCACTGGGCGGGCTAAGAAGGAGGGCCTCACAAAGTGAGCAAAAAGATTTCTCAGGCTCACATCAATGCTTTGGAGCGTCTGAGGGCATGGCCCCCAGGAGAAGTGAGGATGGATGGTCTCAGGATCAGGAATGTGGGCATTCTCCACCCATGCTGTGCAGGGAACCTCTTCTAGAATAATATCTGATCCAAGTCACATGGGCAGAAAGGTTTGTGGTCTGGAACTTGCCCCACTGAAATAAATGTGAGGCTCCGGGTCACGCCGGAGACTGCCAGTTGGGTGGGAGGGGTGAAAGCGGGGACCCTGGCAGAGGAAGGGGCAGAAGAAGGAGTGCCCGAAGTCTTCAACTTGGGAGGCAGGGGCTTTGTGGCCCCAGGGCAGGGACAGGAAGTGAGTGTGACTCAGCGAGCCAAGGAAAGCTCCAGGAAGGAGGCTGTCAGCTCCAGGGGAACCCAGACAGCGAGGAGGCAAGGCAAGCTTCCTTTTTTTTGTTTTTCTAAAGTTACTCAAAATCTTCAAACACCAGTTAACCAACAGCTGCCAAGAATATTGTGAAAAGGCCCCTGGAGTGAAGAAATTGCCCAGCGAGTGGGAAGGCTCTGCTCCAGGGGGGCCAGAGATGGAGTCTCCAGGGCTGGGGCACTGGGATGGGGGGCGGGGTGGGGACATGACAGGACAGGAGGAGGAGCCCCGCCCTTGATGACCACAGTTTTTTGTGAGACCACTCCGAGTCTCGGTCCCTGTCGGTGGCCGGGAAAATTCTGGGAAAATGCTGGTGAGGAAAGGTGACATCTTTGCAGCATTTGCCCTGTGTGGTGTCACGGTCTCCGTGGTCTCTGCAGATGCACGTGAATGAATCAGAAGGAGAAAGACAAACACTGCATGATTTCCCTTATATGGGAAATCGATGTCCCCCCCTTTATTGAAATATAATTGATATGTAACATTGTGTCAGGTTAAGGTGTACACTGTAGTGATTTGACCTATGAAATATATTGCAAAATTATTTCTACCGTAAGGTTAGTTAACACATCCATCCCCTCATAGAGTGACCGTGTGTGTGTGTGTGTGTGTGTGTGGTGAGAACCTTTACAGTCTATTCAATTAGCAACTTTCAGATATACAATGCAGTCATGTTAACTGTAATCACCCCGGTGTACATTAGATTCCCCAGAACTTATTCATCGTCTAGCTGGAAGTTTGGACCTTTGGACAACCTTCCCGTATTTCTCCACTCCGCCCCCTGGCAACCACTGGTCTGTTTCCTGTTTCTATGAGGTTTTTGGGTGGTTTTGTTTTTTTAAAGATTTTATTTATTTATATTGGAGAGAGAGAGCAGGGGGGAGGGGCAGAGCGAGAGGGAAAAGGAGTCTCAAGCAGACTCTGAGCTGAGCGTGGAGCCCAATTCTGAATTCGAACCCAGGACCCTGAGATCATGACCCGAGCCAAAACTAACAGTTGGATGCTGAATCAACTGTGATACCCAGGAGCACCGTTTTTTTTTAAATTAGTTAATTAATTAATTAATTAATTAAAGTAATCTCTACACCCAATGTGGGGCTTGAACTTACGACCCCAAGATGAAGAGTCACATGCTCTTCCAACCGAGCTGGCCAGGCACCCTGAGTTTGTTCCTTTGTTTGTTTGTTTAAGATTGATACATGGAATCTAAAAAAAGCCAGGGTGGCACCTGGGTGGCTTAGTCAGTTAAGCTTCTGCCTTCGGCTCAGGTCATGATCCCGGGGTCCTGAGATCAAGTCCTGCTCTGCAGGGAGCCTGCTTCTCCCTCTGCCTCTCCCCCTGTTTGTGCTCAATCTCTCAAATAAATAAATAAAAATCTTTAAAAAAATTTAAAAAATCAAAAAGCCAGGCTGGGTGGAAGGAGTTTCCACGAAACTCTTTCCCACCCACCTTTACTTTGCCCTCCGTGCATCCTCACCTTGGTCCATGTACTGCTCACCCCAGAGTTTGGGGGAGAAAATGCCTTAGTTAAAAGGGAAGACTTTGGCGTTGGACAAATCTGGGTGAAATCTCCCCTTTGAGAGTGAGCCAACCACACCCAGTCTCAGTTTTCCCATCTGTAAAACAGCACCCAGCCATTTGGGGAATTGGGGAGATGGTGCTGGGAGAGCGCTGGGGCCTGTGGTGGAGGCCAGGGTGTGGGGGAGGCTCAGTTTTACCCCAGGAAGCCAGATTCCACCCCCCACTATCCCCTTTTATTCACAGTTCCTCAGTTGGTGGGGAGGGTGCAGGGTACTTCATACCCGCCCCCCCCCATTTCTTGATTATTTCCTGTGAGTAGGATTACCCAGGAACATTTCTTTTATAAACTTCTGTATTCTTTGAATTCCTTTTTAAATAGGAACACTTAAAAAATTTTTACTTATTTATTTGAGAGAGAGAGACAGAGCTAGCCAGAGAGAGCACGAGTTGGGAGGAGAGGGAGAAGCAGACTTCCTGCTGAGCAGATGCAGGGCTTGATCCCAGGACCCTAGGACTACAGCCTGGGCCGAAGGCAGATGCTTAACCGACTGAGCCACCCAGGTGCTCCAAAATGTCCCTGGGGCACCTGGATGGCTCAGTCGGTTAAGCATCTGCCTTCGGCTCAGTCTGTGATCCCAGGGTCCTGGGATCGAGGCTGCTTCTCCCTCTGCTCCTCCCCTCCCCCCCCAAATGCTTTCTCTCTCTCAAATAAATAAATGAAATCTTAAAAAAAAATAGGGATATTTTATTTCTGTCATTTCTTTAACAGAAAAAGAAAAGCTGTAGGAATATTCTCAAAACAATGTTGCTTTTATTTTTTTCTTTCTTCTTATTTTTTAAAGCTGGTACAGTGCTGTGGTCATCCAGGGTGTGCCCCCCCACATACACACACTTCTTGGGGCTGAAAGGTGCAGATCCTTGAGCCAGACCATCAGGGTTCAAATCCCAGCTCCTCCACCAACTTGCTGTGTGACCCCAGACAAGTCACTTAGCCTCTCTGGGCCTCAGCAGCTCCTCTTGTGGATAATAATCATCTCTACCTGACCGGCTGGTGGTCATATGTATAAATTGCTCAACAAACAGTAGATATGATCATCTCAGGGCACCCCAAGGAGCCTCCAAGCGAAAGATATTCTGTAAGGAGTCCAGAGGCCCAAGGAACCCAGGGACATTGAGAGACAAGAGTGGGTCTACTGCAAAGGAGAATCTCAGGTGGTTAACACTGGAAATCTCCATGCTCTTTACCACCCAACCCTCAGGCTCTCACTGTTCCTTGCCCCAAGGTGCAACCTGGCCCCCTCAGGTCTTGCCTGTCGTCTCCCCACCTCTGTAGCTGGTAGCTAGCTGCTCAGGCTCCCCTTCCGCCAGGCAGGTCCCCCCCACCCTGGACCCCCCAGGTCAGAAGCGTTTCTAAATGAAGCCAGGCTCACCAGCTCTTGCTTAAGAAAGCGGGCAGGGGGGCGCCTGGGTGGCTCAGTCGTTAAGCGTCTGCCTTCGGCTCAGGTCATGATCCCAGGGTCCTGGGATCGAGTCCCACATCGGGCTCCCTGCTCCGCAGGAAGCCTGCTTCTCCCTCTCCCACTCGCCCTGCTTGTGTTCCCTCTCTCGCTGTCTCTCTCTCTCTGTTGAAAAATAAATAAAATCTTTAAGAAAGTGGACAGGGTTCCAGGGCTTTTGCTTTTCTTTTCTGTCGTTCATGTGGAAGGAAGCAAGTGATTCTTTCCTGATTCGGCCGAGCCCCCTGTCATCTCGTCTGTCAACAGGACGGCAAGTTGTTATCTAGAGAGGCAAGTGACTCTGGTTACTTCTGGAGGTCAATTTCCCAGGCCCTCCTGGTTCATAATAACCCTTCAAGGACAGAAGTACACTAATAGGCAAGAACAAGCTGGTAACAGTTGTGAATATTCACAAGGTCTGCAGCTCCACACGGGAAGACGGGTGGTACGGAGCCGAAAAATTCTCTCTCTGTGGCTTCAGGACACAGTTTAAAACCCTTAAGATCTTTGGGGACCTCTTTTATTTCCCCAACTATCATTTAAGTTATAAGTACTGGGTGGTGATAATCACACGACTCTCTGCATTTGTCAAAACTCCTAGAACTCAGTAAAAAGAGTGAATTTTACTTTATGTAAATGACACCTTATGTTTTTAAAAAGACAATACTTGGGAGGTGCCTGGATGGCTCAGTCGGCTGAGTAGCCGACTCTTGATTTCGGCTCAGGTCATGATCTCAGGGTCCTGGGATGGAGCCCCGTGTCTGGCCCTGTGCTGGGCGTGGAGCCTGCCTAAGATTCTTTCTCTCCCTCTCCCTCTGCCCCTCCCTCCTCCTTGCATGCATGCAGGTGCTCTCTCTCTTTCTCCCTAAAAAACAAAACAAAACAAAAACAAAAAACTAAAAAGACAATACTTGGGAAAAACAAAACATTCATGCAGCATGCAGGCATGTACATTTGTCAAAATACATACAACTGAACACTTTAGGTGCATTTTATTTAACGAAAATTATACCTCAATAAAATTGATTGTAAAAGACAGTGACTGCCCTATTATACGCTTTATTTTTTTATTTTATTTTTAAAAAGATTTTATTTACTTATTTGAGGGAGAGAGAGATAGCGAGAGAGCACGCACGAGCAGGGAGGAGATGGAGAAGCAGGCTCCTTGCGATCAGGGAGCCCGATGCAGGACTCAATCCCAGGACTCCAGGATTTACGACCTAGCCAAAGGCAGAGGCTTAGCCAACTAAGCCACCCAGGTGCTCCCCTATTGTACGTTTTAAAGACCTGGCTCTGAAATTTTATTTGATAGCATTTGATGCAAAATTGAGGCCACTAGACCTCAGTGTCACTGATAGAAATCAGGGGGAATGAAAATATATTTTTTTTAAGTTTATTTTTTTTTAGTCATCTCTACACCCAGGGTGGGGCTCGCACTCATGACCCTGAGATCAAGCATGGCATGCTCTTCCGAATGAGCCAGCCAGGCACCCCCAAAATATTTTATTTTCTTCAAAGAGAAAGAAAGGGCATGTAGCCCTTTCCTGCTACTTAACCAAGGGTTTTCAAACTAAGTCCCCAGGGAATCCTAGGGGTTCCACACACGCCCCCTGCTTTTCACCCAACCTGTAGTCAGAGCTGCCCGCTTCTGTGCCCCTCAAAAGTTTTTATCTGAAAAGTTCTGAGGGCGCCTGGGTGGCTCAGTTGGTTAAGCGACTGCCTTCGGCTCAGGTCATGATCCTGGAGTCCCGGGATCAAGTCCCGCATCGGGCTCCCTGCTCGGCAGGGAGTCTGCTTCTCCCTCTGACCCTCCTCCCTCTCATGCTCTCTGTCTCTCATTCTCTCTCTCTCAAATAAATAAATAAAATCTTAAAAAAAAAATATTAAAAAAAAAAAAAGTTCTGAGACTAAAGGTTTGAAGGATCAGAGCTCTTAACAAAATGACTCTTGCTGTGTCCTGAACTACCTTGTATCCAAGCTGTGTCTGGGGGTCTTCAAGGAAGGGAGTCTGCGAAATTTGTTAATGCCAACCAGGCTCTCTGCCTTCCTGCCCACTGGTTTTTTTTTCAGTTCCTCAAAGCTGGTGCACGCTGTCCTTCCCCAGGGCCTTGGGACAAGCAGTTCCTTCCACCCAGAATACCGTCCCTGCCTGGTTCTCCTGCTTAACTCTTGCTCACCCCCAGCTTCCGCTCAGCCATCTCTTCCTCCATAAAACTTCCCTGGATTCTTCCACCAGGGGCCACATTCTTCTGCCAGAAGTTCTCCCAGAACTCTGTTCCTCTCCTCTGGGGCAGAGATGACTGGTGGAGTGTGAGGCCAATTGAGCTCTCTCTTGGTGTCTGTCTTCCTCCGACAGACAGGGCAAAGTGCGTGAGGGCTGGGGGGTCCCCTTGCTCCCCACTGCATGCACGGTGCATAGCATTGCATCCGGCACATAGTAAGTGCTCAATAAATATTGCCTACACTTTGGCCCTGTGTACACAGTTGTATTTACATAGGGATTTCACACATACATGTCACTTTCACACACGTCACTGAAATAGAGTATGCACAAAGAAAATTGCACAGATGGAAGCGTATGCTCGAATTTTCACTAGCTTCCCAATTTCCCTCACTCCCCAGGGAAGTTCCATCCTCATCTCCAACAGCATAGATTAGTTGTGCTTTTTTTTTTTTTTTTTTTTTTTGAGAGAGAGAGAGAGCAGGTGTGTGTGTGTGGAGTGGGGAGAGGGGAGGTGCAGAGGGAGAGGGAGAGAGAGAATCCCAAGCAGGCTCCATACCCAGCACAGAGCCAGACACAGGACTCGATCTCAGGGCCCTGAGATCATGACCTGAGGGAAAATCAAGAGTCGGATGCTCGATCAACTGAGGCACCCAGGCACCCTGCCCTGGTCCTTTTTAATAAATGGATTTGTGCGGTATGTTCTTTTCTTTTCTGCGTCTGGATTCTTTTGCTCACAGTTATGTTTTGTGAGAATCATCCAGACTGTTACACGTAGCTGCAATTCATACATTGTGATCTCTCATTCACACTCATTGCTATTGACCAGGAGTGGACAATTTTTTTTTTCTGTAAAGGGCCAGATGGTAGCCGGGTTCACCTTTGCAGGGCATAGTCTCTGTCACTGACCTGGGAAAGCAACCTCAGACCATCTATAAAAAAGTAGGCATGGCTATGCTCTAAGAACACTTTATTTATGGGCACTGGGATTTCAATTTCATGTACTTTTCATATGTCACTGTTAAAATTTTTTTTCCAATGATTTAAAAATGTACAAACTTTTTGGCAGCTCCTCGAAAAGTTAAGCACAGAATTGTCATACGATCCAGCAATCCCGCTCCTGGATATATACCCAAGGGAACTGAAAGCAGGGACTCAGAGATGCTCAGAGATGCTCATACATTCCAAGGTTTACAGGGGCATCGTTGACAAGAGGTGGAAACAACAAAGCAAGTTGCAACTAACAGATGAATGGATAAACAAAATGTGGTGTGTCCCTACAATGGAATATTTGCCATAAAAAGGAATAAAATTCTGCCCCATGCCACAACATGGATGAATCTTGCTAAGTGAAAGAAGACAGACACAAAAGGATAAGTATTGTGTGATTCCACTTACTTGAGGTGTGAACAGGCAAAATCATAGAGACAGAAAGTAGATGGTGGGAGCCAGGGGGTCTGGCTAGGGGGGATAGGGAGTTAGTGCTTCGTGGGGACAGTGCTTCAGTTTGGGAAGATGAGAAAGTTCTGGAGATGGTTGGTGGGGATGGTTGCACAACAATGTGAGAGTACTTCATGCCACTGGACCCTACACTTAAAAAATGGCTAAAATGGGGTACCTGGGTGGCTCAGCCAGTTAAGCGTCTGCCTTCGGCTCAGGTCATGATCCCGGGGTTCCAGGATCGAGCCCTTCATCGGGCTCTGCGCTCAGCGGAAAGTCTGCTTCTCCCTCTGCCCCTCCCCACCCCTTGCTATCTCTCTCTGTCCATCCCAAATAAATAAATAAAATCTTTTTAAGAAATGGTTAAAATGATAAGTTTAATGTGAAATGTATTTTGCCACAATTTTAAAAATCCGTTTGTATTAAAAACAAAAACCAAAAAAACCCCCCAAAATGTAAAAACCATTCTTAGCTCATGGGTTGCACAGAAATAGACAGTGGGCCAGATTTCTCCCATGGGCTGCAAGTTTGCCACCGTCTGTTGCAGATTGTTCCACTGAAGGAAAAAAGAAAACATGATTTTATCCATTCTATTGTTGATAGGCATTTGGCTATGAACATGGTATGCAGTTCTCACTGCATATTTATTTATTTTGGGGGTGTTATTTTGTTATGTTCCCCGCCCCTGAGTGCAAACTCCTATTTCTTTGCCTGTCCCTGGGACAGGGGCTTCTGGAATCATCCCCCAGGACTACCTCCTGGACCAGTCCCAGCCCGGATGTGAGAAGGGTGGGCTCTTGAATGGGGAAACTGTAGCAGGGAAGGGGGTGGGCAGAGCTTCCTACCTCTGGGCCCCTAGAGTCTGCCCTGGGGGCTTCCTCTTGGTCCCGGATGTGGGAGGGGACGGCCAGGGAGCCAAGACACTCAGCTAAGACAGGAAGCTCCACATCCAGCAGAAGCCTTAAAGAGGGAGATGTGGCAGAGGCATGAAATCAGTGCCCGAGATTTGGCCTGCTGAGTCCGTCCTGAGGGTAAGCGACAGCTGCCCCTGTTCAGCCCAGAACCCCTGCCCGAGGGGGCCTTGGCAAAGCCGGGACGCCAGCCCCGTCCCCCTCCAGGGACCCAGGATTCCATATCCCACCTGCTCTGGAGGCTTGACCCTCCCCAGATGAGAAGGGACTGACCCGGCTGTTGGTTCCGTCTTGCAGCACCTGCCGGATGAAGGCTCTTGCCCTCCTCCTCCTCCCTGTCCTGGGGCAGCTGGTGTGTGGCAAGTCTCTGTGTCCAGTGGATGAAGCCATCAATGAGAAGATCCAGGATGGCACCAGATCCTTAAGTGAGGACCCTCACTTGCAACCTCAGCAGGGGCCTCAGAGGCCCCCTCTAATTCCTGACATGGAGCAGCCATCAATTCAGCCCCAACCAGAACCAAACCTCCACCCCAAACCCAAGCCAACCCCAGCCCCCATCCAGCTCCATCTTTGGCAGAAGCTCCAAATCCTCCTTCCTCCAAAACACCCATCTCAAGACAGAACCTGGGAGGTGATGAGCTTCCCATCTCATGGCTCTCCACCAGGGCCTGGCCCACCTGGGCCTTCCTCAGAAGAGTTTTCTTGACCCCCTGCCTATCTCCAAACCACCAGGGCCAAGGCCACATGAGAACAGGGGCAGCTTGGTCTCACGGCTTCCTTCCCTCCTCCCTCCCGCAGTTCTTGAGACAAGGAGGAACTTTGGCCTGAGCTGCCGGAGCGTCACCTCCAGGGGGGACCTGGCCACCTGCCCCGCAGGTGAGTACCGAAGACCTTTTCCAGGCTCTCGCTTCTGTTCCCAGCACCCAGGAACCCCTCCCCCTAAGCCCAGCCTTTATTTCTTGAGTCAGCTTCCCCAGGGTCCTGGTCTGCGGCCCCAGCTCCGGGACAGCTTAGGACACTGGAGTCCAGGCCCCCAGCCGCCCACGCAATCCGGCTCCCATTCATTCCTTGGCTTCCCCCCGGACCCCCAGGCCGGTAGCCTCCCGCCCGGGTCCAGACTCCCTCCGCTCCGCCCGCAGGCTTCGCCGTCACCGCCTGCACTTGTGGCTCCGCCTGTGGCTCGTGGGACGTGCGCGCCGAGACCACATGCCACTGCCAGTGCGCGGCCATGGACTGGACCGGAGCTCGCTGC
Source organism: Neomonachus schauinslandi (assembly GCF_002201575.2). Lineage (NCBI taxonomy): Eukaryota > Metazoa > Chordata > Mammalia > Carnivora > Phocidae > Neomonachus > Neomonachus schauinslandi. The sequence goes on from NC_058403.1 coordinate 208,737,726, forward strand.
TGCCGCTTGCAGAGCACCGCCTGAGGTCCCCGGCGTCGCGGTGCGGGCTGGGGGGCGTGGCCAGGCCTCGGAGGGGCGGGGCTGGAAATAAACCCTGAGAAGGTGAGGGTCTGGGCGCGGCGCTGTCTTTTGGGGGGGGTGGGGGACTGAGCTGGTGTCTCCGAAAAGAGCCGGGCACGCGGACGCTGGAGGGAGGCGGTGGCCGGGGCCGCCCGTGACTTTCCTCTGCCCATCCCTCTCCTCCCACGTTGTGCCTCCCCCCCCATCTCCGAGAACAAGGCCTCTACTTCCTCTGAGGACCCTCACACGCAAGGATCATGACCTCCTTCAGGAGGGGAAGTGTTACCTTTAAGGCCACCTTGACGGTCACCCTCGGGTCTCTGGCCTTCCAGGAAATCGCTGGGTCATTCTGCCCCAGCCCCTACAATGAGGCTTCATTCGGGGTCTGGGTCTGGATAGGACAGGGACCCCGGCCCCCCCTCACTCTGCATACACTTCAGGGCCCCAAGCCTCCAGAAGCCCCAGGGTCAAGGTGGACCCCTGGGTCATCTCTCAGCCCAAAGCCCTGAGCCGAGATCCCTCACTCCCCAACCTCATGGAGCTGCCAGCAGGGCACAGGCAAAGCTGGGTCGTGGACAGGAAGGAATCTTCACAGGAGCAAGCTGAGAACTCTTACCTGAGGCCACGAACCGCAAGTTCACGTTTTCACACGTGCAGCGCAGTTTCGAGTAGTTACAACCTGCAATACACAGAGGCACATACGCCCTCACGGATACTTGAATATGAAAACACAGGGCAGGGTACTTGTTCGCCCTTTGGTGTATTCCTGGCGCTCAGAAGAGAGCATGCCACATAGTAGATGCTCAGGAAATGTCTGCTGAATAAATAACCACATACACACGTGGATACACCATCCAGGTGCACACACACACTACATGTACACACACGGTACACAACCCAGTTACTGTGGTCACACAGGGACACACCATGGCCACAGACACATACATGGGCACAAGAAAGCACCACTGAAACACACAGGCATGGCCATGGAAGGAGGAACATAGACACACAGATGTGTAAACCCTGGACAGAGTCTCTTGCTTCTGACCTCGGGTCCCCATCCCCGCCTGGAAGACATCAGTCCCTGTCTGAATTCTGACCTGAAGACGAGTCACCCGCAACACTTACACAGCTTCCTGGGCGGCACAGATCCAGGTGATTCAGGGTCCAGTTCCCTGGGAATCCTAACCCAGGGGTCTTAAAAATCCAGCCCCTGCAAGATGCAGACACAGATTTCAGAACATTTGGTGCCCAGTCTTGAAAGGGACCCCAGACTCAAATGTCCCAGCCCCCACGAGCACACTGAAGAACAGGTGATGGGGTGGGATCCTGGTTTTCAAGATGTTTTGGACTCTCCCGGAGGGAGGCAGTGGCGGGGGGGGGCACCCGTGACTTTCTTCTGCCCATCCCTCTCCTCCCATGTTGTGCCCCCATCTCTGCCACCCATCCTCTATGACGGCACAGCCCCCTGTCTGATTCCGGTAGCCATGAGCTGAGATCACAAACTCTCCTCTTGCCCCTGGAGCCCACCCATACCCCAATCTAGAGATTCCCCTCCTAATTCCTCCCTCCTAACCCCACGTGGGTTGGAGGTGGGACCCCATGGGGTTGAGGTGGGACCACTGAGTCAGAAGTGTGTTGAGGAGCAGAGAGGGTGGGTCTAGAACCTTGCCTGTCCCACCCCCTCACTGATGTCCCCAGACTGATTGGAATGCCTGTGTATCTCCAAGTCCCACTCAATTGTCCCCCTATGTCTGGACCCCAAGAAGGTCCTCTTCAGAGTCCTCAATTCCAGCACAGTCATTCTCCTGTCCCAGAGTGCAGACTTGGATAGGCAAGCCCCCTTCTCAAGCCTCCATTTTCTCACTTGCCAACCGCCCAGCCCTCCTGAGGTAGCCAAGAGTCTTCCAGTTGCAAGTGTCGCAAACCCTACTGCAAGTAACTTGAGCAAAAGTAAAAGGAAGTTTCTGGGGGCGCCTGGCTGGCTCAGTCAGTCGGGCATGCAACTCATGATCTCGGGGTGTGAGTTTGAGCCCCATGTTGGGTGTAGAGATGACTTAAAAATAAAATCTTTTAAAAAGAAAAAAAAAGAGGAAGTTTCTGGATATGTAACTGAGAAGCCCAGGGTTAAAGATTGACTTATTTATTTTAGAGAGAGTTCAGGCGGGGGGCGGGGGGGCGGAGGCGCAGAGGGGGCAGAGGGAGAGGAAGAGAGAGTCTGCACTCAGCACAGAGCCTGATGCAGGGCTCGATCTCACAACTCTGAGATCACCGACCTGAGTTGAAACCAAGAGTCGGACTCTTAACAGACTGCACCGAGAGGCCCAGGGTTAGAATGACAGATTCAGGTTCGGGTGGATCTAGCCCTCAAATGATGTCTCCAGGATCCGACTCCCTCTCAGGTCTGCTTTCCTATGCTGGCTTCTCTCTCAAGCAGGTTCTCCCCCATCACAGCTCCAAGCTAACATTTTCCCAGTATGAGAGCCCCAGTGGAGAGAAAAAAAAAAGAGGAAATGCCTTTTTTCCTGGTTAATGCCCCAAAAGTCGCAGTCCTGAGTTTCATTGTCTGAATCTGGCTCATGTGCCCACCCCTGTGCCAAATCTTAGACTCTGATTGGGTGGGCCTGGATCATGTACCCACTCTAAACCAATCATGGGTTTATGGTTAGCTGTCCTGGAGACGCATATTCTATTTTTTTTTTAAGATTTTATTTATTTGGGGCACCTGGGTGGCTCAGTTGGTTAAGCGACTGCCTTCGGCTCAGGTCATGATCCTGGAGTCCCGGGATCGAGTCCCGCATCGGGCTCCCTGCTCGGCAGGGAGTCTGCTTCTCCCTCTGACCCTCCCCCCTCTCATGTACTCGCTCTCATTCTCTCTCTCTCAAATAAATAAATAAATAAATCTTTAAAAAAAGATTTTATTTATTTATTTGAGACAGAGAGTGAGAGGGAGGAGGGTTAGAGGGAGAAGGAGACTCCCTGCCGAGCAGGACTCGATCCCGGGACTCCAGGATCATGACCTGAGCCGAAGGCAGTCGCTTAACCAACTGAGCCACCCAGGCGCCCCGCGCATATTCTTTCTTAAAAGAGAATTGAGACTGTTACCCTAAGACATGACCTGGTCGAGAAGCCTCACAGAGCCCTCTCGAGCCACTGTGATTGTTCGTGGGCCTCCAGTTTCACAACTGCTATTTTGTACAGAGGGCAGGATGGAGCCTGGTCTTCGCTTCAACCGACCTACAGAAATGTGCAGTGCTGTGGCCCCACCCCCTGCACCTGTCCATCACAGCAGAGCCAGCTGCCCATTGGTCCGTCTCCTCTGTGACGGTTACATCAGGGGAGGGTGGAATCTCTCTCAATTGCGGACTTCTTTCTAAAATCAGAGAGGAGTTGGCATCAAAACACTGTTAAAGCCGTCATCCTTGAGCAGACAAGGTCGGCAATAGTTTAGAAAACAGAGCATTATTCTCATCAAACCTTGGGGGACCATTCCAAAGTTATCTCAAATTTAATCACATATTTAAAAGCTAAAACATAGAAAGTCTTTTTAAAGGGCGCCTGGGTGGCTCAGTCAGTTAAGTGTCTGCCTTCAGCTCAGGTCATGATCCCAGGGTCCTGGGATCCAGCCTGGCAGGGGATCCCCACTGAGCAGGGACCCTGCTTCTTCTCCCTCTGCCACTTCCCCCCCCCCACCATCGTCTCTCGCTTATGCTCTATCTCTCTGTCAAATAAATAAATAAAATCTTTTTTTAAAAAGTCTTTTTAATTATCTTTTACTTACTTTTTCCAAAGGGAGAGAACCATAATGGTCTAGACCAGCGCTGTCCAATATGACAGCCACCAAACACTTGAAATGCCCCGTGAGTGTAAATCACGTTTGATTTTTGAAGATTTAGTACCAAAAAAAAGTAATATATCTCAATTTTTTAGTATCGTCTACATGCTGAAGTGATAATTTTGAGGGTATATTGTGTTAAATAAGATGCATTATTAAAATTAATTTAGCCTGAAAAAAGAATGTACGATGGAACATCATTCGACCTGAAAAACGAAGGACATTCTGACACAAGCTACAACATGGGTGAACCTTGAGGACGTTATTTTTTTTTTTAAAGATTTTATATATTTATTTGAGAGAGAGAGAATGAGGGACAGAGAGCATGAGAGGGGGTAGGGTCAGAGACAGGCTCCCCGCTGAGCGGAGAGCCCAATGCGGGACTCGATCCCGGGACTCGATCCCGGGACTCCAGGATCATGACCTGAGCCGAAGGCAGTCGCTTAACCAACTGAGCCACCCAGGCGCCCCTTGAGGATGTTATGTTAAGTGAAATAAGCCAGTCATGGAAGTCCCTTTACATGAGGTCCCTAGAGTGTCAAGTTCACAGAGACAAAAAGAACGGTGCTTGCCAGGGGCTGGGGGCAGGTCGAAATGGGGGATTGGTGCTTAATGGGTATAAAGTTTTAGTTTTTCAAGATGAAAAAAAATTAATTTAGCCTGTCTCTTTTTGTCTTTTGAACGTGGTTGCTAGAAATTTTTAAATTAAAGATGTGGTTTACATTATATTTCTACCAGAAGGCACTGTTCTAAACTTAAAGAGAGAATTCCCTACAAACTTTGTCTCGTTTTTATCTCCAGTTTTCAAGGTCACAGACACAAAGAGAGCTTGAAGACATCTAGACAAAGAGCAGACATGTGAATGCATGAATATGGATATTTCTCTGGGGCAAACACGTGTAGAAGCCTGCCAACGGGCAAGCCATGTGAATATGTGAGCAGATGTATCACGGTTTCCGGGAGCGTGCATGAGTGTGGGTAGGTCAGCAGGTGCATGGGTGAGAGTGAGTGTTTCCAAGTGTTTCTCTGTCTGGGGACCCAGGGAGAGGGGACACCATGTCCAGCGTTAGGTCAAGGCGTGCATCTGGTTCTGTCTCAGATATGGGTGGAGCTCAAGTGGTTGGTCCCCTTGCCTCACATCCGTTCCTTTCCTCCACGGGGCCTTGAAGAAGTAGAATTTCTTGGGGTGGAGCTGAGGGGTAGGACTGGGGCAGGGGGTAGGACGATGTGGGAGACCTAGGAATCCTGCCTCCAAGCCCAGATACCTCAAACCTAAAGGGTGGGACTCCCAGGGGCCTAGATTCTCTCCTGAGAGGGGCAGGGGACAATGTTCATTTGGGTAGACACATACATAGCTTGTGTCCTTTTGTGTCCATTTGTGACCATCCTTTAGAGTTTTTAAAATTTAATTATATTGAGTATAACTGACTTATAACATTGTGTAGGTTTGAGGTATACAGGTGTCGATTTGATACATTTGTATATTGCAACATGATGACCACCATAGCATTAGCTAACATTTCTGTTGCTGGTTCCTGATCATGCTGTTTCCTGTCTCTGGGTCTATGGGCTTCTCTGCTTGGCCCTCCAAGAGACCTCTGGTCTCCTAAGACCCTCTTGATCTGGGGGGGGGGGGGGGGCGGTGAGGATGCCCCAGGGCTGGAGGGTCCTGGGTCACTGAAAAGAGGAGACTGACCTCTCCTCCCCCTACCCCCAACCCAGAGATTTCCTCATTTGCCATGACACCTTCCGGTGGGTGGGGATGTGTGTGGGCAAACTGGCAGACTGGGAACCATGGAGTCTGAGAAAATCTACATGAAGCAGGAGGTCAAGATGCAGGCAGCAGCCTTCAAAGACAAGAAACAGAGGGCCCCAGCCAATAAGGAAGGTTAGGCACCTCAGGGTGGGGAGGGGAGAGGTCAGGTGGGAGAGCTTGGGATGGGAGAGATAAGGGGCTGAAAGTGGGGTCACAGGGCTCCTTCCCCTACCCCAAAATGTATGTGTGCATGTGTATCCCCCAAACGATCATGCACGCCCTCTCCACCTAACCAAGAAGCAGATCTTGTTTTCCCCATTCCTTATCTTTTATCCCCAGAAATTTGTTGTGTGCTGGGTTTTGGTGAGCCAAGATCTCTGAGCCCCCTTCCTACCCCCACCCCCGCCCCAGAGCTCCAGGCAGGTTTCCACTCTCACTGACCCACCCACAGGTGCAGATAACCCTGACTATGAGAATATCACCTTGACCTTCAGAAACCAGGACAAGCTGAAGGGCAGCCATTCACCCCTCAAGAATCAGGGCAAGCAGCCATCTGCCAGCGCACACTGCACAGCCTTGGGAGGGGCCCATGGTAGGGCATCATGGGAACCAGGAGCACCATGTGGAGGTCGGGGTCAGTGGTGTGGGGTGTGGTGTCATCAGGGCTTGTGTGTTACAGTCGGTGGGGGGGGTAGTTTCACAGGTGGGGATGATGATGTCGGTGGTGCTGGTGTTGATGGAAGTGTTGGTGAAAGTTTGGGTGATGGTGATGGTGGAGAGGTGACCATGTAGTGGATCAGGAAGGAACCACCTAGACAGCGCCGATGACGGTGCTGATGAGACCTGTTGCTGGGGACAATGCTGACAATGGTAGGCACTGATGTTGATGGGTGTTGGTGACAGCTACTGTTGACATTGTGAGTGCTGGCAAAGGGGATGGTAAGGGCAGCATGATGATGACAGCATGAGGGACAACTGCTGGTGGCTCTGGTCAGTGGGCATGTTGGTGGTCACAGTGGCTACGGAATTGGGAAGAGCAGGTGCAGGTGACAGAGTTTCTGATGATGTTAGAGTCAGTGCTGATGGTTTGGGTGGTGGTGTTGGGCCCTGGAGGTCACCTGTCTTGCCTCTACCCCAGCCCCAACCCTGTCTAGGCCACCCTCAGAATCTGCCCAGGTTCCCCGTTGTCTGCACAGAGCCCTCATGATCCTGTACATCCTCCTTGCCCTGACCTGCATCATCCTCTTGGCCTTGGTCTTGGCAAAGAGTGAGTAGGGTTTTTCGTTGTTGCTGTTGTTGTTGTTTCTTGTTTTTTTGGTGGGGGCTGGGGCAGTGTGGAGGGGGAACTCAGGAGGCGCGCGGCCCAGTGTTTCCACCCTGTCTCCCTTCTCCCTCGTTCCTCTCCCTTCCCCCACCCTTGTTCCCAGGCCTACGGAACTGGGGGCACCTCAAGGCTTTTCCTGCCTCCTCCGCCCCTCCTCCTGAACAGATTCTGAGATGTCCCAGGAGTTGCTGGTCTTGAAAAGGGAGCTCTGGAACAGTGAGGGTGGGACCTGGGGGAGGCCCAAGGGGTCGGGGTGCGGGTAAGGAGAGCAGCAGTGATACGGACATGCCCACTTCATGCCTCAGTCTCCGAATCGGTGCGGGAGTGTCAGGAGGAGCAGAATCAGGGCTGGAGCTCCGTCCGGCAGCTCATCATGGAGGCCAAGCAGGGCATTAACGTGGTCAAGAGAGATGTCCAGTCCGAGAGTGATAAAATGAAGACGTTATTAACAGGTGCCGTTGCAGACCTTCACTGGGTGGGATTCGTCTCATGCTGGGTGCTGGGAATTGGGGGGAGGGGACAGCAGGGGTCCCATTCTCCCAGCGCACAGGGGGGTTTAGAGGCATGATGGATGTCACCCTCTGAGTCACTCAGGGGATATTTAAATGCTGCTGGGAACACCAAGTACACAGGCTCCGCAGCACCCCAGACTGGGGGTTGGGCAGGGAGGAGGCTTCCAATAAACATGGGGGCCTTGTGTGAGACCCCACACCAGATTTCTCCTGTCCTCCTGCCCCCAGACATGAACCAAATCAAGAACAAGTTACAGGAAATCTCCAAGGCACTGGAGACGAAGCCAAGCTCATGTAAGTTGGGACTGGGGAGGTGGATGAGGTGGGAGCCACAGACGTGGCCCCAGTTTCCCTCCTGGGGGAGGGATCTGCCTGACCTTGGGTCTCCATTCTGCCCAGAAACCTCAACAAATGAGAAGACATCGAAGACCCAGCTGCACCTCCCAGTGAAGCTGGCCACATGTGTGATCATGGTGTGTTGTGAGCATAATGCATGACACAGTGGTTGGCTGTGTCAGCAAGGACCCCAAAAGTGTGTCAGTGTGAGTGTGGGTGTGGGCAACACGGGTAGCACTGTGAGCACGTGTGAGTATCCGCGGTACGTTGTGTATAAGTGTGTCATGGCGGCGCTGTGCGTGGGGCACCCCGTGTATCACTATAATTGTGGGTGTTGCAGTGTGTGCCCTGTGCCGATGTGAGTGTGACTGATTATGCAACCGAGGGGGTTCGGAGCATGTACCCGTGTATGTTCCTTTGTTTCTGCACTCACAGTTTGTGATTTGTGACGATAAAGGCCCATGCAAAAGAATGTGGCTTTTAGATCTCATACTGGGAGCACCTGGGGGGCTCTGGGGACCTGGTGGGGGAGGGTCTGGCAAATGTTGGGGGATGGGGAAAGGCACACAGTGAGCCCGTGGACATGATACCAGGAGCCCTGGGACACGAGGTTGTGTGGGAATGAATGCCCCGAGTTGGTCTTTGTGTGTCCATGAACGTGTACCCAGGGAGTAACCCAGTCTCCGTGCCCAAGAGTGTGTGCCTGAGATGGACGGTGTCTCCCTGTGTGCAGGTGGGCCCACAGATATGTCTGAGCCCTTAAGCAGGTACCCACGGGCGTAACTGTGCTCCTGAGTGTACATGCCCACTGAGCGTGCAGCCGTGAGTGCACATGCCCCTAAGTGCCCTAGGCCCCTGGTTCATGGATGCATGTCCCTCCCCCCCTTTTTTTTTTTAAGATTTTATTTATTTTTTGACAGAGAGACAGTGAGAGAGGAAACACAAGCAGGGAGAGTGGGAGAGGGAGAAGCAGGCTTCCTGACGAGCAGGGAGCCCGATGCGGGGCTCGATTCCAGGACCCTGGGATCATGACCTGAGCCGAAGGCAGACGCTTAACGACTGAGCCACCCAGGCGCCCCAGATGCATGTCCCTTAAGAGAACATGTACCTGAGTAAATGCACGTGTCCCTAAGACAAGAGAATGTGTGTTTAAGGCACACATTCTAGGACAAACAGACATGTGTGCCCCTCAGACAGACACGTGGGCCCATCGTCAAATGTGTGCCCCCAACCGGTGACCATCCGCGCTACCGTTTGTCTGAGAGCGAGCCAACCCAAGCGAACCCGGCCCCCGGCCCCAGGGCCACACCCCTCTTTCGGGCTCCCGGGACACGCGCGCCCCCTGGCGGCCGCTCTCTGGAATCTCCGTCAGCGCGCGCGCCCCGCCCACGAGCCCGTACCGCCGCAGCGCCTGCGCACTCAGGACCTTTTACGGCGCCGTAAAGCAACTCGGCCAAACCGACGGCCCTAGTACGCTGGTGAGACCCCACCCGCCCGCGACCCCTATCCGCGCCGGGTCTTGCCCGCTCCGGGACCCCCAGCCTCCCGCGCGCCTGGGGATCCTGGGCTGCGGTCTCGGCGTCCGCGAACCCGGGTCCGTCCGCTTCGGCCCACGCAAAGGGCCCGTGAGGAGGGTGGGTCCCTCCCCGGCCCCTCTGTCGGGTCCACGCTGGCTCGGGGGTCTCGGGGCTCCGGCCTTTCCGCGGCTTAGGTTACTGGCTCCCATCGCAGCCCGGTGTGTGTGGGGGGCAACACTCCGCCTCCCATCTCGCGCGCTGGGCCCTCCCGGTGTAGACGGATGCGCACCTGGGCGGCGTCTTGGAGCCCCTGGACTTCCCCCGGTGCTGGTCTTCCCATTCCCCACGCAGATCTCGTTGGGGGCAGTCCCAGCATCCCCAGGCCCCTCCGGCCTCTTACCCCTTCCTGCTCAGTGGGAACGGGGTTCTCAGCTCCTTCTCTCGACTCCACCCTTGGCAGCGGCTTCACACAAGAGTGGGCGAGGGTCGGCGGGGGGGAAGAGAGGGGCACTCCCATCCGCTCCTTCCCACCCTCACCGCAGGTCAGCGTCGTGGCGGTCTCAGTGCTTGGTGCACTAGGATGGGAGGATCACAGCGCCCCTCCTGGCTCCCCCAAGCCCCGGGTCTCACAGTCCGCCTCCTCCACCTTATCTCCCACTGTCCCGCTACCTTTCTGGAGGGCACGGAGGTGGAGGGGTTCCCAACGCCTTCTCTGCGGCCGCCTCCAGTATTCCTTACAAACGAAGGCCCATCCGCATCTTCAAGGAGGCATGCTTCGTGCATGCCAGATGGGCGCTGTCAGAGCCCTTTCCTCCTGGCTTGTCCCGTGTCTGTCGTCTGTCCGTCCCCCTCGCCCCACACCCTCCAGGCTGTTGCTCTTGACACACCCCACTCCCCTCTCTGGTTTCTTTGGCTTTCCGCAGGGGAGAGGCGGGCAAATTCTTTTCATTTGCAGGAAGTCAGCGCTGTCGCTTCTGGAGGCTTGAGGGGGCCAGTGCCCGAGAGACCTCTGACGGCCCCCCCATCCCTGCCCCCTCCCCCATGCAGTAGTTCTCTAGTTGCTCCCACAGGTGGCAGAGGGGGCACGAAGGTGCTTTTCACGTGGGAGCGGTCACCGGGAACTCGAAGGTTGGGATGGTTTCTGGTCCCGCCTTCTGGTCTCCCTCTCGTGTCCTCTAACCCCCCGCCCCCAACCCTCTCCTCGCCAAAGGTGTAAAGCTACTTTCCCCCTTTCCCTTTACTGGAGGAGGCGTGCTTTACGTGCAGGTGGATGCCCCCTTTCCTTCCTTCCCTTCCTCTCTTCTTTTCCTACATGGGAGGTCAGCAGTGGACGGCACAAAACGGGTGGAGGGGGGCAGTGCTCCTCCACGATCTCCGTCCCCTGACGCGCGGTTCCTGTGTCCCCGCAGGGCGGCGGCAGCATGGAGGCGCGCTTCACGCGCGGGAAGTCGGCGCTGCTGGAGCGCGCGCTGGCGCGGCCCCGCACCGAGGTGAGCCTGAGCGCCTTCGCGCTGCTCTTCTCCGAGCTGGTGCAGCACTGCCAGAGCCGGGTCTTCTCGGTGGCCGAGCTGCAGGCGCGCCTGGCCGCCCTGGGCCGCCAGGTGGGCGCGCGCGTTCTCGACGCGCTGGTGGCTCGCGAAAAGGGTGCCCGGCGCGAAACCAAGGTGCTGGGTGCCCTGCTCTTCGTCAAGGGCGCGGTGTGGAAGGCGCTGTTCGGCAAGGAGGCCGACAAGCTGGAGCAGGCCAACGATGACGCCCGCACCTTCTACATCATAGAGCGCGAGCCGCTCATCAACACCTACATCTCTGTGCCCAAGGAGAACAGCACCCTGAACTGCGCCAGCTTCACCGCGGGCATCGTGGAGGCCGTGCTCACACACAGCGGCTTCCCCGCCAAGGTCACGGCGCACTGGCACAAGGGCACCACGCTCATGATCAAGTTTGAGGAGGCGGTCATAGCCCGAGACCGGGCCCTGGAGGGCCGCTGACCCCCGCGGGAGATAAAGAATGCAGAGAGTCGCCCCCTTGCCAAATGTGTCTTGTGTCTTGTGTGGGGGGCCTCACAGATCCACCCGACACCTCGACCCAGGTGCCTGCCTCAGGCTGGTGAGGGAGGCCAAGACCCCAGCATGTTTATAATACAGTGGCGAGGTGGGGGTGGGCCAGGTTCCCCCACCCAGCCCGCGCTTACAGATGGGGCTGGGCGGGAGGCCAGGGGCAGTGTTGGGGGGGAGTCTGCAGAAGGAGTTGAGGTGTTGGCTGGAGGTGGGAGAATGCTGCTACTTTCTGGAATCACAATTAGAGGTCAGGGTGGAGAGCTGGGGGGGGGGGGGGGGGGGGGGGGGATCAGGCTAAGAGAGCCTCATTTAGACCAGAGGCTGGCTTTTTTCTGTAAAGTCCCAGATAGTGAGTAGTTTCTGCCTAGCTCTCTCTGTCCAGCTACCCTGCGGTGTAGACAGCAGTAGGCCAAGGAGTGGGTGTGGCTGTGTGCCTAGAAAGCAGGCAGAGGGTGGTGGCTGACCCTGCGTTAGACCCTTGCTGCTCAAAGTGCATCCCACCATGGCAGCATCTGTATCTCCTGGGAGCTGGTCAAAGTGCAGACCCTCAGGCCCACCTCATGCCTGCCAACTGCGGGTCTGCATTTTAGCAAGATCCCCAGGGGAGTCCTGTGTACCTTATTTTGAGAAGCAGTGCTCTAGGACACAGAGTAGGTTGCAACTGGGGTGGCTGGACCCCACCCCCAGAGTTTCAGATTCTGCAGACCTGGGCCAGCTGAGGATTTGCATTTCTAACAAGTTCCCAGGAACTGCTTATGCTCCAGGGGCCACACTTGGAGAGAACTCTGCCTCCAGAGACCTGGGGAAATGGGTGGGCTCACTTCAGAATCATCTGGGTGCCTACAATATTTTGAAGGTGATATCGATGATCTATGAACACATTTATGTTCCTTGCTTATTTATTTTTAAATTTTTATTTTTTAAAAGATTTTATATTTATTAGAGCGTGCGCACGAGCACGATTAGGGGCAGAGGGAGAGGGAGAAGCAGACTCCCCACTGAGTGGGGAGCCCAACGTGGGGCTTGATCCCAGGACCAGAGATCATGACCTGAGCCAAAGGCAGATCTTTGACTGAGCCACCCAGGCGCCTCTATTTTATCTTTTTTAATTTTTATTGAGATTTATTTGAGAGAACGCATGAGTGCACAAGCAGGGGGAGCAGCAGGCCGAGGGAGAAGCAGGCTCCCCACTGAAAAGGGAGCCCCATGCGGGGCTCCATCCCGGGACCCCGGGATCATGACCTGAACCGAAGGCAGACGCTTAACTGACTGAGCCACCCAGGCGTCCCTTTATTATATTTTTAAAGATTTTATTTTTAAGTAATCACCCAACAGGGGGCTCAAACTCAACAACCCTGATCAGGATTAAGAGCCGGCATGCTCTACCGACCCAGCCAGCCAGGTGCTCTTGTGTGTTTGTTGTTTAAAAAGTAAAATCTGGGGGTGCCTGGGTGGCTCTGTCGTTAAGCATCTGCCTTCGGCTCAGGTCAGGATCCCAGGGTCCTGGGATTGAGCCCCGCGTCAGGCTCCCTGCTCAGCGGGAAACCTGCTTCTCCCTCTCCCACTCCTCCTGCTTGTGTTCCCTCTCTCAATGTGTCTCTCTCTGTCAAATAAATAAATAAAATCTTAAAAAAATAAAAATAAAAAGTAAAATCTGACCCTTAAAGCAGCCGCTCCTTTCCCTTTGGCCCACCGCCCTCCCTGAGTTCCTGGTCACTCCTCCTCCCCCAGGTAAATTCTGCCAGATTTTTTTTTGGCGGGGAGGGGACTTGTTCAAATTTTCCTTTCTTCCTTCTCCCAGACTTGAATTTCTTTTTTCTTTAAAAAAAAATTTTTTTTTAAAGATTTTGTTTATTTATTTGACAGAGACACAGCGAGAGAGGGAACACAAGCAGGGGGAGCGGGAGAGGGAGAAGCAGCCTTCCTGCCAAGTGGGGAGCCCGATGCGGGGCTCGATCCAAGGCAGACGCTTAACGACTGAGCCACCCAGGCCCCCCCCCCCAGACTTGAATTTCAAGTCTGATGTGAAAGAGAACTTCAGGTGCCCTCGGCTAGGTCCCCTCACAGTTTACGGAGGGTTTAGGGGTGGGGTGGATGCAGCTTCTCAGTTGCTTTTTGGGATACCTTGTGGAGGTCGGCATGAGGTGGGGAGAGCCCGGGTGCCAAGTCTGATCGGGGTGGTTATTCCAGCAAGGGGTGGGGTAGGCTTCAGCACCCAGCAAAGGACATGAGCATCCACAGCCTAGATGGAACTATTGAGCACCTACCATGTGTAGCCCCAGGGTTGGTCTTGGGCAGGAAATAGCTGTTGGGGGGGGGGAGGAGGGAAGGGGCCCCAAGGGAGCTGAGGGAGGGGGTGATCAGGGTGGCGGTCTGAATCGGGTGAGGGGGCTGTGTGTAGGAGGCCAACCAGGATTTGAGGTTTGGAGTCCAGCAGGGCGGTCCTCACAGGGATGGAAGGTGCAGGGTTGGAGGAGTGAGCCGAGGCATGCTGGGATGCCAGGGGGAAGTGCAGGAGTCTGGGTTTAGCCTCCTGAGGTGCCCCCCAGAGCCCCTGGAGAGTGGCTTCTAGGCCCTGCTGGGTGAGGGGCAGATTGCAGAAGCAAGGGGCAGGGGCCAGGAATGGGCCAGCCAGCCCTATCCAGGGGCCCAGCGGTGAAGGGTGCAGGAGAGAAAGAGTGGGAGGGGAAGAGAGGGGCTGTTCCCCTAGGGAGGGATGCCTGAGAGCTTGTAGGCTGGGAGAGGGCCCAGGGTCTGTTTCTCCCTGCTGAGGGTGAATAGGGACTTGTGGACAAGGGAGGTGTGAACAATCTATAGGATGGGGGGGGAGGTAAGAACAGATCGGGCAGGTTTCCCATTGAAGTGGCTCTGACAGGATGCTTTGGGCTGCAGATACAGTCTCTACTGAAGCCCCAGATTGGGGGGGGGGGGAGGTGGGGGGGTGGGGTGGGGGAGCGGAGTTAGGAAGAGGAAGGAACCCAACACCAGCCCTTGGTGAACCAGGCAGGCGTGATGCTTCCCCTCATTTAATAGACGACGAAGCAGGTTCTGAGAGAAGAGGTCATTTGCCCATGGACACACATTCATTTTTCCACAGATATTTATTGAACACTTACTATGGGTCAGGTGCTGGAGTCACAGCTGAGAACAAAACAAAAGCCCCTGCTCTCCTGGAGGTCACATTCAAGCCCGGGGTGGGGGAGGGGAGGAGGGATGAGAACACACAGATCAGTGAGTGACACATTTTCTTGGAAGGGGAAGACTTTGTGGTGAGAAAGTAGGGTGAGATAAAAGGGATCTGGAGTCAGGGGTGTCATTTTAAATGGGAGGGAGGGGGAGCCCAGGATAGCCCTCACTGAGGAGCAAGCGGGGGGGGGGGGGGGGCGTGTGCAAAGGCCCTGGGGGGGGAGGGAGCCTCCATGTGTAAGGGCCAGTGCGGAGGCTGGTGTGGGTGCTGGGGTTGGGGGAGGTGAAGCTGGGGAGACAAGGCAAGCTGCGGGGATTCTGCAATCGCAAAGCACCCTGTAAGACTTTGGGTTTTGTTTTTTGTTTATTTTTCTCAGAGCCAGAAGGAAACTTCTGGAAGGTGTGGGGCAGTGAAGAAGGAGATTGAGGCAAGCTAGGATGAGGGCTACACCAAAGCGGTTGCTGGAGGTGGTGAGAAGTGGGCAGATTCTGCACATGGATTTCCCTGAGGATTCGGGGGTGAGGGGCAGTGAGGGAAACAGGTGCTGAGTGTGACCCCAACGTTGGCCTGAGTGGCAGAGTGGGGTCCCCTTTGGAGAGCTCAGGTAGGCAGTTACGCACTGGCCTGGAGTTCCAAGGGGGATCTGGAGGAGGCAGAAATCGGGTGAGCAGTGGGTAGACAACAGGTGACCTAGAGCTAGCTCTAGCCCTGGCCCTTCCTGGCCCCAGGACCCCTGGGTGCCCCTGGAACACCCTCCCCAGCCCCCTTGGCCCGGGCCCTGGCTCCCAGGTCCCGGGTGGTCCAGTATGGGCCTCTCCTCATGGATTCCCCTCCAGGGGGCCTGAGAACCACGTGAGCAGACTGATTCTTCCTTTTTTAGGCTAGGAATTGGGGGTGAGGTGGCGGGCGAGGAGTTTAACGCGGTGTGTCCTGCGATCCTGGCCTGCCCCCCTCCTCAGCCTCTGGTGCAGGGACTGACCCTGGCCAAGCCTGGGGCTGGTGCCAACTAGGCCTCCCGAAACCCGTGCTGGGGTGGGGCCAGCACCTTTGGACTGGGTGAGCAGGCCACCCTTGGGCCTGCCGGCATTTGCTGAGTGCCTTCTGTGTCCCAGGCCCCAGGGGTGGGGTGGGGGTATGGTCTCCTGACTCCAGCAGACGGTGGGTGGGCCTGACAGAGGAAGCACACGGGGGCCTGAGGCAGCCGCCACTGCTCTGAGGTGGTCCTCTGAGCACTTGAAGGCAGGGACATGGGGACAGCCAGCTGGGCTGAGGAGCAAGGGACAGACCCTCTGGGGGGTTGGCAGGAGCCCGGGGGTGGGTCAAAAGCCCTTCTTCCGATTGGGCAGGAGAAAATGTGGCCGGGCCCTTAGCCACAAATTGTTGAGGATCCTCAGAGCCCGGCTGTGGGCCTGGCTGTTCCAGTGTCTGGGGCAGGGGAGCGACGCAGGGGTGCACATCGCAGGTGGGCTGGGGACTGTCAGGGTCTGGGTCTTGGAGCACGTCCCAGTGAACCCTGGGGGGACCGAGGTGGCGGGTGGGCGGTCAGCACGTGGCCAGCTGGTCACACACCCAGCCGTCCAGCCGGCTGCCGCAGAAGGCATCGTTCCACTCTCCGGAGCCCTGCATCATCACGCAGTCCTCGCCCTGGCCCCCATTGTTGGGCTCCCCCGGTCGCCAGTTGCTGAAGCAGAAGGGTCAGAGAATGGAGGAGGGGGGAGGAGCCCTACTGCCTTCAGCCTAGACACATCCGTCAGAGTCTGGGCTCTGCCCACCCCATCCCTGCAGCCCAGGAGTACCCTCCCCCCACATCTCCTCACCTCCACCTGCGTCTGCCCCCCAAGCCGGTCATTGCAGAGAGGCACACCCCCTCTCTGAGTCGGGGCCTCATCCCCCCTACATTGCCCCTCCTTACCTATAGTTCAGGGGGCCCTGGTCCATCCAGATAAACTCCCCCTCTCTGTCCAGGTCCCGGAGGCCAATCCAGGTGCCTTTCCTGTTGGCATGTCTGGCCAGGAAGTCCTGGGGAGCAGGACAGGACTGGAAGGGCTGGGGAGTTGTGCCCGGGTCCCTCCCACCGTGCAAGAGGTCGAGGTGGGGATCCACACCCCCCTGCCCACCGAGCCCAGGCCCACCTGCTCCTCTTGGCTGTGGATGCTGACCAGCCGCCCTTGCAGTTTGCCGCAGGCAAACCGGGCCTGGATCCACTTCTTGGGGCCCTCACCGAAGTAGTAGCACTTCCTCTGGAAGTTGACCCACTTCTCGGGGCACGTGTTACACAGGGAGCCTGGGGTGGAGGAGAGGCTCAGGCGGGCAGCTGTGGTGGGCACCGTGGCGGCCGCTATGGCTGACGCCGTGACTGGCACCGTGGCGGATGCCGTGGCGGGCACCGTGGTGGACGGTGTAGCTGGCACTGTGGCGGGCACCGTGGCGGGCACCGTGGTGGATGCCGTGGCTGGCACCGTGGTGGACGGTGTAGCTGGCACTGTGGCGGGCGCCGTGGCTGGCACCGTGGTGGACGGTGTAGCTGGCACTGTGGTGGGCACTGTGGCGGGCACCGTGGCTGGCACCGTGGTGGATGCCGTGGCTGGCACCGTGGTGGACGGTGTAGCTGGCACTGTGGCGGGCGCCGTGGCTGGCACCATGGTGGATGCCGTGGCTGGCACTGTGGTGGACGCCGTGGCTGGTGCTCTGGCTGGCACCGTGGGTATGATAGGCAGAGTGGGTGGCAGCATCTCTCCTGGAGTCACCCCTGGGGTCCGGGCTGAAAGCAGACCCACCCCAGAGCCTAACAAGGTCTTGCAGGCTGCCTTCTCCGGAGCTCTGACGCCGACGTGCTCCCCGGCAGGAGCAGCTCAACAGCCAGCACCATCACCACGAAGACCCCCACCGGAGCAGAGTGCCTGCCACGGACCCCCAACATCAAGGCCAGCAGCACCTCAGCCTCCGCCAGCACCATCCCCACAAAGAGACCCACAGTCAGCAGCGGACCAGTCACCATCGGCATCCCCACGGCATCCACTCCATGGCCAGCGGCACCTCAGCCACCAGGTGTGGTTTGTGAGCACCACAAACACCTTCACGGTCAGAAGCACCTCAACCGCCAAGCCCTGCCAGCGACACCTTCGTCACCACCATCATCACCGGAGGGACCGAGGATTGCCGGCAACCTCTCTCTGCTGCTGCCCCCACGGCCAGCGCCGCTGCTGACGTGGTGGGGCCAAGATTGCAGCATTGCTTTCCCCGTGTCTTGTCCCCACCATCGGCTCCGATAACAGCCCTGGTCACCCTTGCTACCTGCACCCCCAAAACCAGACTCTAGCCACGTTTGGGGAAACGGAGATGATTTTTGTCTAGTTGGAGGGATTGATCGGGAGAGCTCATGGGGGGCTGGGTCCGCCTGGCCTCGACCTTGGGCCACCTTGGTCTCTGTCTCCTCTTGCACCCACCCCGAGGAAGCTCTCAGGCACTGTCGCCACCACCCAGCACTCCCAGGTGTGAGGTTAAACCCACTGCTACTGGGCGGACTTGCTCTTGATTTAAAATAGATTTTCTTGGACTGATGCGCAGAGAGGGCTCCATAGCTTTCGGGGAAGTTTTTAAGGGGCCTGGGGTCCACAACCTCCGTGAGGAGCAAAGCTGGATGTGTTTCTCACACATGAACCAGTGACCCGTACGTGGCCCTTGGTGCAGGGGGGTGGGGCACATTAAAACAGGAAGAGAGTATCTCTGGGCACTTGAAGACAATTTTGAAGGGTAGGGCACCTGGGTGGCTCAGTCAGTTGGGCGTCCTGCTCTTGATTTCTGCTCAGGTCATGATCTCAGGGTCATGAGATCGAGCCCCGCATGAGCACAGAGCCTGCTTGTCCCCTCCCTCTGTTCCTTGCCCCTGCTCATGCTCTCGTTCTCTCTCTCTCTCTCTCAAATAAATAAAGAAAAAAAATCTTTGGTGCGGGGGAAGAAAACTTTGAGGAAAGTGCCCTGGCTGAGTGTTGCGTAGTCATCGAGAGACAGCCCTGCAGCTGTGCTCAGACCCCAGGCCACACCAGGGACTGGGTAGGAATTGGAAGGTCATCCATCAGAGCGAATGTGGGCCCAGAGGGACCACAAACCAGTTTCTTGTTGAGATTCCCACAGCCACACAGTGTCCCAGGGGACTGCACTCCTTCACACCAAGCACAGAGCCTTCCTCTTTTCTTTGCCAGTTGGGGCAGCTGGGACTTCCCAGAGGTGGAAAACCAAAAATCAAGGGTGAGGGTGAGGGTGAGGGAGGACATCAGGGCAGTAACACCCAGGTTCCTATCCCAGGTTAAAGGTGCACTGATTGAATGCTCTTCCTGCAGCCTGCTGCGCGGCCCCCCTGACCCTCATGACCACCGGCATCACCCCCATCGCTGCAGAGGTGACCCCCTTTGTCCCCCCTGGCTAGGGCAGTCTTCTGGGAGGGCCGTGGCTGAGGGCATCGTGCTGATGACTCTCTGCTGAGCCACAATGGGCAGAGGAGAGAGAGACAAAGAGAACCCAGAGATGGCAAAACAATGCTTTTACCTGGAGGAGGAAAAAAGTGTTCGAGC
>NC_058403.1:208756980-208859288 GCF_002201575.2 Neomonachus schauinslandi
GAACTCGCGAAAACAGTCGTTTGCCGGGGGGGGGGAAAAAGACAACACAGTTGTGCGACCCCCCGCTCCAGGTCCTTAGAGGGAAGAAGCTGGACTCAGAAAGAAACTCTTGTGTGTCCCCCACGGACCCTGCCACACGCATAAGCACACACCCATCCACGTTGTCACGTGCACACGTCTACCACACATTCAAATGCACATCACCACACAACTGTGTTGTCACACACATGTCCCAACACACCAACTCACCGTTGGATGTGTGTAGCTCTATCCACAGCTTCACCACCTCCTCCTGGAGCCTTTCCAGTGAACGTAAGGCTGTGTGTCTCTCGTTCAAGTCTTGGGTGATTGGGTGGGGGACAGTGGTCAGAGACAAACTTGCAACGCCCCCCACCCACCCCCCCTATCCCCTCCCAAGGCTCACTCAGGGACTTGAGGTTGCTCAGGTCCGAACGAAGTCCATCCAGGCTCCGGGAGAGCTCAGAGTCTGATGGGGGTGGGCTGGTGTGAGGGTTGGGAGTCCAGAATCCCCAGCCACTGGTCCCTCCCAGCTCTAGGACTCCCCCCCGCTCCCAATTTCTCACCCTGAGCTTTCATTCTCTTCTGTTCAGCTTGGATTTCCTCCATGTTCTGTGACACCTGGGCATCTGGTTGCAGGGGAGGGGGCTCAGTGGTAAGCCAGTCCTCAGGGCCCTCCCCAGTCTCCCATCCCCCCCCGCCCCCCATGTCTTCAGGGTCACCTGCTCATTTTGTAGTTCACAGGTGGTCTAGTGCACTGTGCCCACAAGTTAATCCAGGTTTCCCCACCCCCACCCCTCTCCTCCTCCTAGACCCGAGCTGACATCCCTCACCCTGGGCTTTCTGGGCCATCTGGTCCCCGTTGTGTCTTTCCAAGTCCTTGGCAACCTGAGAGACTGGGGTGGCAGGAGAGGAGATGTGTCTTCAGGAGCCAGGAAGGCAGGTTCCTGAGTCGCTCCCCTCCCCCTCCCCCGGCCCCAAGTGCAGGACACCCTCACATGGTCACAGGGCCTGAAGCTTTTCGTTTTTCATTTTTGGGGCAAGAGTACTCAGGAAAATGCAGGCCAGAATAG
The DNA here is from genome assembly GCF_002201575.2 of Neomonachus schauinslandi. Lineage (NCBI taxonomy): Eukaryota > Metazoa > Chordata > Mammalia > Carnivora > Phocidae > Neomonachus > Neomonachus schauinslandi. Next base: position 208,758,072 of record NC_058403.1, read on the forward strand.
AATGAACACCTGTCCCTCCCCCACCCAGAAGGAAACGTAAATGCAATAGGCATTTCTTGAAAGCTCACTGGACGAGGGTCTAAGTGCTTCACAGGCTTAGCTTGTTTCTGCCTCGATAGCCCTGAAATGATGCCCATTTTGCAGGTGAGGGAACTGAGGCCTGGAGCAATTACGTAGCATTCCATCAGGCACTTCTCAGCGCCCCCTCCCCTCCAAGAGTCTCTGGGTTTTCACCCCCAGGGGAGGGGGAAATGCAGGCTGACCCTCAGTTCCGGGGCGGGGGCGGGGGGGGGGGACACTGGAGCCCAGCCCTTCTCCCATGTCCCACAGTGGTCAGTGGCAGAAGCAGGACAAGAGACCCCCTCCCCCGCCTCGGCCCCTCCATACCGTTCCGGGCAGCGGTTACTTCTAGCTGTTTCAGATTCTGCACAGTGTCCCAGTCTGGGGAGGAGAGAAGAGAAGGGGAGAAGACGGGTTTCCAGGTGCGCCCCCCCCAGCCCACCTGTCAGCTGGGGTTGAAGGCCTTGGGCATACTGTGTGGGAGGTGTGGGAAGGGCGGGAGCCAGGGGTGCTGGACGGGGTGGGGAGCTCTCAAGGGTGGGCAGAAGGGGCTTGGGAGGGGGCCGGTGAGGACAAGGAGGGAGACACGGTGGGAAAATTGGACTCCAAGGAGTGTGTTGGGCTCCCCGGGGTCGGAAAGTGGGCTTCTGGGAGGGAACACAAGAGGGAGACCGCATGGGGCTGGGGGTATCCTCACGCCAGAAGAGAAGCAGGGTCAGCAGCCCAGCCCACAGCAGGATGGTCGCCAGCCCCACCAGCATCAGCTGCACCCCCTGCCCACAGCATCGCCGCCGTCTGGAAAACTTTGGGAACTCTGCTGGGTCTGGGGAGAGCACCAGAGGGGGAAGGTTGAGACTGGGCTTCAACTGCCTGTCTCCCCATCACCCAGAGCCCCTAAGTCCCGGGAGCCCGTCCAGAGCCCACACTAACGCAGTGGTCTCAGGGGACCCCCCGCCTCCTCTGCACGCCTTCCCTGCTGTCTGTCGTACCCACCAGCGAGCATCCCACCCCCGGACTTTGTCCCTCTCTGCATGCATGCCTCTCCGACTCTGTCCCTCCCGCCGTCCAGCCCCACGTCGGTCACTCCTTCTGCCCACGCCCCAGTGGTCAGCAAGCCTGACTGGGGGCCAGGTCACTGTCCAGAAAGATGGGCCCAGGACCAGGAGCTGAGACCCTTCCTCCACGGCCCCTCATCAGATGGCCAACCCCCACCCAGCTCTCACCCGTGGTCCTCTTCCCTTTTATGGGTTCAGTTACCCCCTCACACGCCCATGCTCGATCTCCAGCCTCATGCCCAGAAAGCTGGGTCTTCCCTCACCTTGGACCCCCAGCCCTCACCGTGGGCCTGGCCCAAACTCAGCACATCGGCTTTCAGTTCTTCCTCAATATCCAAGCTCTTCCCCAGCCTTTTCCCTGGATGTCAGACCCCCCGGGGGCCTCACCCCAATCCCTACCTTGTGGCCCCACCTTGGGTCCGGGCCCCATCCCCTCATCCTGGCTGTGAGGATTCATCACGCCGAATTCCCCTTGTTCTGAGTCCCCGTTCTACTTGGCTTCCAATTCTATCTGGCTCCCAGCACCCCAGCTGAAGTGGGGTTTTTTGTTGGAGGGCGTTTAGTCAGGGAAGGGAGGGTTCTGTGGCTTCCCTCTCCTTCCTGGCTCTGTGCCCAGAAGGCCAGTCTGGGCTCACCTCCCCCTGGCCCCTGGCTGGGCCTTCTTCCCAGAGAGAGACCCAGGAGCCCCTCTCCTCTCCTGGGTAAAAGGTAGGAGGTCAGGTGCTTGGTTTTGCCAGTGTCAGCACCAGAGACTCCTCTCACCTGAGTACGAATGCTCTTCCATGGCAGTCTTGCTTGGATTTTCCCAGTGACAGGCTGCTCACCACCAGACAAAGCAGTCTACTTAACAGGTAATAGCTCCGGCCAGGATCTGGGTTCTAACGAGCAGGAAGGGTAGATGTCAGGCTCCGGACAGCATGTGGGACCTAGGAGCTCAGTGACCATTGGCTGATTTTGTTTAGTCCATGGCCAGGAGTCAATGTTGCATTTAACTGGGAGATGCAGCTGGTTTGGAAGGTCACAGGCCTGAGACCAGAGGTGGGCACCCCAGAGTCCAGCACATGCAAGGTACACAGCAAGTGCTTGATAAACGCGGCAAGAAAGTCATTCGTCCAACTTCCTCATCCATAAAATGCCAATGTTAATAATACCTATGCCCAAGGGCGGTGATGTGCTCCTCATGAATATGTAAAGTGCTCTGAACAAGGCCCGGCACATAGCACCACAAATAGAATCAGCTTGTTACTATTGCTGCCTGTGCAACCTTGGCCTGGGACTCCATCTTTCTGAGCCTCAGTTTCCCCTCTATAAAACGGGAATGATGATCGCATCCAACTCAGGAGATCATGGTAGGATCAAATGAGATAATAATGTGTGTGAGGCTTTCAGCGAGGTGCCCTATGCCCACAGTGGGTCCTCAGATCCTAAACACTTATGAGGCATCTACTGTGTGCCCGGTCATGCTGGGAGGTGCAGAATCTCTGCCACCAGACCTCAGTCTCCTCCTTTGCCAACGTGCCCAAAGCATCTTTAGAGTCTCTTGACTCTGGGGCGCCCGGGTGGGCGTCCAACTCTTGGTTTCGGCTCAGGTCATGATCTCAGCTTGTGAGATGGAGCCCCAAGTTGGGCTCCAGGCTCAGCGGGGAGTCTGCTTCAGAGTCTCTTCCTCTTCCTCGGCCCCTCCCCCAGCTTATGTGCGCTGTCTCTCTCTCTCTCTCTCTCTCTCAAATAAATAAATAAATCTTTAAAAAGTCTCTTGACTTTAAAGACTGTGCCAAAGACTGTGGGTTTGGGGGTCAGACAAGCCTCTTGTCTGAGGTTATAGGCTATCTCTCTTGCTGTATGACTCTGGGCAAGTCACTTCCCCTCTCTGAGCCTTGGGGAAATGGAGATGTGTGGTGACCAGGCTCTGATTAATGGCGGCTCAAACTGGATCTTTCGCCATCGTGGAAGAAGCCAGAGGTGTCACCATCCCGCCGCCCAACCTGCGTGAACCCACGCTGGACAGACCTAAGGCTGAGTCCTGGCTTCTCCCTGAAGGCGCGGCCTAGTTGGCTCATCTGTCAACCAGGGGTTTCGGTGTGCGAGGCCCTGGCACACAGTTTCTGCTCGGTTAACCTACTGGTGGGGTGCTGGGGAAACTGAAGCACCAAGAAAGTCATTCGTCCATGTCACACCGTGGTGGGACTGGGACTTGAACCCAGGACGTGTGACATTGGAGCGTATTTGCTCAACCACGTGGTGGGGGGGGGCACGACCTCCTGGTAGGTGTCTTCTGGTAACCTGACACCAGGCCTGACGCCAGGCCCTCTATCTAACACCAGAGTTCCCAGCCCTGCTTCAGGCCTCCGTGGCTCTCCACGGCCCCCTGCGATCAACCCCAGCACACCCCCCAAGCTCATCTGTTCTTTGCAATCATGCCAGGCGCTGACTTCCGCCTCCCCAACCCAGGACCCTGCACCTCCAGCGATCCCGTCCATGCTGCCCACCGCCCACCGCCCTTCCTTCATGCAGAACTGCCCCCCCCACGCATCCTTCAAGACTCAGGCTGGAGGTCGCTTCTTCCAGGGAGCCTTCCCTGTCCGCTTCCCAGGGCCAGCCCCGACACACACGCACACAGAGGGTCACCTATGTGCACACACACTCACACACACTCACACACTCATGCATATCCTGCACTCACATGAGTTGTGAGCGTGTCGCTCTCCCAGCCCGTCGGGGCTGACTGGAGAGGCCTGTGGGGCCGCAGGCCATGGTGAGCTTAACCTGGGAGAGAGAGTTTCTTCTGAAAGCACACCCGCCCACAGATTCTATTTTCACAGACCTAATTATGGGCTCACCACCTGGTTAACCATATCATACACATGGCCTCCCCTGGTGCTCCCCACAACCCGGTAAAGTCCATACTATTAATAGCTCTCTCCGTCACTCAGGTGAGCCAACGCAGGTTCAGAGACGCTAACCTGCATTCCCGGAGCGCTGCAGGAAGTAACTGGTAGAGTCGGGACTGAACCCAAGTGACTAGAAAGATCCAGGAGATCACATAACATCTTGGTCAAATAGTGACAGTTTCGTTACACGGTTGAATTTAGTAGCAGCAGAAACTGGGCTCAGTGCCCAGTGTCCTAGGACAGCAATTTAATGTCCACAAACACTCCGCGAGGTAGACGCCTTTGCTCTTCATGCTGCCTTATTGGTGTAGGATGTGGGGCACAGAGAGGTTAGGTAACTTGCCCGAAGCCACACAGCTCATAAATGGCAAAGCCAGGATTTGAACCCAGGCAGCGTGAGTCCCAAGTCTGCTGCTCTAACCACCATGCACCTGGCCTTGTATTTATGAGGCCTCCTTCTTGACACCTCACACCCTGCTCTTCCTCCTGAAAATGTATCCTCTGTTCCTTAACCGTCTTCCCAGTCTTGTCTGGAGAACACCCCGTGCCCAGCCCCCACCCCTGGATGGGAAGACACCCGCCCATGCCCCTGTGTCCCACTTCCCAGCCAGGACTGGGCTAGGGAGGGTCCTGGCTGAAATGTCTCCCTTGCCCATCACACTGTGTTTTCAGCACCGAAGGGCAGCCCTCAGTACGTGTCTATTGACTGAATGACTGTTGGGTTGAGGCTGTGTATTCAGGGCCCCTGACTGTCCCTCTCAACCTTGATCTGGGCTAATCGTGGGGACTCAGACCCATTGCATGATTGGCCAACTGACAGAGGATTGTCATTTTATTTTTTTTTTTAAGATTTTATTTGTTTGTTTGACATAGAGAGAGAGAGAGAGAGATCACAAGCAGGAGGAGAGGGAGAGGGAGAAGCAGGCTTCCGGCTGAGCAGAGAGCCTGATGTGGGGCTCGATCCCAGGACCCCGGGATCATGACCCGAGCCAGAGGCAGAAGCTTAACCGACTGAGCCACCCACGTGCCCCAGGATGGTCATTTTAAGTAGGGAAGAGAGTTGTCAGGGGGCACCCAGAGAGAGAGGTCAGTGGGGCTAGACATAAGGCAGCAGGAGGCTTGGGGGGGGGGACCCTGGGTGTTGTCGGGGGGGCGGGGGGGGGGGGGGGACACTGGGGAGCTGTCACCTGGCCCAGGTGCCGGAGGAGGTGTGTCTGGGGCAGCGGCTGCGGGAATGAAGAGAAGCAGGTTGTTTTGGGAAGGCACCGGCCTTGGCAATGGGGGAGGTGGGCAGGGGGAGGTACTCAGAAGATGCTGTAAAAATTGACTAGGTCTCAGCTGGAGTCCTTGATGGACAATGGGGCTGTCCTAGTGATGAGGACACAGGAAGGAAGGAGGAGGAGAAAGTTTGGGAACACTCCTTGTTGGGTCGCTGTGAAGACACAGGATGGGGTAAGGGATGATGAATGGAGGATAGGGTGGGGAAGCAGTTTGGTGTTTTTGAGCTTCTGGGAGCTCTGCAGGCCCTGTGCTCGGGCCCCCGTCCGCACTGCTGCCCACTATCCCCACCGTGACCTTCTGGGGGGCAGAGCAGCTCCTGTGATACTGGGTCCCTGCCAAGACTCAGCTTAGACAAGACGATGCTTTGGGGGTGAAATCTCCACTCCCCTACTTGGGTGGGGGTGCAGCAACGCTGTCATGCGATTGACCCCTCCCTCTTCCTTTCTATGGTATCAACCCACCGCTCTGTTCACTTTAAGGGAAAAACAGGAAACCGTGCGGATGTGGGCCCCGATCTGAGGGTGTCAGTTCTTCTTTCAGGTTTGGGATCCTTGAGCCTGGGGCAGCCCCTTCGCTCATCACAGACCTGGATCCATAGGAATTATGGCAACAACCATAAACGATCCCCAGGCGGGTTCCCACCCCAGCCCCAGCCCTGACCCTGCTCGACCCCGACTCACCCCCAAGGATGTTCTGATCCCCAACGCCCCTCACCTGTGCTCTGTGCTGAGGAGGAGCCCCATCCACCCCACTTAACTTAGAACCTCAGCACCTGGGACAGGGCCCCGCGTCCAAAGCAAATGTGATGAAGGAACATTTCCACTCTGACCTTGACCCCATCCTGGTGGCACAGTCCTGGGCTCACCCCACCTGATCAATCTCTCCTGGTGTTGCAAAAGGGAGAAAGGAAGGGGGGGTGTCAATCCAGGAGGGCTTGCAGGAGGAGGTGCCTCTAAAACTGGGTTTCTCATTCTCAGCTCTGTTGGCATTGGGGCCGGATGATTCCTTGCTGTGGGGGGGCTGTCCTGTACATTGCAGGATCTTTAGCAGCATCCCTGGCCTCCATCCACTAGCTGCCAATAGCTGGCCCCCTTCCACCTAGTCATGACAGCCAAAAATGTCTCCACCATCACTTAACGCCTCCTGGCGGGGGTGCAGAATCACCCCCAGTTGAGAACCACTGCTTCAAAGCATGATTTATAGACAAAGGAGAAGGTTCTGGCTTCAGGCTTCAACACGCCTTCCCTCTGTCTCCTTCTATCTCTCCATCTGCTGTGGACCAATGACCTCTTTTCCTCTTTGGTCTGCTCAACAACCATGACTTGAGCACCTACCGTGTGCCAGGTTCTGGGAACAAGATGAAGTCCCAGTTCTTGTGAGGGAGGTTTTGTTTTTTCATTGTGATAAAATATATATCATATAAAATTTACCATTTTGTCATTTCCAGTGGCAATAAGGACGTTGTGCAACCACCCCCGCCATCCATCTCCAGAACTTTCCATCTCCCCAAATGGAGACTCTGTCCCCATGAAGCACGGACTCCCCACCCCCTGCCCCAGCCCGGCTCCCACCCTCTCCTCTCTGTCTCTGTGGACGGGACTCCTCCGGGGACCTCCTGGGACTGGGGTCCTGCAGGATGTGTCCTGCTGTGTCTGGCTTATTTCACTCAGCATAATGTCCTCAAGGTTCATCCAGGATGCAGCGTAAAAACAAAGTTTAAAATTCACAAACCCGTGGGATAGTTTTAGGGGGTGGAAAGCAGGGTTAGGGTACCTGGGGAAGAGCTAGTTTAGACTGGAGGGTTCTGAACCCGGGGCGCATGAGGTGACGTCTGAGCAGACCCCTCTGGGGCAGCTGGAGTTTCCTCCTCCATGTTTCAGCTGCCAGAGGTCCTCCCCTGGGGCTTTGCAACCTCAAAGCCTTGAGCTGGGTGCCCCGCCCCGCCCTGGTCAGGGGAAATTCACACGGTGCTCACCCTGGGGGCCCCAGGTCTCAGAGAGGGGCCACCCTGCAGCCTCTCCCGACCTTGGCCACGTGGCTTCCCCAGTCCACCCTTTTTGGGTCTCAGCTTCCCCTCAGGAGGAGGGCACTGGACTTTGGACCTTGGAAGCCCCGTAGTCCTGATCCTCTCCTCCCTGACAGGCACGGAAGCCTCATAACCTCTTGTAGGACCCCAGTGCTCCTGCAAAGCGGGAATTCTGAAGAACCGGGGGTTGGGTCCAAGTGACAGCGTCTGTGACTCAGTAGAGTGAGGGATACAGGGGTGGGGGGCCCCCAACACGCAGCCACACAGATGCACACACACGAGGTGATGTGACGTCATCTGCAGAGACACATGCCGAGATTCACACAAACACAACACGCTCCAACCACAGAGGCAGACGACACCAAACCACCCACACACCACATCCACAAAGATAAAGACCACGCGACACAACCGAACCACAAATCAACATCCACGTGCACACAGATGCAACTCAAACTGCAGACACACAGAACAAACACATACACAGATAAACAGAGACGCAGACAAGTACACAGAGAAACACACCAGTACACATAAACGACACACAGAATAAGGACACACAGATATGGACACCACACAGATCCAAGGTAGACACACCCAGTGTGCACAGAGTCACACGGAACACAATCACACGTACACACACACACGTAAACGCACAGAAACAAAACACCCAGACACACAGGGACATACACAGTCTCAAAGACACGCACAAAGGTCCTCGGCAGGCTGTTTCCGAAGGAGAGGCTGATGGAAAAAAGCAGCTCTCCTCCACGAACAGCCCTCCTGTTTGCCTCTGCTCTCCTGCCCCACCCATGCGTGCCTCAGTTTCCCCTCAGGGACTTCTCCCTGCCTCTCCACAAGCCCTTGACTTCAATCACCCGCAATCCCTGCTGACTTCCCACATCTCTATCTTGAGCCCAGCCCCGTCACCTGAGCTTCATCTGTTCATGTGCCCTTTCATTCGCTCTCCCCATGGTCCTCTGCACCCCCCTTTCTGCAGCCCTGAGCTCCGACATTAAATGGGCAGGAACGGGGGGCGGGGGGGGCCTTTCCTGGGGGGGGCCAGAGGACTAGCCCGGAGCTCCCAGTCACATACACTGCCTCACTCACACCCCTCCTGACTCCCCTTCCCGACCCCCACCCATGCAGCAAGTTTGTCAACAGGAAGAGGGAAGGCCAGTTTGAAATGGGAAAAGGCTGGTTCTGCATTTTCACCCTCCTGGAGCCTTGGGGTCTGCAAGCCAGCTGGTTTTGTTTCTGTGTGTTGTGGGGATGGAGGGAGATGTTGGAGGGGGGCTTACGATGAGGGGGTACAGAAGCTGGCTTGTCCACATCCTTTCTTCAGAAGGGCCTCCCAAGCCCACTGCCCACACCTCCACACCACCCCCCAGATCCCAGCACAACCCAGGGTCCAGGGGGCTGAGCCATCCCATCCCAGGAATCCTGAGAACATTCCAGGCCTGCACTGGGAGATTCGGGGATTTCTCTCTGACAATGCCCACGGTTGTCTGAGGGGATAGGGGATTGTGTGGGGGACCAGGCCGGAGGATGGCTCCCAGCCCCTCAGAGATCAAGAAATCCTGGACCCAGACTCCACCCTCAAGAACCCATGCTCTCACCCTCCTGGAGACCTAGGAATCCAGGCCCCAGGTCCCCAGCCCCTCAGAGACCCCCGCCCAGCCCTTAGAGACCCACGAATCCAGGTCCCCAGGCCCCTCCCTCAAAGACCCAGGACCCCAGCCCCAGAGAACGTTGGTCTAGATCTTGTGTTTTTTTCTACTCCATCGGGCAGGTCTGCGTGCAGGTGCTTCAGGTCGCCCGGCTCAGGAGGCGTGCTGCCCCCTACTGGACACACCTGGTCACTCCCCCCCCCCCCCGTGGCACCTCCGCCCACACACACTGGGTGGGAGACCGAGAAGGCAGGCGGAGTTCCAGCTCCAGCCCCTTTCCCTGGGTGACTCTATCCTCACGGGCCTCAGTTTCCCCATCTGTAAATTCTCCCACGTAGATCCTCGTGTGCATAAAGCCTTCCGCCCGACGCCGAAGCCCGCAATGCACGGGAGCACGGGAGCACCGAGAGCGCTATTTCCTGCCGCGTCTCTCCCGTCTTTCACCCCCACGCCTGGCCCCACAAGGGCTCTTAGAAGAAAACCCCAATTCCCCGCAGCCAGCAAGGCCCTGTGTGGCTGGCGCCTTCCCCTCCCGCACTGTTCCCCTTTTGCTTGGCTCCAGCCACACCCTCGGGCTTTTCTGGGTTTGGAGCTCCGAGGCCCTTCTTTGTCTTCCAGGTGTCTGCTCTCTGGCGGAAGTGACCTTGGCTAAGGTGGCCCCTAGCCCCTCAGTCACCCCTTTACCCGTCTCTACGACCTGCTTTCTGTGCGTGGATGTGTCTAGTTTGCTGGACCATGAGCTCAGGAGGGCGGCGGGGGGGGGGGGGGGGGGGGGGGGGGGGGGGGAGGGGCTGTGTCCTGGAGTCCTTGGTCTGTGTCCCTCCAGGAGGCCTGGGCACACAGTAATTTCTCCACAAGCATCAGGCCGTATGAGCTTCCTATGACCGCTGTGCAGAACTACCACACACTTGGTAGCTTTCCACAACGTAAATGTCTTATCTTACAGATCTGGAGGTCAGAAGCCCGATAGGGTCTCCCTGGGCTAAAATCGAGGCATCCACCGGGCTGTGCTCCTAGAAACCCAAGGGGAGAATCTGTTTCCTTGATTTTTTTCAGCTTCTGCAGGCGCCCGCATTCCTTGGCTTGTGGCCCCTACCCCCAGCTTTCAAGTCGGCAACAGAGCATCTTCTAGTCTCTCTCTGGCTCTGCTTCTGTTGTCTTATCTCCTTCTTGGACTCTGATCTTTCTGCCTCCCTCTTCTAAGGACCCTTGTGATGATGACATTGGGCTCACCTGGAAAATCTAGGATCACCTCCATCTCCAGATTCTTGATTTAATTAATCCCATCTGCAAAGTCCCTTTCCCCATATAAGGTTATATATTCACAGGTTCCTGGGATTGGGACAGGGACACCTTTTGGGAGCCATTATTCAGTTGACCACAAACCCCTAAAATGCTGGTGTTATTATTATCCCATTTGAGGGATGCAAAATCAAAGGTGCAAAGAAGCAAAATCATGTGCCCAGGTTTACCCAGTGAGGAAGTGGCAAGCACAGGTTTTGGGTTTGGACTCTGGGCTTTCTGTTGGCATCTGCCAAGTTAGCCCACTCGAGCCATCTGTGTCTGGATCTAGGGACAAGAGGGTGAGGGTGGGGGGATTGAGGAGGAAACTGTGCCCTGTCCTACCTTGGGAGCCCTCCCCGGACACCTCAGCCAACCTGGTAAGAGGCCTTGGGATCTCAGGGGGTTTCCTGGGATCTGGGGGAGGGAGTTGGGAGTTTGGAAAGAACAAGCCATTCTGTCACAAGGCCATTTCCTTGGAAAGTGGGGTAATGGATGGGGCTGGTCTGTCCAGGAAACCTGGCTGGGCTTCAAGGTCACCACTGACTTGCTGACTCAGCCCCAGAAAGTGGGGTCATGTGGTCACTCAGGGGGCTGTTGGTGGGTACACTCATTGGGAAAGGGTCAGAGGGGGTCAGAGGGGATCCCTCCACCCCCCCCACTCCCTCCTTCCCAGCACAAGCCCCCTTGGCCTCTCCAAGGCAGACCCTCACTTCTCTCCCCCTCCTCCCCCCTCAGACTAGAAGTGCAGGGGATGGGGGATTGCTTTTCCAGAATGTTCTACCTCCAACCTCATCATGTGAGCATACCATCTTCTATCCCTCCTCATCACCCGCTCTTCTCCTCACCAGACTGTGAGCCCCAGAAAGGCACCAACCACAACCTGAACCCCAACATTTCATTATGACAATTTTCAAGCATATAGAAAAATTGAGTTTAAGAATGAAAAACCCATTCCTAGATTCTAGAATCAGAATATTACAATCAATTCATCCATCCACCCTTTAATCCATCTTACATTTTTATGCATTTCAAAGTAAGTTGCAGACGTTAGTTCATTTCCCCCTAATACTCCAGCCCAGAAAACATGAACTGGAGTCCAAAATTTTTTGCCACTCTCCTTACTTTTTTTCCCTTTGAGTAAAATAGAATAAAATGTGCAAATCCCAAGTGTGTTCTCTTTGAGCTTTGACAAATGCATTCCCCTGTGTAACCCAAATCTCTATCAAGATACCAGAACATAGCCATGCCTCTAGAAAGTTCTTTCATGGCTCTTCCCAGGCAACCCCTGCCTCTGCCCCCAGGCAGTCATTGTTCCCACATTTTTTCTACCCTAGAGTAGTTTTGCCTGTGATAGCATTTCGTATACATGGGCTCATAAAGTCTGTTGCAAATGGCTGCAATTCTCCAGATTCTTCTGTGTCCAGAGACACTGACCTCTTGTTCTCCATTGACATTCCAGTGCCTGGAGTATAATAAATGCTGAGAAATGTTTGTGGATGGGGAAATAATTGCATTGAATGAATGAATGATTAATGAATGAATGAAAGAAATTGCTCCTTGCTCACAAGAGACTTGATATGACTCCTTCTCTTCAGCTTCTCTTACCAACCTCCTCCTGGACTTGGTTCAGGGGCTGTTATTCCAAATAGCAGAGACCCCCCCACCTCCAGCTTCCTAGCGCCCCAAGTCTTATCTTCCCATGAGAACATGTATTATCAGGCACGTGTTACCACCAGCTTCCCACTTTCCCCCCCTTATCTGTTTCAACTTCCAGCATCATTTCCTCCCCTCTTGCTCTTGTCTAGATAAGCTCTTCCATCTGGCTCTAGAACTGCTGAAGTCTTTCCTGGGTCAAAAATACCCTCCCCAAGCAGCGGGAGCCCCAAGACATTGCTGATTGAGGCACAAAAGACTACAAACTGTGTGGGGGCACCTGGGTGGCTCAGTTGGTTAAGCGTCTGCTTTCAGCTCAAGTCACGATCCCAGGGTCCTGGGATTGAGCCCCATTTGTGCTCCCTGCTCAGTGGAGAGTCTGCTTCTCCCTCCCCTTCTGCTTCACCTCCCCGCTCTCCCTCTCTCTCGCTCACTCTATCTCAAATGAATAAATAAAAAATCTTTTTTTTTTTTTAGGATTTTTATTTATTTGACAGAGAGAGCACAAGCAGAGGGAGAGAGAGGGAGAAGCAGGCTCCCCGCTGAGCAAGGAGCCTGATGCAGGACTTGATCCCAGGACGCTGGGATCATGACCCGGGCCGAAGGCAGCCGCTTAACCGACTGAGCCACCCAGGCGTCCCATAAATAAAAAATCTTAAAAAAAAAAAAAAAGGCTACATACTGTATGATTCGATTCAGATAACATCCAGAAAAAGCAAGTCTAGTGAATAGTGATGGAAAACAGAGCAGTAGTGGCCTGGGGTAGGTGGTGGAGAAGGAATTTTAGGGGACGGCGGAAATGTTCTATATCCACAATGTGGTGGTGACCACACAGCTGCATACATTTCTGAAAACTCATGGAATTGTAAGCCTGAAATGGGTGCATTACATTTTTAAAATGTTAACCATGGTATAAAATGTACTTAACGTAAAATTTACATCTTAGCTATTTTTCAGTGTCTGGTTCAGTAGCGTTAAGTGTATTCATGGGGTTGTGCAACCAATCTCTAGAATATTTTCATCTTGTAACACTGGAACTCTATCCTCATTAAACAAACAACTGCTCATTTCTCCCTCCCGCAAGGTTCTGGCCATCACCACTACTTTTTGTTTCTATGAGCTGGACTACTCTAGATACCTCACGTGAGTGAAATAATCCAGTATTTGTCCTTTTGTGACTGGTTTATGTCACTGAGCATAATGTCTTCGGGGTCCTTCCTTTTTCAGGCTGAATCATAGTCCATTGTATGCATGGACCCCATTTTGTTTATCTATTCATCTGCCATTGGACACTTGGGTTGGGGTGGGATCCTTGGATCACATGGTAATTCTGTTCCAAATTTTTTTTTTTAAAGATTTTATTTATTGGACACAGAAAGAGAGAGAGCCAGAGAGACAAGTGGGGGAAACAGCAGAGGGAGAGGGAGAAGCAGACTCCCCGCTGAGCCAAGGAGCCCGATGTGGGGCTTGATCCCAGGACCCTGGGATCATGACCTGAGCTGAAGGCAGCTGCTTAACCGACTGAGCCACCCAGGCGCCCCTCTGTTCCGAATTTTTTAAGGACCCGCCATACTGTTTTCCACAGCAGCTGGGCCATTACACATTCTTACCAGCAATACGTGGGGGTTCCAGTTTTTCCACTGCTTGGCAACACCCGTTATTTTGTTGTTGTTGTTTCTGATAACATCATCCTAATGGGTGTGATAAACTGGTGCATTTTACTGTATATATTGTATATAATGTATATTGCATATAAATTATACCTCAATACATTATATATAATCCACCTCAAGGCCCTTACTTTAATCACGTTTGCAAAGTCCCTATTGCTGTGTAAGGTGACATATTCATAGGCTCAGGGGATTAGGACATGGACATGTTTGGGGGACCGTTATTCTGCCTACGACAGGCCTGTTGTGGTGTTCTTGGCAATTGCTGTTGTTTCCCAGGCACATTACAGGTATATTTCAGATCTATTATGGGGTGTATATAAATTATACCTGAATAAAGTTGATTTTTAAAAATGATCTCTCTCTTTTTTTATATATTTTATTTATTTATTTGACAGAGAGAGAGACAGCGAGAGCAGGAACACAAGCAGGGGGAATGGGAGAGGGAGAAGCAGGCTTCCCGCCGAGCAGGGAGCCCAATGTGGGACTCGATCCCAGGACTCCAGGATCATGACCTGAGCCGAGGGCAGGTGCTCAACCGACTGAGCCACCCAGGCACCCCTAAAATGATCTCTTAAACAAAGAATTATACCCGGAGCCCGTGCAAGCCAGGACTGCTGGAGACTCATGGAGATGTATGGGCACCCTAGTTGAGGTAAGCGACACGTGTGTATTATCAGGGGACAGGAGGTTACGGTTGGATCTCAAGCAGTGGCTGCCATGTTATGGGTGTTAAAAGTTTATTACGGCGGTTTCCAGGGGCTTGTGTTGAGTTGAGATACTTTTTTTTTTTTTTAATAGAGTGGGAATTCCTTTTTTTTTTTTTTTAAAGATTTTATTTATTTATTTGACAGAGAGAGACACAGCGAGAGAGGGAACACAAGCAGGGGGAGCGGGAGAGGGAGAAGCAGGCTTCCCGCAGAGCAGGGAGCCCGATGCGGGGCTCGATCCCAGGACCCCAGGATCATGACCTGAGCTAAAGGCAGACGCTTAATGACTGAACCACCCAGGCACCCCGAGTTGAGATACTTCTATGCGGGCGTATAGGCCCCGGCAGACACGGGAAGGTATGTGACAGGATTATCACAGATGGCTGCTATGCTGTAGGTGGTTACTGCTGCCTTGTGGGTGAGCTCCGGGGAAGCTCCTATATTAGTCCCTGGTGGCGGTGGCAACAAATGACCTCAAACTTGGTGGCTTAAAACAGCACAAATTTGTTATCTCACAGTTCTGGAAGTCAGATGCCTGACACGAGGCTCTCTGGGCTAAAGCCAAGGAGTCAGCAGAGAGGCGTTGTTCTTGAGGCTCTTGGGGAGAATTGTTTGTTTGTCCTTTTGGGGGGATGGGGAGGTTAAGACATTACTTTTTTAAGAGCAGTTTTAGCTTCACAGCAAAATTGAGCAGAAGATACAGAGATTTCCCATATACCCCCCGCCTGCCCCGTTATCAACATCCCCCACCAGAGGGGCACCTTTGTTACAATTGATGAACTTAACATTCACATGTCATTACCAGCCAGAGTCCATAGCTTACATTAGGGTTTTTTTTTTTTTTTTAAAGATTTTATTTATTTATTTGAGACCCTTGTGATTACGTTGAGCCCACCTGGATAGCCCAGGATAATCTCCTCACCTCAAGGCCCTTACTTTAATCACATTTGCAAAGTCCCTATTGCTGTGTAAGGTGACATATTCATAGGCTCAGGGGATTAGGACATGGACATCTTTGGGGGACCGTTATTCTGCCTACGACAGGCCTGTTGTGGTGTTCTTGGCAATTGCTGTTGTGTCCCAGGCATATTACAGGTATATTTCAGATCTATTATGGGGTGCTTTCTGGGGTCTCCAGGAAAGGAGGTCTATCTTTAAGACTGCTGACCCGGCCCAGCCACTCTCTTGGGGGAAACATCACAGGACTTCTCCGTATTCAGGCCCCTGACTGTACCAGCTTTGGAATACAGTCTTTCTGGCAAGACCGAGTCTCCAGGAAAACAAAAGTCAACCGAAGGTCAATGTCTGTTCTGGGATGAGTGTTAGGTTCCTGGGATGCCTTTCTTCCCAGGGAGGTTGAATCGTGGAGGAGGGAGGGCCTGGGACCAAGAAGTCAAAGATGAGGACTTGACCCTGACCCTCTCATGCAGGGTCTTTGTGTACTGACTCAATGTTGACGGGCTAGACCTTGGCCGCGGGGATGCGAGCTGACCAGAAGTAGGCATGGCAGATGGTGGGAGACAGGATGGGGTCTCGAGGCCGGTTATCTTGCTCTCTGAGCTCCTGCCCAGGGCTCTCTCAGACCCCAGACCCCAGTGTCTGAGCTAGGTCTTTGAAATATCCCAGGGAAACTCCCGCTTAACACCAGGGTCTCCTCCTTCTGCCCCCACCACAGCCAGCATTCACTCAGCTTCATTCCCAGGAGAGACACCTGGGCCTCTCTGCCCACCTGTGCTGCTGGGCATCCATCACTGCATTGACAACCATTGAGGGTGTCAGCCAGACTTAAAGTCCGACTGTGGGCTGTCAGTCTGTCTCTGTTGCTCTTCAGTTGGCCAGGGGTCTCCACCTGATTGCCAGTAAGTTAGACTACAATCTGTGGTTCTCCAGACCATCATTAACCCAACTCACCAAGCATGTAGGCACCAGACAGGTGTTCTGGCTGCCGCCCCCACTGTGAGCCACCTGTTTGTCAGCTGGTCATGTCTTGTGTGAGGCTGTGTAGTGGTCCCTAAAGATATCCACGTCCTAATCCCTGGAACCTTGACTGTCATCTTATATGGCAACAGAGATTTTGCAGAGGTGACTAAGAATTTAGAGGCGGGAAGATGTAGATATTAAAGAATCTGGCGAGTCTTTGTCCCCTGCTCCTGGCAGGCATCATCTATACCTTTGGGATTTCCCGAGTGCTTGGAGTGTCTTTGTCATTCGTGGGGGCCCCTTGGACCATACCTGAGTTATACTGAGGAAATGGCTCAGGGTGGGGGTTGGTCATACCAGGACAACCAACCAGGAGGTGTGGGACCTTCAACCACTGGACCTCCATGGAGGGGAGGAGGGCTGGAGATGGAGTGCAATCGTGTAGCCACTGATTCAATCAACCACACCTTCAAGATGAAATCCCAATGAAAATTCTGGACACCAACGCTCAGAGGAGCTTCCTGGTCGGTGAAAACATCACCGTGCCAGGAAAGGGATATGTCCTGAGTCCATGGGGACAGAGCACAGAAGCTCTGGGTTTGGGACCCTTCTGGCCCTCGCCATATGGGTCTCTTCATTTGGCTAGTATGGATTTGTGTCCTTTATAGAGCTTTCCTGAGTTCTGTGAGTCACTCTAGTGAATAATGGAACCAGAGGGATTGTGAGATCCTCTGAATTTGTATCAGTTGGTCAGAATCAGTTGGTCCAAAGTGTGGGTGGCCTACAGGCACCCCCAAACTTGCAGCTCGTGTCTGCAGTGAGGACAGTCTTGTTAGGAGCTATACCTTTAACCTGTGGGTGGGTCTGCACTAACTCAGGGTGATTAGTGCCACAGTTGTATTGGTATTACAGGGGATTATCCTGGATTATCTGGGTGGGCCTTAACTGCAATCACAAGCATCCTTATAAGAAGGGAGGCAGAGGGGGCGCCTGGGTGGCTCAGTTGGTTAAGCGACTGCCTTCGGCTCAGGTCATGATCCTGGAGTCCCTGGATCGAGTCCCGCATCGGGCTCCCTGCTCAGCGGGGGGGTCTGCTTCTCCCTCTGACCCCCTTCCCTCTCTGTCTCTCTGTCTCTCATTCTCTCTCTCTCAAATAAATAAATAAAATCTTAAAAAAAAAAAAAAAGAAGGGAGGCAGAGGGAGATTTGACACAGAAGAAGGCAATGTGATCAGTGAAGCGAGATACTGCCCTACTGATTTTGAATATGGAAGAAGGGGACATGAGCCAGGGAAGGTGAGGAATGAAGCTCTAGAAGCTAGAAAAGGCAGAGAAACAGTTTCTCCCCTGGAGTTTCCAGAGGAGCCTGGTCCTGGTGACACCTGGATTTTGGCCCAGTAAATCTAATTTTGGACTTCTGCCTTGCATAGCTGTAAGAGAATGTGTGTTGTTTTTAAGCCACCAAGCTGGTGGTCATTTGTTACAGCAGCTCCAGGAAACTCATACACTCCTCCAAGCCAACTGTCTGGAAATCCATCAGTCTGGCCAACAGTCCAGTAGGTATGTTATCTGTCCAGGTCACCTGGACCTGGTGGCTCCTGGGCCTGGTTAGTGCCTCGCCCTGGGCTGCAGTAGTTCAGCACCCAGAGAAGGATTGGGGTTCACTGGAAGGTCTCCCTTGGCCAGGGAGTCTGGGTGGTGTTCCCTCTTCTGTCTGTTCAGTCGCTGCTCTCATGGCTGGGCATCCTGGGGTCTCCCAAAGGGCTGCCCAGAACTAAAGGTTGCTAGCCTGTCCTTCCCCTCAGTTGGACCTGTCTCCACTGGAAATTCTGGGAGAGCCCCCAGGTCTCCAGGACAGGAGCAGGAAACTTTGGGAGTGCAGGGTGAATTCAGATCAAAAGTCCCCAACTGATGAAGCCAGGCTCAGTGCACCCTGCACCCCCCCAAATGGGTTCAGCCATACTCACACATCCCAACACCCTCTGCTTGCAAATCCCATTGTTTCTCGAAAAGTCCATCTTCTCTGGGATGTATTTCCTGATCGCTCCACCCAGTGGCCACAGAACCTAGGTGCCCAAGACAGAGGGACCTGCTCCTCAGATTCAGGCAGCCCCACTCCCACCTGCCTTAGGGCCTTTTCTCAGACTGTCAGATCTCCATGGTGGGGTGACAATAGCCTCAAGGAGAGGCCACCCCTGCAGTATTCCAGCATGGTTCCTCCCCTGGAGGTGTGGCTCCTCCAAATGCATCACGGCGCATTCGTGTATTCCCTCCCTTGAGTCACTGGTCACCTTGTTCCTGTGCCCAGCTAGATCAGAAGGGGAGGGGGAGCACTGGTCTGAGTCATTCCTGTGTGCCTAGGGCCTGACAGCCATCCTGGCCAAGTGCAGGTTACTCACTGAGCTTTGGGACATCATAGGGCCTGGACGTCACTTAGAGAGGCCAGGGTCACTCACAGGGCTAATATTAGGGTCTCCGGAATAAAACTTAGAACAGCTCACCAAAGCCACGAACCCAGATTCATTTCTCAAGCATTTATTGATGCATCCTAGGGCTGCGAAGACAGCTCCCAGAACCCCTATCTGTGATGCCTCCCAGTCCGGGGGAAGAATGCAAGAAAACCAAACAGCTCCATCCCTGAGTTGCCTTGCTTTGGTTAGCGAGGAGAGAGGTGGGGTCCGTGGACCGGCTGAGCCGGGATTTGGGTGGGGGTGGGGGCCTGGTTATGTCTGTGTGAGGGCTCCTGGTGAGGTTGGAGTGGAGGTCCCAGTGCCCGTACCCGCCTGGGTTGGGTGGGACGTTTCTCAGTAGTCATAGGTGGAGGGGGAAAAAAAATCAACGGCGGTGGGCGGCGCCAGGACGGTGAACAGCTCAGGCGATCGCCCTCGGGGTGCGGCTTGCGGGCACTGGGCGGGGTCAGCAGCTGCGCCTCTTCTCACAGATCCAGTTGTCCCTCTCGTTGTCGCACGGTGCGTCGTTCCACATCCCTGTGCGTAGCATCATAGCGCAGTCCTCACGCCCCATAGAGTCATTGGGCTCCCCCACGTTCCAGTGGCTGCGGAGGTTTGTCGGGGGTGTTTCTGGGAGTCAGGATGGGCCTGGCGTCCAGCCCTGAAGATCTACCCTGTTTATTGCTTGGGTCTAACCTAGACACCCTGAGGGTCTAATTTGAGCATGCACCTGGGATATCACTTTCTAACTCCCGGAATTTAACCCTCAGCCAGGTCCTGGGGGTCTGGCCTGCCCATCCCAACCGGGTGCCTGAGATCGGGCCAAAGCACCTCCCGTAGGGCCTGGCCTGTCCCTCTCCCCAAGTCCCTTCCCTCACCTGAAGCTGAGCGGGACTCCGTCTACCCACTGGTAGCCCTGGATCTTGCGCGCGCGGCGCACCGCCCTCAGGCCCAGCCAGTAACCGCGGCCTCGTGTGTTCCGACTCAGGAAGCCCTGCGCGGGGACATGAGAGCGAGCCCGCTGAGTCGGCCTCGCCCCTCTCCCCGGGCCACGCCCCCTCAGGTGAATCCCGCCCCCCGCCTGGGACCGCGGGGGGCTGCGCACCTGCTCATCCAGGTCCCCGACAATCACCAAGTGTGCGCCTGCGCCCGCGCAGTTGCCCTGCGACTCCTCCCACGTGGCCCGCTGGACGGAGAAAAGGTAGCAGGAGCCCTGGAAGGGCAGCCATGATGCGGGGCACTCCTCACAGGAGCCTGTGGGGTGGCGAGAGTCAAAGACGTGAACTGCTCCCTGGTAGAGCAGACGGAAAAAACCGGGGGGCCGGGGAGGTGGACCCCCGAGGTCTAGGGGCGGAGGCGCAGAGAACAGGCCAAGGTCAAGGGGCAGGACGGGGCTGATCAAGGAACCCCGAGGCACACAGGTAGGGTCCACTTGTCCCCTCCCTCTCTCCCCTCTGTCTTGCTCACTGTTCCCCAGCCGGACCGCCTCCAGAGCCCTGAACAGCTCACTGCGGATGTCCTCGCGGTCCCTGCCCGCTTCAGCCAAGCTCTGGGTTACTGCGAAGTCAAGGGAGTTCAGGTTATAGTTCAGGTCAGGGTCAGGAGTAGGGTCATGATTAGCTAAAGGTCAGCATCCATGTCCGTGGTCAGGATCATGGCCAGGAATGACATCACGGTCAAGGACTGTGCTCACTGGTCCGGGCCAAGTTGCGGTTGGGGTTAGGAGTTGTAATCAAGATCAGAGTCCAGCTGTCAGAGGTCAGGATAACAGGATAGGGTCGCGGTAACCCTAACCAGGACAGGTGTCAATGTGTGCATCAAGGGTCGAGGGACAGCCGGGATGAGGGATTAGGGGTCGAGGCAATGTCCAGCTCTCACCGCGATCGCTCAGTTCTTTCAGGGCACTCTCTTGCTGGATCAGCTTTGCCTGCGCCTCCCCAAGCTCGGTGCGTGCCCTCTGCAGCAGCGCCTGTGTCCCCAAGCCTGGGAAGGAGGGGCGAAAGGGGAGGAGGATGGGCGCGGGACGTCAGTAACCCACCCGTCTGGCCCCTACCTGCCGCAAACCCCGCCCCCGCTCGCCTCCTCCAATCCCGGCCCAAGCCCCGCCCCCAGCACGCGTGTCTCACAGCAGCTATTGCAGGCTCGGACCTCCTGGCTCAAAGCACCCAGCGCCGCCGTCTGCTCCGAGGCTGGAATGATCCCCGCCCGCCCCACAAACACTCCAGGTCACCTGCGGGGACTCACAGGACACCCTTCCCGGTTCCGGGACCAGCCCCCGGGACCGAGGGGTCCCCACCTACCCACTACCCTATCTCCAGGGTCCTAAACACTCTGGCCCCGCACGCCCCGGGGTGGGGGGGCCTAAAAGTCGCCGTTCTGCACGCACCGTTTGTCCGCAGCAGGTCCTGGTGGCCAAGCAGCGCCCCTCGCTCTGTGGAGGCTGAGGAGAAGAGGCTCCTGCAGGTGCGGCCCGGGGACTCGGGAACTCTCCCCTCGCCCACGGGGTGCAGGGGCCCCCAGTCTTGGGAGGCACAGAAGGGGTGGGCAGCATACAGCACACGTGATGTGCACACACCCAGGGGAGACAAACACATGGGGACATGCACCCACATTCATGCACGCACTGACATACACATGTGGGTGCACACAGCCCAAAGATGTGCACAAACTCTGTTCACACGCGTTCACACTCAGACCCAGGCAGGGGTCTAGAACCCAGCTGGCGAGTCCTGAGACAGAGGGAAGGTCTATGTCCCCAGGGTGGCTTGACAGAACCTCCCCTCATTATGTGGTCACTCACCTTTAGAAATTAGGATGCTCAGAATGAGGGCCCACAGGACTGTGGCTACCACCAGAACCAGGCCCATGAAGAGGAGTCTCCGTCCCCAGTGTCCCCAGCGTCCCCAGTGCCCTAGGATAACACAGATGGACTCCTGGGTCCCTCCTGCACCAGGACTGCCCTGGGTCTCTGGGCCCTTAGGATGGAGCCCTGGGCGCTTGAGTTCCTCCCAAGGAACTGAGATTCAGAGAAGTTAAGTAACTTGCTCATGGTCACACAAGCTCTAAGTGGTAGAGTTAGAATTAGAATCCAGGTCCAGCTAGTTCTAGTGCCTATGGTGTCTCTCCTGCACCCACTACTTGGACCCCCTCTTGGCTATTCGCCTCCCTTCCCCCATCAAACTCCAAACCACTGACCAGAGAGACCCAAGCCGGTGAAGCAGTCCCATTGCTCATACCTCCAGGGACTTCCTCGAGCCCGCCGACCCACTTGCTGTACCCGACAGTGTCCATGGTGAGCAGGCGCCCAGCCTTGGGCATAGATATAAATGTAGCCCCCTCCCAGTCCCGCCTCCTCTTTTCCTTCCTTCCGCTCTCCTTCCTCTCAGTTCCTGGTACTGGGACCCGTAGACCAATCAAAGGGCTGGGCCCTTCCTGGTCTGGGCTGGTTTAGCCGTAAGGATGAAGTGGGATGGGGGCAGTGGAGTCAGAGGTGAGGGGTAGAAGGGGGTTGAGCAGGGTAGAAGGAGTGGTGGTGGTGGTGGTGGTGGTGGTGGTGGTGTGTGTGTGTCTATGTGTCTGTGTGCAGTTCCAGTCTCCCTAGCCAGGCAGCTGCAGCAACATTTCCAGACTGGTGCTGGGGGCTTCATTTTGGAGCTCACCCCCATCTCTTATAGGTCTGGAGCCAGGCTTCCTCCTGAGAGGAACAGGCTGAACCCAGCCAAGTTCTGGCCCCTTCTAGGGGGTTCCTGAGAAAGCCTGCCAGGCCAGCTCAGCTTCCCTCCTCAACTTCCCTGCAGCTTCCTGGAGGCTGAAGTGGCCCCTGACCTTAATTCAATCCTTCTTGGCCAGAAGGGAGAACATAGATGTTTGTTGGGTTGTGGCCAGCTAAGCTTCTGGACTCTATTACTGGGTGGGTGGGTGGGTGGGGGGTGTATGTATGTAGTTTCAAGAAGCCTCGGTTTTTCTCCTCTGTGAAAAGGGGGACACTGACAGGTCCTTCCTCCAAAGGATTCTGAGATAAAGACATGAGGTTATGCACGCCAAGCTCTGGCACCATCCCTGGGCACAAAACCCACTAAATGTTCATTCATTCTTTCAGTAAATATTGGACAGCTACCGTGTGCCAGGCATCAATCTAGGAATTGGGTGTGCATCAATGCCCCCAAAGAAGCAAATTCCTTCCTTTTCGGAGCACACATTCTAGGTGCGGGTAGAGAGAGACGGACAAATAAATAAGGCACATAATGAAAAAGCAAGTTGCATAGCATAATGGTTCTCAACCGGGGGTGATTATGCCCCCCAGGAGACATTGGGCTGTGTCTGGAGACATTTGTGGTTATCACAGTTTGGGAGGGTAGGTGCTACTGACATTTAGGGGGTGGAGACCAGGGATGCTGCTAAACATCCCCTAACACACAAGACAGCCCCCCAGAGTGAGGAATGATCCGCCCCCTAATGTCAATAATGCCGAGGGCCAGAACCCTAATGTCATATAATAAGTCATAAGTGCCATAAAAAAAAGGGAAGGAAACGTCAAGCAGCATAAAAGGCTTGGGGTGCTGGGGCTGGGGCAGTGGCTGATAAGTGGGCCTCACTGATTATTTTTTTTATCAAGCACTTTCCACATTCCAGCCCCTCTGGTAGATGCGTGAACACATCCCACCTTCCCAAATCCTCTCAACAACCCTCAGAAATAACAAACATTATCCACCTTTTATTTAAAAATTTCATTCAATGCCTATTTTCCTACCTTGTTTCAGAAAGAAATGAGACAGACATGATAAAAGAAGATGAAAAGACAGAGGATGGGGCGCCTGGGTGGCTCAGTTGGTTAAGCATCTGCCTTTGGCTCAGGTCATGATCCTGGGGTCCTGGGACGGAGCCCCACATCGAGCCCCCTGCTCAGCAGGGAGTCTGTTTATCTCTCTCTCTCCTTCTGCTCTTCCCCCACTCATCTTCTCTCTCTCTCTCTCAAATAAATAAAATCTTAAAAAAAAAAAAGATGAAAAGACAGAGGCAAAAGAGAAATGAGGATCAGGAAGGGAACATGAATCTAAGAGATGAATCTGGTGCACAAAATTTAGCCAGAGATATCGGGCTCTTGATAAATGCAGCAGGAAAGTAGGGTCAGACATCTGAGAATGTGCAGCAAATTTTCTCAGAGGAATCTCTCCAACAGATGTGTAGACCAAGTCCCCATCAAACTTTCCATAAATACAATAGCAATTTTCAACCTTTGGGCCGACGTGGACGGCTTCATGGTCAGGTGTGGTTTTAGGGAAAACAGGCTCACTTTAACTCAAAGTGAATGGCCGTCCCCACTGTTGGGGTGCTTTTAACAAGTTTCTGGAAGCAGTGAGTTTGAGACTACAGAGAGAAGCTGGCTGAGTGAGGCGCGAGCCACGGGCTTTGGTGGGGTGGCCAAACCGGAGAGGGGTCTGTCCCTGACGCTCGCTCTCTCTAAATGAGAATCCTGAGCCAAGAGGAAATCATTTAAGTACAGTGGGAGAAACTATGCCTCATATGGACTCAGGACATGTAAAATGTCACCAATGAGCCAGATGATAACCTCAGGCAAATAATTTACTCTCTTGGTACCCCATTTCTTCATCTTTAGCATCAACAAGTGATAGAGCTTTTGTTACCCAATTCATTATGTTTCTGTGGTGATGTAGAAGACAGCGGTAAATGTACTGTGAAATATTTAATTTACTATACAAGTACAGGATAGTATTTAATGTAATGGAATCTATGTTTACTAAAGACATTGCTGTGGTCCTGTATTACTGGACCAGTGTGGAACACCAACTGGGGCTAGCCACGGGCTTCAATGGATACGGGAAGGCATCTATCACTGGCACTCAATCACACACACCCTGCAGGAATTTTCAATGATAGACTCAAAGGTTTCTTTAGAAATGATCTTGGTCCTACCTGTTCACAGATAGCAGGCGACTAAGACCCCATGGTTTTTTTGTTTTAAAGATTTTTATTTATTTATTTGACACAGAGAGACCCAGCAAGAGAGGGAACACAAGCAGGGGGAGTGGGAGAGGGAGAGGGAGAAGCAGGCTTCCTGCCGAGCAGGGAGCCCAATGCGGGGCTCGATCCCAGGACCCTGGGATCATGACCTGAGCTAAAGGCAGACGCTTAATGACTGCGCCACCCAGGCACCCCAAGACCCCATGGTTTTAAGTCAAAAGGTTGTGATTTTTTTTTTTAACAATTTTTTAAAAGATTTTTTATTTTTTTATTAGACAGGGAGAGAGTACAAGCAGGGGGAGCAGCAGGCAGAGGGAGAGGGAGAAGCAGGCTCCATGCTCGGCAGGGAGCCCAATGTGGGGCTCAATCCCAGGACCCTGAGATCATGACCTGAGCCGAAGGCAGACACTTAACCATCTGAGCCACCCAGGTGCCCCATGGTTGTGATTATTATTTTTTTAAAAAGATTTTATGTATTTTGAGAGGGAGAGAGAGAGAATGAGTGGGGCAGGGAGGAGCAGAGGGAGAAAGAGAAGCAGATTCCCCGCTGAGCAGGGAGCCTGACTTGGGGCTTGATCTTAGGACCCTTGGAACGTGTCCCAAGCTGAAGTCAGATACTTAACCAACCTAGCCACCCAGGCGACCCTAAAATGTACATATTTAAAGTGTACAGTTTGGTGAGTTTTGACTAACCCATGAAACCACCATAATCTGGATGGTGAATGCAACCATCACCACCCAGAGTTTCCTGTGCTGCTTGGTAAGCCTCCCTCTTTATCCCTCAGCTACCACTGATCTGTTTTTTGTCTTTAGATTTGTTTGCATTTTCTAGAGTTTTGTATAAATGGCATCATACAGCATGTAGCCTCTTGAGACTGGCTTCATTCGCTCAGCATAATTATTCTGAGATTCATCCACATTGTTGCATTAACACTTCATTCCTTCCTACTGCTGTGTAAAATTTCGTTGTGTGGATATGCCAGTTTGATTATATACTCACCTGCTGGTGGACATTTGGGCTGTTTCCAGTTATGGCTATCATGAATAAAACTGCTGTGAACTTTTATGAGCAAGTAGTTTCATGCATATATGCTCTCATTTCTCTTGGGTATATACCTAGAAGTAGACGATTGCATTATATGGTAGGTACATTTCATTTTTTAAGAAACTGCCAAATTATTTTCCAAAATGGCTATGCCATTTTTCATTCCCACCAGTGATGCATGAGAGTTCTGTTTCTTCCCACATTCTTGCCAGCACATGGCATGGTCAGTCTTTTTAATTTTGGCCATTCTCTTATTTGCATAGTGTGATTTTTAATTGGCATTTCCTTGATAATTAATGATGAGCATCTTTTCATATGCTTCTTTGCCACCTGACTATTTTCTTTGGTGACCTGTCTCTTCGGATCTTTTGCCCATTTAAAGAAATGGGTTGCCTCGTTCCATCTGAGAGAGCAAGATGGGTCCCCAGTAGCTCTACTGGAGCCATCCAAGGAAGTTTGGCCAGGGTTGTCATTCTCCTGTGTCTGTTCAAATCGGCACCATCTGATCGGGAAATATGGCCTCATTATGTGCTGTCAGTGTTTCCGTCAGTATGCAAAGGATCCAGGCTTCACTAAGTTGGATTGAGTCAACTTCCTTCCAAGAGACCTACCTTAACTGCCAATATCTGAGATATCTACAATGCTAACTCATTGTACATAAAATAAAAACACTTCAATTGTGAGTGTTTTTAAAAGATGGGTTGCTTCTTTTCTTATTGTTTTGAGAGTTATTTATATATCCTGGTAACAAATCTTTTATCAGATATGTGACTTTCCAATCTTTTCTCCTACTCTTTTTTTTTCTTTTCATTCTCTTAACAGTGTCTTTCATTTTTTCTTTTTTCTTTTTTTTTTAAATTTTATTTATTTATTTGAGAGAGAGAGAATGAGAGAGAGCACATGAGAGGGGGGAGGGTCAGAGGGAGAAGCAGACTCCCTGCTAAGCAGGGAGCCCGATGCGGGGCTCAATCCAGGGACTCCAGGATCATGACCTAAGCCAAAGGCAGTCACTTAACCAACTGAGCCACCCAGGTGCCCTCTTTCTTTCTTTCTTTTTTTTGAGGACTAATTTCTTTTTTTTTTTTTTTAAGATTTTATTTACTTATTTGTCAGAGAGAGAGAGAGAGCTCACAAGCAGGGAAAGCAGGAGGCAGAGGGAGAAGCAGGGTCCCCGTTGAGTAAGGAGCCTGATGCGGGACTCGATCCCAGGACCCTGGGATCCTGACCTGAGCCGAAGGCAGACGCTTAACCAACTGAGCCACCCAGGTGTCCCATTAACAGCATCTTTCAAAGAGCAAAGTTTTACATTTTTCAATTTATCCATTTTTCTTTCATGGATTTTGCTTTTGGTGTTCTATCTAGGAAATCTTTGCCCAATCCAAAAATTTCTCCTATGTTCTTCCCAGAAATTTTATAGTGTTGGGTTTTACATTTAGATCTTTGATACAGTTTGAGTTAATTTTGTAGAAGGTGCGAGATCTTAAAATTGAAGTTCATTTGGGGGGGGCATATTAGTTTGAAATGTTGTTAAACTAGAGGCAACTTGAAGTCTAAAAAGGTATAGCAGAGTGGTAAAGAGCAGGGCTGTGGAGAAAAAAGAGCCTGGAGTTGATTCTTGGTGGTGTCACTATAAGCCTTGAGTTCCTCTTCTACAAAATGGAAGTAGTAAAGGGTTGTCAGTGCCCTGTCCACATTCCTTTGGCATTCACCTCTTATTGTAAACTCCTGGAACTCTTTGCCTGAGGGGTTTTTTGCTTTCATCAAAGTGGAGGGCAGGCTGGACGTGCAAGAGAGTTAATGTTCTGGGTTAGGATGACTCTGAGTTGCGTGTTCTAAACTGTCTTCCAGAGGTGCCCGGGGGATTGAACTCTAGTTGCCCACAGGAGTACCTGCTCATGAGCACACCCTGAATTGACTCTTCTCCTCCCTGTCCCATTTCCTTAGTTTCCTCTTGGGGCCTCTAGAATCACCCCCCACGCAAGCTACAAAATTTCAGTCTTAAGCTCTGCTTCTGGGGTGGCCCAAAGACTCCTAGTCTGTATCAAGAGATCAGCAGAGTAATACGCACAGCCTGACAGGGATCCCTACGAAGTAGCTGTTCCTGTCGCTGACATTATCATCCTCGCTCCTCGTTGCCATCCAAGGTCAACTGGGACCCCTAGTAAATGAAGTTATCCATGTTCAGGGAGAGAGTATGCCAGAAAATATTTAAGAATTGTTGATTTGTAACTCGTTTTCCTGGGGGGTAACCTAAAAAGGCGACTATCAACATGATGATAACGCTAGATTGCTTCTACAAGATGGGCAGGAACCCAAAGCTCAGAGAGGAAGGTGGCTCGTGGAAGCCCCCCAGCCAAGAAGTGTTGGTGCTCTAATCCAAGGTCACGTAGCTCCCGCTACAGTTACTCTTCTCTCAGTTATTGTGAGACTGAAAAATCCTGGCCACAAATTCCTTCCTCTTGGCTACACCTGTGTCTCTGGATGTGACCGTTCTTCCTCCCAACCAGAGGTGGAGTCTCTTCTCCATCCCGCTGGAATGTGCACTGATCCCGTGACTTGCTTTAACCAATCAGTGTATAGCAGCAGCTCCACGTGACTTCCCAGCCTTGGCCCCAGAATGCCTTGCAGCTTCCGCCTTCATGCTCCTGGGATGGCGCCAGCTGCCATATTAGAGAAACTGACTTAGTTTTGTGATACTGGGAAAGCGGTCCAGCTGGCCTCCAGCAACAAAGGTTCCTCTTGGGCCCTTGCACGTGTTTCCCATGCAAATCCAACCACCCGATGATTCAGAGCAAAGCCAGGAAAGGAACCACATCAGTCAACCCACAGAATTGGGAACAATTAGATTGCTGTGTTTTAAGCCACTGATTTGTGGGATAGCTTGTTACAGTGCATCAGATAACTGAAACAACCATCAACCCGGACAGGCACACCTTTGGACCCCAAGCGGTCGCAGCAGTTATGATGGAATCTGGGACGAACTGTGAGGGGGTCCGCTCTCCCCAGGCGCCCCGGGAGGGCAGTGGGTGCGTCAGAGAAAGCTTCCAGAGAACGCTTCCAGGCAGCTCTTTTTTACTTTCAGCATCAGCATTCTTGGAAGTGTGACTCTCCAGAACCTCAGCCTCCACTCAGGCCTCAACACAACCATCTGGCCGCTGACCCTACAGCTTCCGCAGGGCTCTGGCTTCCCTGCTCCAACAGCTTCCTCATGGAACCCAGATTGTGGATTTCTTGTGTATTTCTCTGGCGTATGTTTACATAAATGGCCACATCCTCCTTCCTGTGGCTTCTGGGACACCTCGTGTTTGCCATGAGCTGCTCAGTGTCAGGCACTTTTCTAGGCACTGGAGATTCAGCAAGGTACAAAATCGGCAAAAATATTTGGTTTTGTGGAGATTACAATCGTGTGGAAGGGAAGACAATTAACAAATGAACAAATATGCACCAGGTATTATCATGTCATAGAGTGATAAATATATACATTGTACTGTGCTGTCCCCCTAGGGATAAATCAGAGGAAGGAGATGTGATTGGGGGCAGCTGTTTTAGGTAGGATGGTCAGGAAAGGACTTTCTGAAAAAGCAACATTTCTTTGGAAAACAGTTTGAAAGTTTCTCAAACAGTTCACCTTAGAATGACCACGTGACCCAGCAGTTCCACTCCTAGGTATCTACCTAAGAGAATTGAAAACGTATCCACAGGGGTGCCTGGGTGGCTCAGTTGGTTAAGTGTCTGCTTTCAGCTCAGGTCATGGTTCCAAGGTCCTGGGATTGGGCCCCGCTTCTGGCTCCCTGCTCCACGGGGGGCCTGCTTCTCCCTCTCCCTTTGATGCTCCCACTGGTTGTGCTCTCCTGCTCTCTCTCTGCCAAATAAATAAATAAAAAACAGAACAAACAAAAAAAGTATCCACACAAAAACTTGAGCATGAATGTTCACAGCAAGTAGCCCAAAAGTGGAACTGAGCCAAATATCCACCAACTGGTGAATGGGTAAATAAAATGTGGTATATCCATTCAATGGAATATTATTTGGCCATGAAAAGGAATGGAGCCCTGGGATGCCTGTGTGGCTCAGTCGATTAAGCGTCTGACTCTTGATTTTGGCTCAGGTCAGAATCTCAGGGGAAGGGCGCCTGGATGGCTCAGTTGGTTGAGCATCTGCCTTCGCCTCAGGTCATGATCCTGGGGTCCTGGGATCGAGTCCCGCATCAGACTCCCTGTTCGGAGGGAGCCTGGCTTCTCCCTCTGCCTCTCCTGCTTGTGTGTGTTCTCTCTCAAATAAATAAATAAAATCTTAAAAAAAAAAAAAAGAATCTCAGGGGAGATCAGGCTCTGTGCTCAGTGTAGAGTCTGCTTGTCCCTCACCCTCTGTTCCTCCTTGTGCTCTCTCTCAAATAAATAAAATCTTTAAAAAAAAGAAAAGGAAAGGAAAGAAGCATTGTTAGGTGCTGGAATGTGGACAAACCTTGAAAACACAATGCTAAATGAAAGAAGCCAGACGCAAAAGGCCACAGATTGTATGACTCCATTTATAAGAAATGTCCCGAATAGGTAAATCTATTGAGGCAGAAACTAGATTGATTAGCAGTTGCCAGTAGCTGGGAGTGATGGAAGAAACTGGTGATGGCTAGGGGTACGGGGCTTGTCTTTGGGATTATGAAATGTTCTTACATTGGTTGTGGTGATGGATGCACATCATGTGACTATAATAAAAACCATTGAATGGTAAGGATGAGTTGTGTGGTATGTGAACCATATTTCAGTAAAGCCAGAAAGGAAGGAAGGGAAGGGAAACATTTAAGCAGAGATCCAAACGAAGCAAGGGAATAGCCCTGAACATACTGGAAGAAGCACATGCCAGCCAGAGATGGGAACCTGCTGGCTTGTAAGGGGAATGTGGCTAATGTGCGGTGAGCAAGGATAAACTCACAGAGTTACTCTCACTGATTTCACAAACATTCATTTAATGACTCCTAGGTGCCAGACATGGCCCTGGGAGCTATGAATATAGTGAAGAACATGAAGCCAAAATCTTAGCTCTCACAGAAGTCAGACATTAACCCGAGAATTCCAGTTACCACATTACTAGAATGAATTATTCCATAAATTCGTTTCTTTTTCTAAGAAGTGGCTTTTTTTTTTTTAAAGTAGGCACCACACCCAGAATGGAGCCCATTGTGGGGTTTGAACTCACACACTTTTTTTTTTTTAAGATTTTATTTATTTATTTGACAGAGAGAGAGAGAGAGCACACAGCAGGGGGAGCAGGAGAAGCAGGCTCCCTGCCCAGCAGAGAACCCGACGTGGGGTGTGATCCCAGGACCTTGGGATCATGACCTGAGCCGAAGGCAGATGCTTAACCAACTGAGCCACCCAGGCGCCCCTTGAACCCACACTTGAGATCAAGAGTCGGATGCTTAACTGATTGAGCCACCCAGGTGCCCCTAATTAGTGGCTTTCTCCCTTTATTTATGAGCAGGCATTTTGGATTATTTCTCTTTTCTCTTGAATTGCCCAAGAATCTTTGGGAGTCCTAAAAACCAAATGTCGGGGGAGAGGGAACTGAAAGTCTTCCCTCACCCCCTCAAATGGAAACTGGGTTTTATCTGTCCCCTGCTGCAGTTCCTTCCCCCAAACATACGGTGGCGCTACTGAAGATTGGTGCCCACGGTCTGGCGAACAAATGATAGAGACAGCCTTCTGGGTCCAGATGCCCACAGGCCAATGCTGTGTTTCTTTGCAGGAAGAAGATTCTCTTCCCTCCGTGGGCATGTGGCTTCATACCATCCCCCCCATCCCTGGTTCTCATGCTCTTAGGTCTCTCACACAGCGGCACATCATTAATTCATTCAACAGAGATTTGAGTACCTACTGTGTGCTGAGCTCTGTGGAAGGTCCTGGCCACATAATGGTGAATAAGGCAGCCAATCCCTGCCCAGGTGGGTCTAAACCTAAATATTTGAAAAGCAAAACTTTGGGGAAAAAAAACAGGTGGGAAGAGTTTCTTAGCAAAATACTAAGAAGACAAACAACAGGGGCACCTGGCTGGCTCAGTTGGTGGAGCTTGCCACTCTTGATCTCAGGGTCGTGAGTTCAAACCCCACATTGGGCATGGAGCCTGCTTTAAAAAAGAAAAAAAGACAACAAAAGAAAGATCAATAAATTAAGCTGCATTTTACAAAATTCTGTTTTTATTTGGGTCACGCTTTGTAAAGAAGTTGTTTCTCTCAGATCTTTAATTTTACAGCCATACAGGTGCACATTCTGCTTTCCTTACAGTTATTCCCATTGCTGTTCTATTTTTGCTGTATCTTCTTTCTCCTTCCAGGCTTATCTCAGGTATATCCTGTTTGCTAGTCTTTTTCACAAATACGGGTTTTATTTACTCTTTCTGCTATTTTTGGTTTAAAGACCTGGTATTGTTTTCCAGTTGGGAGTCGAACTGCCTGTGTTGACACACCAGCTATCCCATTCCTGAGCTGTCTAATCATAGGGGGAGCCTCCCTCCGTCCCGGTTCCCAGTCTGTAATATTAGTTCCTACCTCATTGGACTGTTACAAGCTTATGTGCGTTAATATGTTTAAAAGCACTTAAAATTTGCTTAAAACAGCTAAATTCACTGTTGCTATTTTTTTCACTTCAATTATTTCACCCTTCATTTAAGAAAAAAAAAGTCCCCACTCCTCTCCGCTTCTGTCTTATTTTTTAAAATATTATGTATTTTTAAAAGATTTTATTTTAAAGTAATCTCTACACCCCATGTGGGGCTCAAACCTACAACCCCAAGATCAAGGGTCACATGCTCCACTGACTGAGTCAGCCAGACGCCCCTGTCTTATTTTTTGTTTTTATTTTATTTTTTATTTTTTTATATATTTTTTTAATTTTATTTATTTATTCATGAGAGACAGAGAGAGAGAGAGAGAGAGAGAGGCAGAGGGAGAAGCAGGCTCCCAAGGAGCAGGGAGCCCGATGCGGGACTCGATCCCAGGACCCTGAGATCATGACCTGAGCCGAAGGCAGACGCTTAACCATCTGAGCCACCCAGGCGCCCATGTTTTTATTTTATTTTTTTATCTCAGTCGGTTAAGCGTCTGCCTTTGGCTCAGATCATGATCCCAGAATCCCGGAATCCTGGAATCAAGTCCGCATTGGGCTCCCTGCTCAGCAGGGAATCTGCTTCTCCCTCTGTTCCTCATCCTACTCATGCTCTCTCTCTCTCCCGCTCTCACTCTCTCTCAAATAAATTAAAGATTTATTTATTTAGGGGCACCTGGGTGGCTCAGTCGGTTAAGCGTCTGCCTTCGGCTCAGGTCATGATCCCAGGGTCCTGGGATCGAGCCCCGCATCGGGCTCCCTGCTCCGCGGGAAGCCTGCTTCTCCCTCTCCCACTCCCCCTGCTTGTGTTCCCTCTCTCGCTGTGTCCCTCTCTGTCAAATAAATAAATAAAATCTTTTTTAAAAATTTTTTTTAAAGATTTTATTTATTTGAGAGAGAGAGAATGAGAGAGAGCGAGCACATGAGAGGGGGGAGGGTCAGAGGGAGAAGCAGGCTCCCTGCTGAGCAGGGAGCCCGATGCGGGACTCGATCCAGGGACTCCAGGATCATGACCTGAGCCGAAGGCAGTCGCTTAACCAACTGAGCCACCCAGGCGCCCGGGAGAGCCAGTCTTAAGCAGACTCCCTGCTGAGCGCAAAGCCCAATGCAGGGCTCAATCTCACGACCCTGAGATCATGACCTGAGCCAAAATCAAGAGTCGGACACTTAAACCAACTGCGCCACCCAGGGGCCCCCAATGTTTGTTTTCAAAAACTAATTTATCAAGAGGTGAAATCCTTAATTCCTTTATGTTCAGTCTCCTGTTCTCCTCCTCTCTTTTTTCCCCCTTTATTAAAAAAAGTCTCTAAACTACTTTTACTGCTTCTCATTGAATTTCGCTGTGGCTTCAGACTGTGTTTCTCCTGAAATTCTGAGTATCTATTGTATGCTGATTCACTCTTCTGGTTTGCTTTCCTGTAAATTGGTTGTATCCTTCATCTTTTTCTAGGAAGTGGTTTTTTTCTTATTAATTTACAGACGTTCTCTATGTATTACAGAGAACAGATGCAGGTGTCTCCAAGGTGATGGCTAGTCTTTCCATTTTCCTTACTGTGGTTTTCATGGCTCATCACTAAGTAAAACTCGGTGGCTACACAACTCTGAAACGAACTAGTGATAAGATCTAGTATCTAGGGGCGCCTGGGTGGCTCAGTCGGTGAAGCATCTGTCTTCAGCTCAGGTCATGACCTCGGGGTCCTGGGATCGAGCCCTGCGTTGGGCTCCCTGCTCAGCGGGGAGTCTGCTTCTTCCTCTCCCTCTCCCTCTGTGCTCTCCCCTGGCCTCAAATAAATAAATAAAATCTTTTAAAAAAAAGATCTAGTGTCTAGATCTCAGGAATCTAGGGTCTCTAGAAGCAGCACTTGAGACCCGTAGTGCCATGACATTTATGTGAATACACACAACCACACCAAGTACATATATTTAAAAAACGTGTATCACACACATCAGAGTAGATCCCTGTGGTACAGAGAGGCAGAGAAGTCAGACGCTAAAAGTCAGCAGGGCTCAGAGGACAGTTCAGGGCTGAGGAATGTTATTTCCCAAATAATGGGAGGGTCCCGCTCCTCTTCCTAGAAGTACCCTTGTCCCGAGACACAAGACCCATCTTGCCTTCATTATCAGAAATGGAGCCCACGTCAACAGACAATACAGCTGACTTAGCAGCAGGATCTTACTGTGGGCCAGAACTTTCTGGGAGGGCACGCCCTCCTTCTGGGGCTCTCCGGGACAGCGGTACTCAGGAGGCGCGTGGGCTCAGTGGGAGGAAACAGGAAAAAAACAAAAAAAGCCGCAAGGATTGCACAACCTCACCAGAATATGTTCTTGGGAAAGGACGTAGGTGGTATTGATTCATCAGCTGTTACAGAGGGGGAAGCAGGGAGTGCATTTGGAGGAGCAGAGGTGGTTTTCTGGAAGTGGTAGCATTGGAAGTGGGCATGAGGACTTGTCCGTTGTTGACAGAAAAAGGAAGGGTCTGCCAGGCAGAGGGCACAGCCAAGGCAAAGGCAAAGAGGCAGGAAGGTGGGTCTCTTTGGGATATGCCTGTAGCTGAAGCTGCCTTGGGGAACCCAGGAGAAGCTGTCCAGCCCTGTCCCATGCCCAGAATTCACTGCAAGGGGAATTAAAAGGGAGCAGAGGTTCCTGGCGTGAGGATGGCCACAGACGTATCACCAGTAGTCCTAGCCCAGAACAGAGAAGGAGAGACGCACTTCTGGGGGACCAGAACATGTGACCAGGGATTTGAAAACCATGTAAGGAATCTAGGAAGCACAGGGCATATGAACACCACTGGAGACATCTGACTCAGCCTAGAGGATCTGGGAGGGCTTCCTGGAGGAGGTGATGCCTGAGGGAGTCAGAATTATTCTGGAGGAGATGGGTGTATGAGAGAGTGTTCCCACTGTGATAGTAGCATGTACAAAGTTTGGGAGTGGGACTCTTGGAGAGGCTGAGACTGACTCAGGGGCGGTAGTCTGGGGCTGGAGTGTCAGCCGGGGCCAGGTCCCAGCAGGACTTAAATAGCAGGGACAAGGGGTCTGGACTAGTGTGGGAGGAAAGCAGAAGTCATAGGATTCAGCTCCAAGGCGAAGACCACTCTGTGGTTTCGATTCTCTCCAGAGACGGGAGGCTTGCTACCTACCGGGGAACCTAGCTCAGTGCGAAGGGTATGTTATGCACTGGTTGTTGCTGTTAGTTTGGGCTTTGCTTTTTTATTGTGGAAAAAATATTAAGCACACACAAAGGTATGCAGAAAAATAAAAACATGGAAACCCACATGATTTCCTCTCTGCTTTACCAAGTTTTGACTTCTTTACATATTTCAGATCCTCTTAAAAGGAAATAAATTGTACTTTCTCTTCCTGTTCTTCACCACGGGGGATCAAGGTGAAAAGGAGAACCCCATGGGGGAACTTCGCGTCTCTAAGCCCTGCCTCAACATCTGTGTGGGGGAGAGCGGAGACAGACTGACTCCGGACAGCCAAAGGTGCTGGAGCAGTGCACAGGCCAGCCCCCCCCCGCCCCATGTTCCCCAGAGCTAGATGCACTGTCAGGGCCTTTGACAGCAGGAGAGATGAAATGATGGCCACCCACTGCACAGTCCATGGGGCCAAGGCGGAAGGAATCCCCGACAGAGGTCTAAAGGTGCGGGAGTATGAGTTAAGGAAAAATAGCTTCTCCAATACTGGAAACTTTGGTTTTGGGATCCAGGAGCACATTGATCTGGGGATCAGATATGATGCAAGCATGGGTGTGTGTGCAACCTGGACTACTGTGCGGTGCCGACTAGGCCAGCCTTCAGCATCAGACAAGATCACACAAGAAGCACAGAACCGGCTGCATGGGGGCCAGACACAGAATCAGCAAAGAGGAGGCCGGGCGCTGGTTCCAGCAGAAGAAGTACGATGGATCATCTTCCTCAGCAAATAAATTCCTGTGTCTGTCCAAAAAGCCAATACAAAGTTTCAGTGGGGGGGGGGGGGGGGAATTGTAACTGACAATCCTGTGTAGTTTCTCAGATCTTATTTCTCTCTTTTCTTCCCCAAGGCAACTGCCCTCTCAAACTTGGTGTTTACGATGTTAAAACAACTTTATGGACGTATTTAGACAATGTGTTTGGTGGTTTTACTCATCTGGAAGCTTTATATGAATGGTACCATGTGTTCTGTCTCCTTCCACAATGTATTTTTTGCCTCCTCCACACTGCAAGATATATCAATTCAAAACTCATTAAAAAAAAAAAGAAGAAGAAGAAAACAAAGACAAACACAAGAAAACAAATGCTTGGCAAACAAAGAACAGGATAAAACTTCCTTAATTTGATAAGCAGCAATTTCCGGAAACCAAAGAACTGTCTTCCTTAAGAGTGGATTCCGAGGGCGCCTGGGTGGCTCAGATGGTTAAGCGTCTGCCTTCGGCTCAGGTCACGATCCTGGAGTCCCGGGATCGAGTCCCGCATCGGGTTCCCTGCTCGGCGGGGAGTCTGCTTCTCCTCCCTCTGACCCTCCTCCCTCTCCTGCTCTCTGTCTGTCATTCTCTCTCTCAAATAAATAAATAAAATCTTTATAAAAAAAAAAAAAAGAGTGGATTCCGAGATCCATTTTTTATAAAGTCAAGAGCAAAATAAAGATGCCCCTCTTGCTATTTTGCCAATGCAATAAGAAAATAAAAATAAATAAGACCTATAAATATTGGAAAGGAAGAGTCAAGGTTGACAGTATTTTGCAACCACGATTATTTATCTAGAAAGTCCTGAGATTTAACTTCTGGACTCATTAAAGGGTGAAGCAAGATTGATCTATGAAGGGGGCACCTGGGTGGCTCAGTCGGTTAAGTGTCTGCCTTCGGCTCAGGTCATGATCCCAGGGTCCCGGGATGGAGCCCTGTGTTGGGCTCCCTGCTCAGTGGGGAGTCTGCTTCTCCCTCTGCCTGCCCCTCCCCCCCTGTTCATGCTCTCTTTCTCTCTCAAATAAATAAATAATCTTTAAAAAAAATAAAAATTAAGGCGCCTGGGCGGCTCAGTTGGTTGAGCGACTGCCTTCGGCTCAGGTCATGATCCTGGAGTCCCAGGATCGAGTCCCACATTGGGCTCCCTGCTCAGCAGGGAGTCTGCTTCTCCCTCTGACCCTCCCCCCCTCTCATGTGCTCTCTCTCTCATTCTGTCTCTCAAATAAATAAATAAAATCTTAAAAAAAAATAAAAATTAAAAAATTTAAAAAAATAAAAAGGAACAAGGAAGAGGAAACATATCCTCTTCCCAAGATAAGAAAAGCTCTTGAACATTAGTTCTTCCCAAATTAACTTATAAATTCAGTATCACCTCAATAAAAATCCTAAATAGGTTTTTGATAGAGTTGTTTTATTGTGGTAAAATACACACACATGACATAAAATTTACCATCTTAACCACTTCTAAGTGCACAGCTCAGTGGCGTTAAGCACACTCACACTGTTGTGCAACCACTCCCACCATCGGTCTCCAGGAATTTCTCATCTCCCCAGACTGAGACTCTGTGTCCGTGAAGCACGGACTCCCCAGCCCCTGCCCCAGCCCCGGCTCCCACCCTCTTCTCTCTGTCTCTGTGGACAGGACTCCTCTGGGGACCTCCTGGGAGTGGAATCCTAGGTTTTAGGGTTTTTTTTTTTCCAATTTCTTTATTTTGAAATAATTTTAGATTTACAGATGAATTACAATGGTAGTACAGGGAGTTCTGTCTACCCTTTACTCAGCTTCCTCTCATGTTAACATCTGACATTACTGTCACACGCTTGTCAAAAAGAGGAAAGGAATATTGGTATAATACTATTAATGAAACATTCGGCTTCATTTATATTTCACGTTTTCCCACTGATGTCCTTTTTCCGTCGCCGGATGGCATCCGGGATCCCACGTGGCATCTAGGTGTTGTGTTAGCTCCCCAGGACTGCTGTGACAAAGGACCACAGACGGGGCGGCTTGCACACCAGAAATGTATTGTCTCACACCTCAGGAGACTGGCAGTCTGAGATCAAGCTGTCGGCAGATTTAGTTCCTTCTGAGGTGTGTCTCCTGGGCACGTGGACACCGTGTCCTCCCCGTGTCCTCTCAGGGTCATCCCTCTGTGCACGTCTGTGTCCTCCCTTCCTCTTCTTATAAGGACACCAGTCCGCCCTAATGACCACCCCAATGACCTCATTTTAACTTAAGCACCTCTATAAAGAGTATCTCCAAATTCAGTCATATTCTGAGGTCCTGGGGGTTAGGACTCCAACGTAGGAATTAAGTGGGAGATACAATTCAGCTGCCAAGTCTCCTTAAGGTCCCCCAAACTCTGGCAGATTCCTGGTCTTTTCTTGTCTTTCATGCTCTTGGTAGTTGTGAATAGTAGCTGTCGCTATCAGGCACTGTTTGGGGTTTTCTGCGGTTTTCTTTTAAAGATTTATTTATTCATTTGAGAGAGAGACAGAGACAGAGAGAGCGAGCAGGGGGAGGGGCAGGGGGAGAGGAAGACAAGCAGACTCCCTGCTGAACCAGGAGCCTGAAGTGGGGCTCGATCCCAGGACCCTGAAATCACACCCTGAGCCGAGATTAAGAGTCAGATGCTCAACCGAAAGAGCCACCCAGGTGCCCCTCCGCTGTTTCCTTATGATTCGGTTGACATGATAGATTTGAAGAGAAGAATACCGTGAAGGAGAAATGCTCTTCTCGCCACATCAATTCAGAGAGGAGGGCACATGGCATGCGCATGATCATCGCTGGCAATGTGGTGAAGGGCAACCTCGGTCAAGGTGGCGGCCGCCGAGTTCCTCCGCTCTAGAGTCACCATCTTTCCCTTTCCATATTCTATTCCTTGCCTTATCAATAAGGGCGACATTGCCCCAAGGGGGCAAAAAACAAAACCAAAAAATCTTAGGTGTTACGATGCCTTGTGCCTGCCTTAGTTCAGCCTTACCCAACAAAATCGTACTCCTTGACATTTGGTATGAGGGGACAAGGAGGGAAAATATTTAAAAGGCTACTGGGGAGGGGACAATTTAAAAAAAGAAAGTTAATAAACACTGCTCTATTCCTATGAGGTGAGTCACAAAGTCGGCCCCACTCAGGGGGCGGGGGTGGGGGGCCGGGGAAGAGAATTAATTCCCTCTTCCCACAGGGAGCGCTGTTAAAAATGTGTGAACATGCGTTAACACCACCGCAGTCATTAATAACTATTTTTCAGGGGGAGACAACACAAGTTTGAGGCTGTGCAAATACGCTGTTTCTCTCGTTAAAGTCACACGTGTTCATGTAAGCATCCGTCTGTGGGTCTTGCCTGCAGTGATTATTACCATGGCATTCTACGGAGATCTCCTACTTCCTTCACTCCTTCTACACTAATTAATTGGAATCACTCTGTGAGGAAAACCACATACGTGCACAGCTGCCCCTGTTAACCAACATTCTGTGCCAAAGGGGAATCTTTGTCACAATCGATGAACCCACACTGACTCGTCATGATCACCCAGGGTCCACAGCTGACACCAGGGTTCTCTCCGTCCTGAACACTCGCTGGGTGTGGACAGATGGCTCATGACGTGCATCCAGCAGTAGAGTATCATACAGAGTAGTTTCACTGCCTTAAAAATCCTCTGTGTTTTGCCTATTCACTCAAATGTGGAATTTAAGAAAGAAAACGGATGAACACAGGGGAAGGGGAAAAAAAAGAGAGAGAGGGAAGCAAACCATAAGAGGCTCTTTTTTTTTTTTTTTTTAATGTAAGCTCCATGCCCAAGGTGGAGTCCAATGAGGGGCCTGAACTCACGACCCTGAGATCAAGACCTGAAGTGAGACCAAGCATCAGACGCTTAACTGACTAAGCCATTCAGGTGCCCCCATAAGAGACTCGTCCTGATAGAGAACAAACTGAGGGTTGCTGGAGGGGTGATGGGCATTAAGGAGGGCACTTGAGATGAGTCCTGGGTGTTGTATGTAAGTGATGAATCACTAAATTCTACACCTGAAACCAATTTTACCATATATGTTAACTAACTAGAATTCAAATAAAAACTTGAAATAAAATAGTGCCACACAACAACAACA
The DNA here is from genome assembly GCF_002201575.2 of Neomonachus schauinslandi. NCBI lineage: Eukaryota > Metazoa > Chordata > Mammalia > Carnivora > Phocidae > Neomonachus > Neomonachus schauinslandi. The sequence continues at coordinate 208,798,423 of NC_058403.1, forward strand.
AAACAAAACAAAACAAATAAATTTTTAAACATTTTATTGAAGGATCGCCAAACAGACATCAAAACAAGCTTGCCAAGGGAATTATTTGAGTTATAATACGTTACAACTAGGGAGCGTAACACTTTGGGCTCCAAGGATGGGAACAGACGAAGCTAACGTTTTCACTGTACGGATGGTTATGTTTTGGTTCCGTGTGCGTGCATTACTCATTCAAAACCATGTAAACATTAAAAATTCAAAGCCGTGGTAATGTAAAAAAAAAAAGAATCATGTTAAGAAGAATAACAAAGAACACTTTTGATGGAGAAGAAGAATGCCTGGAAGATGTTGGTTTCCCCAGAAGCAGAGACTGAGACAAGGATTTGGTTATAAGTGGTTTATCAGGGAGAAATCGCCTGTTGAAAGCATGGGAAGGTGGGACAGGGAAAGGAGGAGGCCAGTACGGGGCAGGCACTGATGAGGAGGGGGCTTATGTGGGCAACTGGGGCTGAAGCCCATTAGGGGCGTCTGGGAGATGATCTAGAACACACCTCCGAGTGATCCCGTCGGTTGCAAGTTGGTTTTCCTGGGAAGCTGACCCAGGAATATAACACGAAGTTTGTTTATTTATCACAAGAAATATATATATGGCACAGAGCTCCTAAAACCCTTGGAATTTCCAAAGTGATGAGAGGATAAAGGTGTCTTATGTTAATGAGGTGACTTTTGGAAAGCCCTCAGGTCACCTAAGGTGGGGGTGGTCCCGGTTTCCAGTGGAGCCAAGCATGTGATGAGAGGGTTGAAACTTTCATTCCCAGCCCCTGGCATCTGAGGAGGGGAGAAGGACTGCAGGTTGAATCATTCGCCAATGGCCAATGATTTAATCAACCACAATTGATTGATTAACTGAGTCTGTAATGAAGCCTCCATAAAAATCCAAAAGGACAGCGTTCTGAGAGCTTCCAGGTTGGTGAGCACCTGGAGGGGAGGGGTGCCTGGAGAGAATGGAAGCCCTCTGCCCCTTCCCCATACCCTGCCCTACACACCCCTTCCATCTGGCTGTTGCTGAACTGTATCCTTTTATAATAAACCGGCTCGGTTTACTAGTAAACTTCCGATCTATGATCTATAGCCAGTCGGTTGGAAGCACAGCGGACATCCTGGACTTGAGGTCGGTGTTGGAAATGGGGAGGCAGTCCTGTAGGACCAAACCCTTAACCTGTGGGGTCTGGCACTAACTCCAGGTAGGACACCCAGCCGATGTCAGAGGACTGCTTGAATGTGTGAGGAACCACCCCCCCCCACACACCCTACGCTGGAATTGGGTGCGGACTCATTTTATTTATGAGGGAGCATCCTTGGGAGCAGCATCTGTGGAAGGGAGGGGAAGTGTGTGTCATATTTTTACACCAGGCAGTTCTCCAATTCTGACACCCTCTACCAGCTGCAAGTGGGGTGCCCAGGCTACCCCCACTTCTGCCTGGCTGACTCCAAATTTGGGGGTTCCCATAACCCCCTCTCAGGTTTAGGTCCTTTGTTATAACGGCTCACAGAACTCAGAACACTTTTTTACATTCGGAACTGGGGACAAAGACCAGATCTCTTTTTTTTATTATACCACAGGAAGGAAGCTGAAATGCACAGAGGGAGAAGTTGAGCCAAGCAGGTCTGACAACAGCCTCGGCTGACTCCACCCACAGGAGATCTGAAACCAGAATGGACTCCACGTTTGAGCCAACATGGCCAGACTTTTGTCCCCCTGCAGCGGTGTGAGCCGTGCCATGAAGGGGCATGACTTCAAGTGAGGCAGCTCTCTGCAGCGGGTCTAGCCCCAGGGTGTTGAGAGGCCAGTCTGCCGACAAACCTCTAAGCAGCTGGGGCAGCATGTCTTTCCTTGAAAGGGCATCTGGGTGGCCCACCCCCAGGGTCTACCATGTCACCGAGGGAGGAGGGAGCTGGGGTACCTATACGCCAATTCATAACGGTCATTGCTCATTGGCATTCATTCCCTGGTCCTTCAGGATGAGCTCCAGCAACCAGAAAAGGCCCTCCATCAAGGGTGCAGGTAATGGCAGGTGGACGTTGAGGGAATGGAAGGTGTGCAAGGATGTGATAAAGCTCCAGGGGACGTGGCAGTTACATAAAGCCATCCAAACTGTGATCTTGGCAAGGAAGAGAGTAGATCAATGGAACAAACGAGCCCTGATTGTATCCCATACCTGGTCACTTTATTAAGCTCCAAAGAGCAGGGTGCCCAGAACTACATCCTCCGAGCCAAGGGAAACCTCATGCCATCACAGGAAGGACAGAACTGAACTCACAAGGGATGAGGAATATGAAGGGGAAGAGTCCTGGAGCTTTGTCAAGATCTCCACACCCGTAGACCGGGGGAAGGAACTCTGGTGTAAACATGGGTGAGGTTCTGCAGAACCAACAGAGGTGGGGTTGGGGCTACGGAGTCAAGGACAGAGACCAGCCTTTAGCCACTGGAACAGATGGCTGGGGGCTTTTTGCCAAAATCACATTTGGAGCAACCCCTAAGTTCTCCTGTCTTCCCACCCACTGCTGTCCGGTTCTCCTTCATTCCAATACTTCACAAAGCCTCAAAGCCCGTCCGGGACATGAGCCCACATCCCAGACCCGTCGTGTCAATCAAGCTTCTGTTAACTTGATGCTTTCGCACCTGCTCTGCATGCACGATGATGTGCCTGAGTCACCTTGAGGGGGGCTCCTGCCAACCTTGTTGTGCCCCTCCAATTCTGGGAGGAGTCCTCCTCCCTGGGGCATGCGTTTCAAATACACACCAACCAATCCAGAGCCCACACCCCCAACCACCTCCCTTCTCAGGCTCCCACCCTCAGGGCTACCATCCCCCTGCCCCAATCACCCCAGGGCCAGGTACCAGACAATGAGAGCCTGCTGAAATTACTCACACCAGCCAATCCCGAGCCTGCGTACCCTGCCTTGCCCATGCCTCCCTGGGAAAACCTCAATAAAGGCTCCTGCCCACAGTCCCCTGCCAACTGCCTCCTGAGAGGCCTTGGTGCTTCCCGATGTAACCCTCTGTGAAACGTTGGGTGTGCCTCTCTTGGGATCTACGACTATAACAACTATCTTTTCAATGCCAATCTGATCTACTGGCCTTACTATGCCCCAGAAATTCTATTAAAGACTATATTTTAAAGCATGCACCTGGACCGCAAGCTCTTCCTTCTTGCAGCTCTGATGGTGGAATTTGGGGGCACCTGCCATCTTATCCAAACACGGGTATGTGAACACCACCTTCCTCAACTCAGGAAAAATCCCAGACTCTTCCCCCTAAGGGCCAGGGATTGGGGGGAGGATCCCCAGGTAGAGCTCAGGTCAGCGTTTCAGAGCCCCACCCCCCACCTGATAGAGTGTTTCCTTCTCCCAAGACTCACCTGGGCAGGAGGGGTGACTCGTCCTCCCCATGACTTGTCTTCGAGTTCCACGTCTGAGAGCCCCCTGCAGGTGAAGCGGTTTCTCTTGGAAGTCTGCAGCTGTAGGACGCCCTGGTGGATGTAGGGAAGTCAGGACGGGGCTCTGAACAACGCCCCCACTCCCCCCTCTGCTTTCCAGGCTCAGCATCTTCTCAGTCTCTCGCAGGTTACACCTTCTGGAATGCCGGGTCCTGAGCGCCTCTCCCATGTGCATCCTCTGAGCTGTACGTTCCGACTTGCAGACTCAGGCACACAACGGGTCCCTCATCACACGCACTCGGTAATACTGCGTGTTTATGTGTTTTACATGTGCTAAGCACGTGCCCATGAACTTACTCATGCCTACGTTTAAAGTGCTGGAACCAAATCAAGCCAGTTCCTGAGAGCTTGCCCCCGTGTGTCTCTTTTAAGCTCCGAGTTGAGGGGCATCGTGTTAATGGCTTGAAATCAGCCACAGTGACAGGATGTACACCAGGGAAACACGAACACTTCAAGTCTGGACTTATTTCCCCTCTCCCTCCAGAGAGCTAGTTGTTAAATATTTGCCAGCACACCGAGGAGGCTTATTTATGTGTTATGTGTTCAGATCTCATCTGTGTCTCCTTGCAGGATGCCTGATTCATATCATCCTTCTCCCCACCCTTCCAAGTGGAGCCAGCAGCCTCTCATCCAGAAAATCCCCTCTGGCTGTCTTGTTCCCAGTTGGCCAGTGGCCAGGTGCATGTCCCGGGTCAGGCAGGCTCACTGGACAGGTGTACTTGCTCCTCGGCACTTTCAGTGATGACGAGCTGGGTCCCCATTTCCTGGCAGCAGGGATGGAGTTGTGGCAGTTCTGTTGGGAGTTGGAGAAGGAGGAAGAGTTTCTCTGGAGGAACGTCCATCCCCCAGGGATGGGGCAGCACAGGCCGGCTCTTGGGGCAGGTGTGGCAGGGCTGGGACTCAGCCTAAGATACCCCGGACCCTGGGTCTGCCCACTCTTCAATCCCTTGAGAGTTGGGGGTCCTTCCTTCATTCTGCACTTCCCACTTCCCACCCTCCCCCCAGGCCCAGGGGAACTCAGGAGTCCCGGCCCCATCTCCTCTGGACTGGGAGAAGCAGGGAACCCAGAACAAGGGACTGGCTTAATTTAGTGCCTACTGTGGCCTGGCCCCCTGGGATTGCCAGTCACCCAGTCCAGCCTTCAGCTGGGTCAGTTCTTGCTGGAACTCCTGCTTCCAAGCCTCCAGCCGCTGGGACCTGGTACTCTGGAGACTGTGCCAAGAAAGAAAAAAAAAAAGAAACTGCAGTTATTAAACACCTGCTGTGTGCGTTGCCCTGCACTGGGCCCTCAGGGACATTGTTTCTCAGTCAGGAGCTGCACCATGGCCCCGGGGTTGGGGTTGGTATCCACTAAGCATTTGATAGGCGATTGAATTGCACAATATGAGAGACACCACAGATAGCTATTTATTTTGTTATCATTGTTAAAAATTTTTTTCCAGGGATGCCTGCGTGGTGCAGTCAAGCATCCAACTCTTGGTTTCGGCTCATGTCATGATCTCAGGGTCGTGAGATCAAGCCCTGCGTCCTGCTCCACCCTCAGCAGTCAAGATCTTGGTTCATCCTCTCTGAAGATGGGGAAGACCTTTGATGAAGGCTGTACCAGGAGAGCAGGTAGAGCTGAGACTCCTCCCGCTCCTCCCCCGACCCCCGCACCAGAGTGGGGAGGGACTGTGGGAGAGGCCCCCGGGCAGGGCAGCCGCCCAGGAAAACCTGGAGGGACCCAAGTCTCGGCTTTCGGCCCTATCTCTCTCTATCACCAAACACCAGGCCTGGGAGTCCCTGACCCTGGGCGCCCTACCTGACCTTGGACAAGGATGGCCACCCAGGAGGCCAGTGAAGAGCATGAGAGGGAAGAGCAGCAGCCCCAGGAGGGCCTGCCTGTGGCCCAGACACCCTGCGGGAGAGAAGGATGGGTGGTCCCAGCACACCCATGCTCCTGCCTCAGCCTGCCCCCCCAGCCCCCACCTCCCAGGACCCAGGAGTCTGGCAGTACTCATAGCTACTCTGTGCCCTAACCCTGTTGCACCTGTGAAGTTCTGGAAACGGAATTGCTGAATCCATAGTTTTTTGGGGGAAAGTGGTCCTGCTGGTTATCGGCTCTTCCTCCTCTGAATGGGCAGAGAAGCAACTCAAGAGTCTGTGCGAGCTGAGACCAGAGAGGGCCACCCCCTTATGCCCTCCCCAAGACCCCAGAGTCCCAAGCCAGCCTCGCCCAAGGTGTCCGGCTGCCTGCTAACAGTTCCCCGGAGTCACGCATGTCCACCCACCGTCCCCAAATGCCTCGTTCGGGGCTCCTGGGGACGACAGCTTTTCTTTCTCACCCCGTGATGCTCACTTCTGAAACCTGCTTTCACTCAGGGAGAGAAACAGGGCGCCAGGCAGTGACATATCACCGGAAAAGACCAGAGGGAGACATGGAATGAGATGGGTTGGGTCTTCCAGGCATTCCAGGAGGTGGCACGGGGTGGTCTGGGGTCGCCAGCAAGGAGGACTGGTCCACTTGTGCCACAGCCAAGCTGTGGGATGCTTTGGATGAGATCCAACAACATGGAAAATAGGGCTAATTTGTTAGGTTTCCTTCTCTTAGGGCAGAGATGAGCATCACCCCATTGTCCGGGAACCACCATCTCCCTCTGCCGTCTTGGCTTGCTGATGGCCTCATTTATGGTGATTTCTGAACGGACTTGGGGAGTTGGGGCTGAATCACAATTGCTTAAGTTTATTGAATGCCTACTATAGTGGGGCACTCTTCTAACTACTTTATATATGAATTGACTGAATCTTCCCACCCTGGGGTAGAGAATATGACCCGCATGTTACATATAGGGTAAACTGACATGGGGGGGGGCGTGGTCCAGGTTCCAAAGGGAGGAGAGGGAGGCTGCCCCCAGAGGCTTTTTCTCTCTGGGGGGGGTGGTCAGTTTCCTCAAATGTGAATGACTAGACTATCAGGAGCTGCACCATGGCCCCAGGGTTGGGGTTGGTATCCACTAAGCATTTGATAGGCGATTGAATTGCACAATATGAGAGACACCACAGATAACTATTTATTTTGTTATCATTGTTAAAAATTTTTTTCCAGGGATGCCTGCGTGGTGCAGTCAAGCATCCAACTCTTGGTTTCGGCTCATGTCATGATCTCAGGGTCGTGAGATCAAGCCCTGCGTCCTGCTCCACACTCAGCAGGGAGTTTGCTTGAGATTCTCTCCCTCCACCCCTCCCCCGCCCCAGCTCTTGCACTCTCTCTCTCTAAAAAATAAATAAATCTTTGAAAAAAGTTTTTTCCAGTTTCATTGAGCTGTAATTGACACATAACATTGCCTCACTTTTAGGTGTACAACATAATGATTCAACGTATGTATATATTGCAAAATGATCACCACAATCAATCTAGCTCCATAGTTAATATAGTTACTCATTTTTTTCTCATGATGAGAATTTTGAAGATGTGCTCTCTTATGAATGTCTTGTAGGGTTCCAACTTCTCCACGTCCTTGAAAATACTTGCTACTATCTTTTTTATTCCAGCCATTCTAGTGGGTGTAAAGGGATATCTCATCGTGGTTTTCATTTGCATGTCTCTGGGGGGGGCACTTATTAAAAATGCAGATTCTGAAAAAAATGCAGATTTTTTTTCTTCAAGATTTTATTTAAATTCAAGTTAGTTCACATATAGTGTAGTGTTAATTTCAGGGATAGAATTTAGTGATTCATCAGTTGCATATAATACCCAGTGCTCATTACATAACATGCCTTCCTTAATGTCCATCACCCAGTTACCCCATCTCCCCACCCACCTCCCCTCCAGCAACCTCAGTTTTTTCCCCTAGAGTTAAGAATCTGTTATGTTTTGAGGCACCTGGGTGGCTCAGTCGTTAAGTGTCTGCCTTCGGCTCAGGTCATGGTCCCAGGGTCCTGGGATCGAGCCCCGCATCAGGCTCCCTGCTCCTCAGGAGGCCTGCTTCTCTCTCTCCCACTCCTCCTGCTTGTGTTCCCCCTCTCGCTGTGTCTCTCTCTGTCAAGTGGGTAAGTGGAGTCTTTGGAAAAAAAAAAAAAGAATCTGTTATGTTTTGCATCCCTCTGTGTCTTTATCTTATTTTATTTTTCTTCCCCTTCCCCCATGTTCATCTGTTTTGTTTCTTAAATTCCACATATGAGTGAAAAGAAATGTGGAAAGAAATATTGTGGGTATTCTTAACCCACACCCAAATGTGGAAATAAAAGTGGGTATTCTTAACCCACTCCCAAGAGAGTCCAATTCAGTGAGTCTGGGATGAGGCCCAGGAAAAACAGGGGGTGGGGGGGACGTCATTTTTTCCCTGATAACTAGATTTAACTTCTCATGCAAGCCCCGTTTCCTCCTGGTAAGCCAACCAGTCATCACAATTGAACAAATATTCGGCCCGTACCTTGGGACGGAGACCAGGGAAGGTAGAGATGGGCAGGCGTGGGGTCCTTAGCAGTATCTGTGGGCTCACTCTGAAACGGTACCTTCAGCCACTCAATCATTTGTTCCTTTGTTTACATTTGTTTGTGTTGTTTTCTCTTACTTACAACTAGACACATCCTGACTGATACTCACCCTTACAGTTGAAAGGGACAAAGCCAGTCCTGAGCTCTGAAAAGGGAGATAAATTTTTTCTTTTCTTTTTTTTTTTTTTAAGATTTTATTTATTTATTTGAGAGGGAGAGAGAGAGCAAGCGATCATGACCTGAGCTGAAGGCAGCTGCCTAACCGACTGAGCCACCCAGGCGCCCCAGGGAGATCATTTTAAATGCTTGCTTTTAGGAATGGGATGAGAGGCACATGCCTTAGTCTGCTCAAGCTGCTATTTTTAAAAATACCATAGGGGCGCCTGGGTGGTGCAGTCAGTTAAGGCTCTGACTTGTTTTCAGCTCAGGTTGTGATCTCAGGATCATGAGATCGAGCCCCGCATCAGGCTCCAAGCTCAGCGAAGAGTCTGCTTAAGACTCTCCCTCTACTCCCACCCGTGTGCACGCGCTCTCTCTCTCTCTCTTTCTTTAAAATAAATAAATAGAGGCACCTGGGTGGTACAGTCAGCTAAGTGTACGACTCTTGATTTCGACTCAGGTCATGATCTCAGAGTTGTGAGATTGAACCCTGTGTCAGGCTCCGCACTCAGTGAGGAGTCTGCTTGTGATTCTCTCTCTCTCCCTCTGCCCCTCCCCCACTTGCACATTCTCTCTCTCAAATAAAGAAAGAAATCTTTTAAAAATGTAAATAAATAAATAAATCTTTAAGAAAATACCATAGACTGGGTGGCTTATAAACAACATTGTTCTGGAGGCTGAGGACGTCCAAGATCAAGGTGCCCGCAGATTTGGTTCCTGGTGAGGGTTCTCCTCCTGGTGGACGGATAGCTGCCTGGTGTTGTGCTTCTCCAGGAGGAGAGAGGGAGCTCTGGTGTCTCTTCCTCTTCTTAGGAGGGCTCTAATCCCATCACAAGGGCCCCAACCTCATGAACTCATCTCAGCCTAATTACCTCCCAAAGGCCCCACCTCCAAATAACACCCCACTGGAGATTAGGGCCTCAACATATGCACTGGGGTGGGGCCACAAATATTCAGTACGTAATAGCATGGTAACAATGGCCGTGTGTGTTTTAGTTGGGAATAGATACCAAAGCCCTTTAAGCTAGTCTCTCTGCCCACAGGGGTCTAGAAATTTCCATCTGATTTTTACAAGAAAGGAAGCTTCCCAAATAGCCAGTAGATGATATCCATAGTCAATAACTGGAGAAGAATCTTATAGACATTATACCAAGAAGGGTGGCCCTGGCCACAAGGTCAGTCATGGGGCCATGAAGGTGGGCAAGAGAAGGACCTCCCCGCTTTCCCACATCTGGCAGGAACCTGTCATTTTAGGGATGCTGACTGATGCATCCAACCTCCTCATAGATCCCCAAATGGACAGACCAGAAGAGATTTAGCAAAATGTTAATTTCCTTTTAATTGGGGTAAAATACACATAACACGAATCTGACCATTTTTACCACTTTCCAGCGTACAGTGCCGTGGAATTAAAGCACATTCACAGTGTTGTGCAACCATCCCCACTCTCTAGTTCCAGAACTTGTTCATCACCAGAAAGAGGAAATCCTGGATCGATTGGCACTTACTCTCCCTCCCCTGCCCCAGCGCCTGGCAACCACGAATCTGCTTTCTGCCTTTATGAAGATTTGCCTGCTTTGGACATTTCCTATGTGTGACATTTTGTGCCTGGCTTCTCTCCCTGAGCATAATGTTTTCCAAGTTCATCTATGTTGTAGCAGGTGCCAGTACTTAGTTCCTTTTTAGGACTGAATAATACCCCATTACATGAATAGACCAGCTTTTGTTTATCCGTTCATCGGTTGATGGGCATTTGGGCTGTTTCCTCCTTTTGCCTACTGTGAATAGTGCTGAACTACTAGCTGTTACTTAGCCTTTCCTCAGTACCCTATGTATCTAGTAATAGCAGTTGCTTACTGATTGTCATAATCGCTGTTGCCCACATCCGACCCTCCACTGCAGACCCCCCTCTTGTTCAGCAGTGGTCAATCCTCAGGCTGGCAAATAAGTTTCACTCAATAGGGAGTCCTCCGCAAGCGTAGAAAAAACTACCAATGCTACTCATGTCTTTTGGGGCTAGCAACATTATCCATTTGTATCGGAACAGCTATGAAGAATCTCAAGAGTGTCCCGCCATGGGGAGATCTACCTGTTTCCCAAATATTTCTTCCCAAAGCAACACAAAAATAGGGGAAAGCAAACTATGGCATAGCCTGAACACAGAGAATGCCAGAATGTAAAAGGATCATGAGGAAAAGTGAAGAATCATGGAAGTGAAGCATGAGACCCCCACCCTTGTGCTTCATGCCTGCACAATGGAGAAAAAGTGCAGCGGATACAAAAATGGGAAACTAGCAAAGTAATCTAAGGTTGATCTAGGACTAGTTCCAGAAAGACGAAGCTAACCCTAAGTCTGAAAATACTGCAATGATGTCTGAGCAGATCAGAGTGTGGATTCCAGAAAAGGAATGGATTAAAGGGACAGTGTTCCAAATGCATAGCTTCTGGGGAAAGGAAAAAAAAAAGGAAGAGAGAAGAGCTCATTGGAAGTCTGGTGGCGAAGAGGAATGGAAGGGGCAAATGTAGGGCCCTTCAAGACAGAAGAAAACTATAGAAATTGGAGGTCTCTCAACCTACATTCCTGCCACCAACAAAACAGAACAATTTCACACCTGAACAACAGAGAAAAAGTGCAACGGATACAAAAATGGGAAACTAGCAAAGTAATCCACAGAAATTGGAGGTCTCTCAACCTATATTCCTGACACCAACAAAACAGAACAAACACTAAATTAAGTTGATTTGCTGCATTGACAGAAGAGGGAGACATTGAACTGCATAGCTCAGAGACCAGTCCCAGTAACAAAAAAATGAGCGAAAGGAACATAGTAAGTCCACAGAGAGTAATTGCAAAAATTCAGGAAATGAAAATCCACATAAATGAACAAGGGAAAAAGTACCCCTGAAAGGAGTCAAGAAGTAGAAGGATTTTGTAAGTCAACTTTCCAAACAATACTGTGTAGTCCAACAGGCATTTGCCGATAAGAAAAAAAAAAAAATCTCCTTATATCAAAAATTCAGGGGGCGCCTGGGTGGCTCGGTTGGTTAAGCATCAGACTCTAGATTTCAGCTCAGGTCATGATCTCAGGGTCATGAGATCGAGCTCCAAGTCGGGCTGCGTGCTGTGTGTGGAGCCTGCTTAAGATTCTCTCTCCCACTCCTTCTGCCCCCACCCCCAATCATGCACTCCCTCACTCGTGCTGTCTCTGAAAAAAAAAAAAAATCAAATACTAAAATGCTGACATGGGCAGGGATAAATGAAAAGAGAGTCCAACCAACTCAGGAAGGAAATGGAATAAAAAGGCAAAATTATCTCAGATATATAGAAAAAATTGTAAGGTACTCAAGAAAGAATAAACCCCAACAAAAATTTGATAAAGGGCAGTGGAGAGAGGCAGGAAAACATCAAAGAGTAACAATGACATTGAGAAAGAAGTAAAATGGGGCCAGGGTGGGGCACCTGGGTGGCTCAGTCAGTTAAGCATTTAACTTTGGCTCAGGTCATGATCTTGGAGTCCTGGGATTGAGCCCTGCATTGGTCTCCTGCTCAGCGTCGTGTCTGCTTGTCCCTCTCCCTCTCCCTCTGCTTCTCCCTTGCTTGCGCGCTCTCTCTCTCTACATAAATAAAATCCTTGGGGAAAAAAATAGGGCCAGGAAGAAATGGATTGAAATGGAATTCCAGTCACTGAAGGAATAACGTGTATATTATTGGAGTCCTGAAGAAGAAAGTGAAAACAATGAAACAGAGTGAATATTTAAACCATAATCAAAAAAATTTCAGAAATAGAAAATCACCTGAATTTACACATTAAAAAGGCTCACCAAGGGGCGCCTGGGTGGCTCAGTCGTTAAGCAACTGCCTTCGGCTCGGGTCATGATCCCAGGGTCCTGGGATCGAGTCCCGCATCGGGCTCCCTGCTCGGCGGGGAGTCTGCTTCTCCCTCTGACCCTCCCCCCTCTCATGTGCTCTCTCTCTCTCTCTCAAATAAATAAATAAAATCTTCAAAAAAAAAAAAAGGCTCACCAGGAACCTAAGAAAATTAACCCAGCATAGCCAACTCTGAGACCTATTTTAAAACTATTCAATTTCAAAGATTAAGATAAAATCCTCAAATGCTCCAGATCAAATAATTTACCAAGTCAAAAGAATTTGACTGCCATAAGACTTTTCAAGACTAGGGACACCTGGGTGGCTCAGTAGGTTAAGCGACTGCCTTCAGCTCTGGTCCTGATCTCAGGGTCCTGGGATGAAGTCCCACTGGGCTCCCTGCCAGCGGGGAATCTGCTTCTCCCTCTCCCTCTGCTGCTCCCCCTGCTTGTGCTCTCTCTCTCAAATGAATAAATAGATAAAATCTTAAAAAAAAAAAAAAAGACTTGGGGCGCCTGGGTGGCTCAGTTGTTGGGCATCTGCCTTCAGCTCGGGTCATGGTCCCGGGGTCTGGGATCGAGCCCCGCATCGGACTCTGCTCAGCGGGAGGCCTGCTTCTCCCTCTCCCACGCCCCCTGCTTGTGTTCCCTCTCTCGCTGTGTCTCTCTCTGTCAAATGGATAAAATCTTTAAAAAAAAAAAAAAAGACTTTTCAAGACTAACATTCAAAATGAGACAACAATGAGCGTCATTTAAAAAACAGACAAACAAACAAACAAACAAACCACAAGACAAGGGCGCCTCGGTGGCCCAATTGGTTGGGTGACTGCCTTCGGCTCAGGTCATGATCCCGGAGTCCCAGGATCAAGTCCTACGTCAGGCTTCCTGCTCAGCGGGGAGTCTGCTTCTCCCTCTGACCCTCCCCCTTCTTGTGCTCTCTCTCACTCTCTCCCTCAAATAAATAAGATCTTTAAAAAAATAAAAATCAAAAAACAAAAGAAAACAAAAAACCCAGTGAGCAAAAGTGCGAACCAAGGATTTGCTACCCAGCCCAGCTGTCCTTCAACTGCACACAAGACGTTAAGGAACTCTGTACCCATTGGTCTTGCCTGAAGAAGCCATAAGAGGATATACTTCATCCAACAACAGGATAATTGTTGCTCACAGAGGTACGAATTAGAAATTCTGTAACTACTTCCTATGTATTCTAGGATTGAGCAGACTATTAGCAAATATATTGTGAATAATGAGCACCAGGTTTCTCACTATTGGAGAAAGAAGTTACAAATAAGGACAAGGAAAGGCCAGAATGAATTATGTGATGTTGGACTGGAAGTAGGGTATTGGTATGAAATCATGGGTTTGTTTGTTTGTTTTTGTTTTTTAAAGTAATCTCTATACTCAACATGTGGCTCAAACTCACAACCTTGAGATCAAGGGTTGCATGCTCTACCTGCTGAGCCAGCCAGGCATCCCTGGAACTCCCGGTTTTTAATAGATGTACACAGATAAGTAGATATAGAAATAAACTCAGAAGTGTGTGTGCGTGTGTGTACCAGTTAGTATACATGCATATGTTTCCTAGCTGTACCCACCGAGAAGACATATAGCAATGGACACTCCCAAATCAAAAGCATACCTAACCACAATGAGATACCACTTCACATCTACTAGGATAGTTATTATCAAAAAATAAAAATAAAAATAACCAGTGTTGGCAAGGAGAAACTAGAACCCTCATGCGTTGCTGGTGGGAATGTAAAATGATGTGACCACTGTGGAAAACAGTTTGGCAGTTCCTCAAAATGTCATGCATAGAGGGGGCGCCTGGGTGGCTCAGTCTGTTGGGCATCCGTCTCTTTGTTTCTGCTCAGGTCATGATCTCGGGGTCTTGGGGGTTGAGCCATGCACTGGGCTCCATGCTCAGCACGCAGTCTGCTTGAGATTCTTTGCCCTCCCTCTTCCTCCCCCTCTGCCCCTCCCTCTCTCTAAAAATAAATAAATAATCTTTATAAAAAATGTTACACATAGAGTTATCAGATGATTAAGAAATTCCACTCCTAAGTACGTACCTACAAGATTTAAAAGCAGGGACTCAAACAGATATTTGTACACCCATGTTCATAGGAACACTATTTACAACAGCTGGTACATGGAAGCAACCCAAATGTCTATCAACAGATGAATGGATAAACAAATGTGGGGTATTCATATAACCGGGTATTATTCAGCTATAAAAAGGAAGGAAACTCTGACATATGCTAAAACACAGATTAACCTTGAAGACATTATGAACACAGATTAACCTTGAAGACATTATGTCAAGTAAAAGAAGCCAGACACACAAAAAACAAATATTGTGTAATTCCACTTATATGAAGTTCCTGGAATAGGCAAATTCAGATACAGAAAGTAGAACAGAGGTTACCTGGGACCGGGCAAGGGAGATGGGGTGTTAGTGTTTAGTGGGGACAGAGTTTCTTTTTTTTTTAAAGATTTTATTTATTCAGGGCGCCTGGGTGGCTCAGTTGGTTAAGCAACTGACTTCGGCTCAGGTCATGATCCTGGAGTCCCGGGATCGAGTCCCGCATCGGGCTCCTTGCTCAGCGAGGAGTCTGCTTCTCCCTCTGACCCTCTCCCCATCATGCTCTCTCTCTGTCAAATAAATAAATAAAATCTTTTAAAAAAAAGATTTTATTTATTCATTTATTTGAGAGAGAGAGAGTAAGAGCACGAGTGGGGGTAGGGGCAGAGGGAGAGGGAGAAGCTGACCCCCTGCTAAGCAGGAAGCCCAATGATGTGGGGGATGGAAAAGTTTAGGAGATGGATGGTGGGATGGTTGCACAACATTGTGCATGTACTTAATGCCACTGAATTGTACCTTTTAAGATGGTAAAAACAAAACAATAAATAGCCCACAGATCTTGGTTCCTAAGTACCGTCTCTAAAAAAAAAGGAACCAGAGCTCACTGGAGGACTGGTTGATCCCAGATCTGGGGCTAGGAAAAACAAGATGTAAACCTGAAAGAATTCTTTTTTTTTTTTTTTAAGATTTTATTTATTTGAGAGAAAGAGAGAGAGAGCACAAGCAGGGGGAGCGGCAGGCAGAGGGAGAAGCAGGCAGGCTCTCTGCTGAACAAGGAGCCTGATGCAGGACTCAATCCCAGGACCCTGGGATCATGACCTGAGCCGAAGGCAGACGCTTAACCAACTGAGCCACCCAGGCACCCCCTGAAGGAATTCTTAATGGCCAAAGCTGGGACAATTTGAGCAAGAAAAGAAATGATTGTGGGGTACCTGGCTGGCTCAGTCAGTGAAATGTGCGACTCTTGATCTTGAGATCATGAGTTCAAGCCCCATGTTGGATGTAAAGATTACGTCAAGCTAAAATCTTAAAATAAATAAACAAACAAATAAATGTAGAATAATTAAGAAAATCACTACTGAAATAATTACCACAGACAATCCACTGATGGATGCCAAAATGAGTGGATGGGAATTTTATGCAAAATCGAGTATTTTCAAAGTCTCAAAGTATCTCCTCGCAAGATATTTATTCATTACCGAGGGGAAAATATTAACTTAGGAAGGGAGGAAAGTGACAGGCACCACCTTAACCAAGTAATTGTGGTGAGCATTGCCAATATCAAGACATATCGACACTGTGTAACCCTTGAGATGAGGCGCTAGGAAGGACACAACATCACCTCTGCAGTATTTTTGCCAAAAAGGATAACTAACCTCAGTGTAATTATGAGAGACAAACAAACAAGAAAGAAAGAAAAAAAAAAGAAAGAAAGAAAGAAAAAGGAAAAGAAAAAAAACCAACAACACAGATGAACTCAAATTGGGGGACAGTCTGTCAAAAAGGTTAAGGACAGAAAGACAATAAGAGACTGAACGTGGGGAACTGTAAGAGATGCATTTGTGTTGTTTTAAGCCCCTAAATTGGTGGTAATTTGTTACAACATCAATAGGAAACTAACACTCACATTCAGAAATAACGTTTTTTAAAAATTTGTATGACGAAAGTCACAAAACTTTACTGAATGACATTTTAAAGGTACCTCATAAAGAGATTATGTGTTCAGGAATGAATGAGCACATAGATAGACAGACAGACACACAGACATGTACATACCTACACGTATATATGTATATTCCCAACATTACAAATTAATTCAAAACTGTATCCGCGAAATAAGATATACACAGCAGTAGAGAGAAACATGTTGAAAGACAACAATGTCTTCGTTTACATCAAACATAATATATACAACTATAGTATAGTATAAAACATAAAGTATAAAGTATAGTATATAGTATAAAACTATAGTAACTGAAACAGTGGCAAAAAAATAGACATAAGTTGGGGGCGCCTGGGTGGCTCAGTTTTAAGCATCTGCCTTCGGCTCAGGTCATAATCTCAGCGTCCTGGGATCGAGCCCCACATCGGGCTCCCTGCTCAGTGGGAAGCCTGCTTCTCCCTCTCCCACTCCTCTGCTTGTGTTCCCTCTCTTGCTGTCTCTCTCTCTCTCTGTCAAACAAATAAAATCTTTTTAAAAAATAGACATAAGTTCAATGGAGCACAAAATGCAATGTGCAACTTTATTAAGGAGATGTCATGGGGGGAGTTGGGAGGTCGAGACCACCAACAGAAGAAGGGAGAGGTCTATAGCCTATGGAGGGACAGGCCTTAGAGGAGAAGAGGGTCTCAGACACTCTCTCAGGATTGCAAAGACCTCCATGCAGGAGGAGGATGGCAATTCACCAGAGGGAGAAGCAGAAAGAATGCGGCCAGGGAAACAAGCAGAATGTCCAAGCTGCCTAATCTCTGGAGACAGGTGGGGAGGGGGAGCATTGGCCCTCAGGAGCCAGGGCAGGGGGACAAGGGCTTCTTGCACGTCCAGAAGTTTTCCACACTACATCTGTTATCATTCCAGCCATCGCTGTACAATTCTACACAGTCCTCGTCTCCATGGTTGTTGGGTTCCCCTTCTTTCCAGAAGCTGTGAACACCATCAAATCCATAAGCCCCCTACTCCACTCAGAGACCACCCCCCCAGCCCACAATACCCCCCTTTGGAAGAGTGGGTCCCTGACCTTGGGCAGCTAAAGTCCAAGGACCAGCCAGAGAGTGGTGAGGATTCAGAGGCAGTGCTTTCAAAATGAGGGTTCAAACACCCCTTCCATCGGAATCAGCTCTGGCAAAGTAAAAATGCAGACTCCTGGGCCCATGCCTAGATTTATAGAATCAGACTCTCCCACCCTGGGATGGAGCCAGGACTCTGTATCTCCACCAAGCTCCTCTGGGCATGCTTTCCAATCCAGGGTCTGAGCACCCCCGGTTTGGGTTTCCCTGCGCACGCGTCCTGGGCCATTTTCTCTAGGAGGTCACCTGAGTTGCAGGGGAGAGTTGTCCACCCATTTCCAGGAACCCTCGTTGTGGTGGTCACTGAGGCCGATCCAGGTGCGCTGGTTATTTCTCGTATTCCAAGACTTCAGAAATTTCTGGGGAGGGACGGCGGGGGCGGCGGGGGTGGGGGGAGGGGCAGCAAGCTGTCACCCGCCCCATGTCTGCCCACATCCCCACGGTTATCCCCCGCCCCCCATGAAAGACTTCCTGCGGTCCAGCCTATAGCCCTCACTCAAGTTGCATGTGTTCACATGCGTGTGTATGCTGTGGTTGTGTGTTAATGGGCACACACATGTGGAAATGTGTTAACTTGTATCTGGGGGGACATTACGTATGGGCTCAGGAGTGCGCTGAGTCCCCTTTCTGTCCACAGATGGGCTCCTATCATGCGGGGTCTTCTCTCACGTGACCTTCCCAAGCCCACCGTGGGGCCTCCTCCAGGAAGCCTTCCCTGCCCACCTCCCCGCCCCAGCTGCCCCTGGGCCTCCGTCTCTCAGACGGCAGAAGAGGGACAGATGGCTTTTTTGCTGACACTCACATGGCCCCGCCCCAGACGGGAATTCAGCCCAGCCCACCTGCTCCTCAGTACTGCTGATGATCACCAGCTGGGCCCTCAAGTTCTGACACGCGGAGATGGCATCTTTCCAGACGTTCTGGGTCTGGGAGAAGAAGTAGCAGCTTCCCTGGAAGAGTTCCCATTTCCAGGGACAGGGGCGGCAGAGGCCAGCTGGGGAGGAGAGTGGGGGTGGGGCGGACAGGCCCCCCAGCACCTGCATCAGCTCTGAGAACCCCCTAAGTTCAGCTCTCAGCTCAGTCCCCAAAAAATCCACGTGAGAGATCCCAGCTCTGCCCTCCTCAGGTGGGGAGCCATAGAAAGTGAGTTCCAGCCCCACATGTGATCCCCAAACTCCCTCCCGACCTTGGTGTCTGACCCTTACCCAGGGTGACATTCATCCAGGTCAGCTGCTGGAGGATCTCCTCCAGGTCTGAGCGTGTCAGCTCCTGAGAAACACCCACTGGAAGAAGGACTTTAATTATGAAACACCCAGTGTGTGCTTAGTGCAGAGAGGGCCCCATGAGAACCTATCTATAGATTTCACAGTGACCCCGAGAGTCCATTATGCAAATAAAAAAAACTGAGACTCAGAGAATAACTTGCCTGACATTGCCCCCAGGGTCTCATCCAGGGATCCAGTCTCCTCCCCAACCTTCAACCCTACGGGGTCGGGTGGGGTGGGGGGGATGGAGGGGTGAAGGGGTGGAGGGGGCAGGCGGTGGCTCATCCAAAGTCACACAGCCTCTGAGCCCTCTCCCACCCCGAACCCTGCGTTCAGCCCTTCACCTTGGCTGGGGCTCTCCTGATGGTCCCACATCTCTTTCTGCAGGGATTGGTGAATCCTGGAGACTACAACAGAGCAGAGAATTCCCCTTTATCAGCACCATCTGTAGGCCTGACCCTGTGTCGAATCTGGTTTCCAGGTCTCTCTGGGAATTTAAGTTGCCTGTGGAGGAAGATGAGCTGCATCCCGAAGATAAGGACACAGGCTCAGAGCGGGGTAGTAACCAGCGCACCATCACACAGAAGGCTATGTGGAGCTCAAATGCCCAAGCCCTAGTGGGTCTGGGGGCTGTGGGATAGGGCAAAGACCTAAAGGGACCCAAGACTCCAAGCCCCCAGCCCCTGACTCACCTTGAACCAGGATGGTCACCAGGAGCATGAAGAAGCCCAAAGAGATGAGAAGCAGCAGCAGAGGCAATTGGGCCCGGGTCAGACACTCTGCAGGACCGTCAAATGGGCAGAGCCGAGGTTCTCAGGGACAGACCTTGCCCCACCCACCCATGCTGGAGGGGGCCTCCCAGCTGCCCCTTCCCCAGATGCCTGCCCCCCGAACCACCCGCCTCAGTACCTGGCAAGCTCCTTGAGCTCCTGAGTAGTCCGGTGTATTTCTTCTTTACTCTCTGGCCCCCAAAAATCTCCTCCTCTGAACAGGACAGAACACACTCAGCTGAGCTTCGAAGCCTGCCAAGCCTTGTTTGTGAGGACTGCAAGCTGGAGGCCAGCCCCAAACCCCCCGGAGACCCTGGAGCCCTGTCCTCCCTACCATCACCCCTGAGTGGGGGCTCAGCCTCACCGGGGTCCCCTGGCTCCTTGGAGTCACACATCTCTGCCATTCTCCTCTTCTCTCAGGCTCCTCTCCCGATGACGGTTTTTATAACCCCACGTGCTGCCCTGGCAGCCCCTCCTCAGGAACATTCCTCCCCAGTTCAGGAAGAACAAGAAACAGGACATTGCTTTCTCCCAGAACAGTGGGTGGAAGAATCAAGTGCTGACGCAACTAGTAGAGAGGACATGAGGGAGGGGCAAGAGCTGCATGGTCACTTGGTGTCCAAAGGCACTGCTCCAACCCCTTGCTAGTCCCGCCACCATTGGCCTTGCCTTGTCAGGGTCTCAGTTTCCTCAGCTGTGAAATGGGACCATCACCCTGCCTTGCACTGTTCTTCTGAGGTTTAATACTGTGTGCTAGCCGTGGGGTATAAATTGCCTGTTCTTTTTTTTTTTTTTAAAGATTTTATTTATTTATTTGAGAGAGAAAGAGAATGAGAGAGAGCACGAGAGGGGGGAGGGTCAGAGGGAGAAGCAGACTCCCTGCCGAGCAGGGAGCCCGATGCGGGACTCCATGCAGGGACTCCAGGATCATGACCTGAGCCAAAGGCAGTCGCTTAACCAACTGAGCCATCCAGGTGCCCTGCAGAAGATTTTTAATTTAATACAGTCCCACTTGTCTATTTTTGGTTTTGTTGCCTGTGCTTTTGGGGTCATATAAAAAAAAAATTTCCCAGACCAATGTCAAGAAGCTTTCCCTCTGTGTTTTCTTCTAGTAGTTTTACAGTTTCAGGTGTTACATTTAAGTCTTTAATTGATTTTAAGTTGATTTTTTATATTTATTTATTTATTTATTTATTTATTTATTTATTTATTTATTTATTTATTTATTTATTTGAGGGAGAGAATGAGAGAGAGCACATGAGAAGGAGGAAGGTCAGAGGGAGAAGCAGACTCCCTGCCGAGCAGGGAGCCCGATGCGGGACTCCATCCAGGGACTCCAGGATCATGACCTGAGCCGAAGGCAGTCGCTTAACCAACTGAGCCACCCAGGCGCCCTAAATTGCCTGTTCTAATAGCAGATACTCAGTAGTGATGGCCCTTAGCAGGTGTCTCACGGTTCCGCACGGGGTGTGTTCTCCCTTGTGGAAACAAGTAATAAATCTGAATTTGTTCAACCACAGGTGTGTTCCTGGTGGTCTTTGACTAACAGTTCTCATAAGAGCCCTAGGAGAAAGATACAGTTATTATCTGGCTTGACAGATGAGGAAATTGAGAAACAGAGAGAGAAAGCAACTGCCTGAGGTCACATAGCTTGTAAGTGGTGGGGCTCAGGCAGGTGGACCTCTGAATCCCTGCTTAACCACTACATTAAGCAATTACTCTTTTCCCCCTTTGTAATTACTAAGTATTTTGTAGAGAGTCACTTTGAAACTGTGTGTATCAAACTCTCAATTTATGTATGTATGGACTCATGGTTTCCTACCTGATTCCATTGGTTACATGTTACTATCTCTCTCTCTCTCTCTTTTAATCTAAAGTGAGTTCCCAGCAGACAGCATATAATTGGATCATCTTTTTATCCATTCTGTCAATCCCTACCTTTTTAAAAAATGTATTTATTTATTTGAGAGACAGAAAGGGAAAGAATCCCAAGCGGACTCCACGCCGAGCATACTACAAACGTTTTTTAATGTGTTATTTGGTGCACGTATATACATAAATCTGTTGGCTATATATCGAGGAGTGGAATTTTGAGATTACAGTGTACACGTACATATTCTCCTTTAGTAGATACTGCCAAACAATTGTTCTAATTGTTACGTATTTCTTGGTATTGCCCTTAATTTTCATTTTAGCCTTTTTAATGGGTACAAAGTGGTATTGATTATGATCTGAATGTATATTTCCTTCATGACTAATGATGTTGAGCACATTTTAATGTGCTTGTGACCATGTGGATATTCTTTTTTTCCAAACTCCCTATTCTAGTCTCAAGCAATTTATATATATATTTTTAAAGATTTTATTTATTTATTTGACAGATAGAAACATAGCGAGAGAGGGAACACAAGCAGGGGGAGTGAGAGAGGGAGAAGCAGGCTTCCCGCTGAGCAGAGAGCCCGATGTGGGGCTCGATCCCAGGACCCGGGGACCATGACCTGAGCCGAAGGCAGACACTTAACAGCTGAGCCACCCAGGCGCCCCGCAATTTATATTTTTTATCTAAGGCTACATTTTTTGGTTCAGGGAATGAGGTAGATTTTTTTTTTGATTGATCAACCACCATTTATTTTATTTGTAAAATTTTTAAAAATTTAAATTCAATTAATTAACATATAATGTATTATTAGTTTCAGAGGTAGAAATCAGTGATTCATCAGTCTTATATAATACCCAGTGTTCATTACATCACGTGCCCTCCTTAATGTCCATCACCCAGTTACCCCATTCCCCCCCTCCCCTACAGTAACCCTCAGTTTGTTTTCTATGATTAGGCGTCTCTTATGATTTGTCTCCCTCTCTGACTTCATCTTGTTTTATTTTTTCCTCTCTTCCCCCATGATCCTCTGTTTTGTTTCTTAAATTCCGCATATGAGATCATATGATAATTGTCTTTGTCTGATTGACTTATTTCGCTTAGCATAATACCCTCTAGTTCCATCCACATCATTGCAAATGGCAAGATTTCTTTTTTTTTTTTTTGAGGACTGAGTAGTATTCCATTGTATATATAAGGCACATCTTCTTTACCCATTCATCGGTCTATGGACATCTGGGCTCTTTCCATAGTTTGGCTATTGTGGACATTGTTACTATAAACATTGGGATGCAGGTGTCCCTTTGGATTACGACATTTGTATCTTTGGGGAAAATACCCAGTAGTGCAATTGCTGGGTCACAGGATAGCTCTATTTTCAACTTTTTGAGGAACCTCCATACTGTTTTCCAGAGTGGCTACACCAGCTTGCATTCCCATTAACAGTATAAGAGGGTTCTCCTTTCTCTAAATCCTCACCACCATCTGTCGTTTCCTGACTTGTTAATTTTAACCATTCTGACTGGTGTGAGGTGGTATCTCATTGTGGTTTTGATTTGGATTTCCCTGATGTCGAGTGATGTTGAGCATTTTTTCATGAGTCTATTGGCCATTTGGATGTCTTCTTTGGAGAAGTGTCTGTTCATGTCTTCTGCACATTTCTTGATTGGATTATTTGTTTTTTGGGTGTTGAGTATGATAAGTTCTTTATAGATTTTGGATACTAGCCCTTTATCTGATATGTCATTTGCAAATATCTTCTCCCATTCTGTTGGTTGTCTTTTGGTTTTGTCGACTGTTTCCTTTGCTGTGCAAAAGTTTTTATCTTGATGAAGTCCCAGTAGTTCATTTTTGCCTTTGTTTCCTTTGCCTTTGGAGATGTGTCTAGCAAGAAGTTGCTGCAGCTGAGGTCACAGTCAATCTCTCCCTTTTAATTGGAGAGTTTAGTTCATTTCTATTTAGTGTAATTACTGATAAGGTAGGGTTTATATCTCCCATTTTGATATTTGTTTTTTATATGTCTTATGTCTTTTTTGTCCTCAGTTCCTCCAGTCCTATCTTTTCTTGTGTTAATTAGACATTTTCTAGTGTATCATTTTATTCTCATGTTTCTTTTACTATATACTTTTGAAGCATTTTCTCAGTGGTTGCCCTGGAGATTACTATTAACATCTTCATTTGTAACAATCTAGGTTGGATTAATACCAACTTAGTTTTAATGGTATACAAAACTTTGCTCCTTTATAGTTCCATTTTCCCTCCCTTTATGCTGCTATTATCACAAATTACGTCTCCATACATGTGTGCCAATCAACTTAGATTTCTAATTACTGCATTATACAGTTGTCTTTCAAATCAGGTGGGAGAAAAAGAAGTTACAAACAAAAATTACATTTATACTGTCTTTATATTTACTTGTGTAGTTACCTTTATGGGGAGTCTTTATTTCTTCATGTGTATTTGAGAAACCATCTAGTGTTCTATCACTTCATCCTGAAAGGCTCCTTTTATTTCTTTTATTGCAGTGAAATACTCATAACATAAAATTTACCATTTAAACTGTACAATTCAGGGGCACCTGGGTGGCTCAGCCATTAAGCGTCTGCCTTCGGCTCAGGTCATGATCCCAGGGTCTTGGGATCGAGCCCCACATTGGGCTCCCTGCTCGGCGGAGAGCCTGCTTCTTCCTCTCCCACTCCCCCTGCTTGTGTTCCTGCTCTCACTAACTCTCTCTCTGTCAAATAAATAAATAAAATCTTTAAAAAAATAAAAATAAAAATAATAAACTGTACAATTCAGGGGCGCCTGGGTGGCTCAGTTGGTTAAGCATCTGCCTTCGACTCGGGTCATGATCCTGGGGTCCTGGGATTGAGGCCCGCATCGGGCTCCGTGCTTGGCGGAGAGCCTGCTTCTCCCTCTCCCTCTGCCCTTCCCTCTGCTTATGCTCTCTCTCTCTCTCTGTCAAATAAATAAATAAAATCTTTTTAAAAAATAAATTGTACAATTCAGTAGCAATTAGTGCTTTCACAGTGTCATGGATGTTGTGCAACCATCACCATTGTCTAGTTCCAGAATATTTTCATCACCCCAAAACAAAACCCCATAGTCACCAAGTAGTCACTCCCATTTCCACTTTACTCACACACGCCCCAAAACCACTAATTTACTTTCTGTCTCTATGGATTTACCTATGATGCATATTTTGTGTAAATGGAATCATACAAAATGTGAGTTTTGTGTCTGGCTTCTTTCACTTATTATAAGGTTTTCAAGGTCCATCCATGTTGAAGCAGGGATCAGTACTTTTTCTCTACGGCTGAATGATCGTAGTTTTGTGGGATATATAATTCTTGGCTGGCAGGGTTTTCCCCCCTTTTCAGCGTTTAGAATATGTCTTCTCACTGCCTTCTAGCCTCCATGGTTTCTGATGAGAAATAAGCTATTAATCTTACTAAGGACCAATTATACATAATGAGACATTTATCTCTTGCTGTGTTCAAGATTCTTTCTTATCTTTGTCTTTAGACAGTTTTAATATGTGTCTAAGTGTGGATCTCTTTGTTTAGCCTACTTGGAGAATGTTGAAGTGTAGCCTAACACTTTCATCAAATTTTGGAAGCTTTCAGCCATTTCTTCAAATATTTCCTGCCCCTTTCCATCTTTCTTCTCCTTTTGACATTCCTATTATGCATATGTTGGTATGTTTGATGGTGTCCCTCAAGTCTCTGAGGCTCTGTTAAATTTTTTTTAAGATTTTATTTATTTATTTATTTGTTTATTTAAGAGAGAGAGAGACAGACAGAGATATCGACAGAAAGCACAAGCAGGGAGGAAAGGGAGAAGCAGGCTCCCCACTGAGCAGGGAGCCCAACCCAGGGCCAGATCCCAGGACCCTGGGATCATGACCAGAGCCAAAAGGCAGACGCTTAACAGACTGAGCCACCCAGGTGCCCTAGGTCTGTTAATTTTTCTTCATCCTTTTTTAAAAGATTTTATTTATTTATTTGACAGAGAGAGACACAGCGAGAGAGGGAACACAAGCAGGGGGAGCGGAAGAGGGAGAAGCAGGCTTCCCGCCGAGCAGGGAGCCTTATGCGGGACTTGATCCCAAGACCCTGGGACCATGACCTGAGCTGAAGGCAGATGCTTAACAACTGAGCCACCCAGGCACCCCTCTTCATCCTCTTTTCCCCCCCTGTTGCTCTGACTGGATAATCTCAATAGATCTATCTTCAGTTTTTGTTTTGTTGTGTTTTTTTTTTTGAAATTTATTTTTTTTAATTTTATTTATTTTTTTTATTCTTATGTTAATCCCCATACATTACATCATTAGTTTTAGATGAAGTGTTCCATGATTCATTGTTTGGGCATAACACCCAGTGCTCCATGCAGAACGTGCCCTCCTCAGTACCCACCACCAGGCTAACCCGTCCCCCCACCCTATCTTCAGTTTTTTCTGATTCTTTCTTCTGCCTGTTCAAATCTGCTATTGAACCTACTAGTGAAATTCTCATTTCAGTTATTGTACTTTTCAACCTCAGAATTTCTATATGGTTCCTTTTTAGAATTTCTCTTTACTGATATTCTCTATTTGGTGACACATTGTTCTCATACTTTTCTCTTTTTTTAAGATTTTATTTTTAAGTAGTCTCTATACCCAGTGTGGGGCTCAAGTTCAAAACCCTGAGATCAAGAGTCACAAGCTCCACCAGATGAGCCAGCCAGGCACCCCTGTTCTCATACTTTTCTTTAGTTCCTTACATATGATATCCTTTAGCTCTTTGAACATATTAAAACAGCTGATTTAGAATATTTGTCTAGTAACTCCAACATGTGGGCTTTCTTAGGAAGAATTTTTATTCACTGTTTTTTCCCCGTGTATGGGTAATACCTCCTTGTTTCTTTGTATGTCTCATAATATTTTTGTTGAAAAATGGACACTTCGAATAATATGACAACTATGGAAATCAGATTTTCCCTCCTCCTAAAGATTTGCTGTTCCTGCTGTTTGTTATAGTTGTTGCTTTTTGTTTATTTAATTACTTTTCTGCACTAATTCTGCAAAGACTATATTCTCTGCCATGTATGCCCATTAAAATCTCTAGTCAGTTAGCTTAGAAGTTAGGTGATGGTTGGACAGGCAGGTGTTCCCTGAACACCTCTAAAAGTCTCCCAGTCTCTGCTGAGGGTCTTTGTATGTTCACACACAACTTCAACGTGCAGCCAGAAAGTTTGAAGCTCTGCCTTAGCCTTCACTTCCTGCTTTCATAGAGCCTCAAAGTCAGCCAGAAGTGAGAGCTTAGGGCTTTCTCAGGTCTTTCCTGAGCATGCACAAAGCTGTGCACACAGGTGACCTTTCAGATCCCAAGATATATCAGAACTTTTCAAAGCCCCTAAGGACATTTCATTCCTTAAATTTTCCTTATGAGACTTGTGATTAGGTTATTATTTGCCCCTTCACCCCATGCACCTGTCATGTTAAAATATTTGACAAATGTCCACTGGGAAGAGGCTTTTAGCACTGGGCAAGTTCAAACAAGGTCAACTAAAGACTAACCTTTCAAGTGTGGTCTTCTGGGGAACCAGAAGACAGATCAAATAATGACTTTTGTTTGGCAATGAGGATTTTCAAGAGCTCCAGCGATGTTCTTCTCCCTCCAGTACCAGCAATATGGGCTGTTATTTTTCAAGTCTACTTCTGAGTTGGAGAGTGGGGAATAGAATTAGAGTGAGTTAAAATTCCACTGAGCTCACTGTTGTTTAGTGAGATCCAGCTGTTCTTCTTTTCTAAAGAAACTCAGGGAGTATTTCTAAATACTCCCTGAATTGTTGTAAGATTTTGATTGATTTCCAGAGTTCTAAAAATGCTGATTCTGAAAAAGTTTGCAGTTTATTACATTGCTTTTATAGAAGGGCAAAATTTACTCTGCCATTTTTGCTGATGTTATTTTCCTCCCACCCTGCATATTTTTGATGCTTAAATTGTCTTTGATTTGGCCAGTGGAAGCCTATCATACTGACTTCTGTCCTGTTGACATCTGCCTATCCATTTTTTGCTAATCAGTTTTCCTTCCTGTTGGTTTGCAACCTCAGGAATTTCCCTGGGTGAAATCTGAAACTGGTCCCCATATACATAGGGCAGGGAGAAAAAGAAGAAAGAAGCAGGCCACTCCAGATTGGTAGGTGGCAGTTTTAATAAGCAAAGGAATTACATATGAGGCTTGTCTTGGGTGTTTGCAAGACAAGTAGATCTCCACACCTGCCTACCAGAATCTTAAAAGTTCATACAGAGGCCTTAACAGGATTCATTCACATATATCATTCAGATGGCCTCATTGCCACATCACTATCTCAAGGCTATGTCCTTGCCGCATCCTTTGGGAATGGGGAAGGCAAGTGGAACCCACATTCCAAGGACTGGGGAGGGAGTGAGGAGCCTCTGAATGCCCAGGTCCAGCTCACAGGTCAACCATTGAACTTCTCCAACCAGTGACCTTCTCCAACACTTCCTTTCTGGTCTAACTAGATGTTTCAGGCTTTCCCTGTCCCAACTCTGGAATCAGCCATTTTTCCAAATAGCCCTGGTTGCCTTTAAGTGGAGAATGGCATTCAGAAACCAAGACCTGGGTGTGCTCACTGTTATTGAAGTATCACTAGTTCTAGGACTTCCCAGTAGACAAATGGGAACACACCACACATGCACACACACACACACACTTCTCCAAATATTTTGAAAACCATGATTTCACACCACTACCTCCAATTAAATACAATAGGGTTCATTCTAGTTTTCTTTCCACTCAACTTTGTAATACCCTTCTCTGATGTTGGGAAATCTGGTTCCCATCATCCTGAATTAATTAATTAATTAAACCAATTCCCCCATATATAATCAATCTCGCTTTTCCACCACCATCCTCTACTCTGTATGGATGTCTCCCTTACTGTGCTTGGACACTGACTTCTTGCACCAGGCAGACAAACTGTCGTGTGGTTCTTCTTACCTCACTTGGGCTCCGACACCACATACCAGTTCATCCCTCTGCACAGATGCCCTCCTCACAAGGTTTGGACTCCAACACTCTAGTGGCCACCACTTTGAACATTTGCTCTTTTCATCGAAGAACTGGCTGATTTCCTCTGTCTCCCAAACATCTCTCTATGCCTGCAAGCCCTCCCATACCCAGAGCTGGTGTCTGCCTGCCCCCTGGTATGGAAGCTGCCGCTGCTCTTGACTCACCTATGAAGGGCTCATTTTATCCCTGAAAACCAGCTCATCAAAACCTTTTTGCAATCACCACCCTTAACTAGCTCTATTGAAAAGAATGGGTTTTAATCTGGGTTGTCACCACAAAAGTGAGGGTCTTTTGGGTCCTTCTACATTTTAACCAGAAGTAAAAATCTGACCAGCATTCCTTGAGCACTCATTTTGTGCTAAATGCTTTTTGGACATGATCTCAGTTAATTCCCATAACCCAGCTAGTATTTTTCCACTTTACCTAAGAGCAAAAAGAGGTTCGGAGATTATGTCCCCTGCCCGTGAATGCTGGAGCTGGGGGACAGAGCAAGAAAGCACATCAACTTCATTTATCTCTGTGCCTCAAACTCCAACCAGCTCAAAAAATGGGAAGGGGGATTGATAATGCAGTCTCTCAGATTTAGATTTAGGGAGTCCAAGGGAGGGAGGAGGGGGGCCAGGCTCAGGCTCAAAATTTGTTTCTCTGTCCACTATCTGTCTCCCCCAGAATGTCACTTTCTAGACCAAGAGTTGGCAAACATGTTCAAAAAAAGGGCCACACAGCAAATATTTTTTGGCTTTGTAAGTCATACGGTCTCTGTCACAATGACTCAACTCCGCCACCGTAATGTGAAGGCACTACAGACAGTATGTCAGCGAATGGAGGGGGGCTGGCTATGCAGAGGGAGGAGACTGAGTCTGTCTCCTTCACCGCTGTATCCCCAGTATCAAGCACTGGCGCTCCATCAGTGTTTGCTAAATAAATGAACTAATGAATGAAATAAATGAATACCTAAATGGGTTATCATTGCTTGTATGTTCTTGGTGGAGATGTGGTGACACCCATTTCACCTATGGGGACCACTGAGGCTCGGAGAATTGAGGAGACCTGCCCATGGCTGCACAGCACGAGGCAGAGCTGGAGTCCAAGGCCAATTCTGCCCCATCCGTGCCCAGCTGGGTCTCCTGAGGAGGTGGTGGTTTTCCTATCTGCAGACACATCAGCAGAGCTGTAACATCAGCCCCTCGGGACACCAAACAAGATACTCTCTCCGGGATGGGCTATTCCTACCACATTCGTTATTAACCGTTTCACCTGGGGTTGAGCACCGTGTGATTGATCCCAGACTAGCCATCCAATTTTCCCTGCTGGGGCTAGGGAGTCCTGCTGAAAGACTTTCAGTTCCTCTGGGAAGTCACATTCTGTCTCACTTCCTGATCCTTGCATGTGCGAATCGCTCCAATGGGCAACACTCCTTTTCTCACCACCCTATTCCATCTCTACTCAAACAATTCATCCTTCAGAATGTAACCTTTCCCCCAGAGTGTAATCTCCTTCTGGAAGCTCTTGGAGTGTTTTCCACCATCACCAAACTGTTTTGCAACTTTCGGCCAACACCAACTGGATGTCCTACAAATTTAACTCAGTGTTGATATTATCAACCTGGAGATAGCATCAGATCTGTTAAAAAAACAAAGTTCAACTGAATAAGTGTTAAAGATCTTACTGCCTTTTTTCAATTTTTCATGAATCGAGCAACATCCAATCTAGCCGATAGAAAAGAGTTTTGAGGAGCTGGACAAGGCAAGAGACTTTACAGACAGAAGGAAGCAAGAACAAAGAAATTGTGCTAGGCAAAAAAGTGGGTTGGTTACTGCAAGCTTCCTTGCCTTGCCCCATAGGGGAGGGCAGTGGTCCACAAGGCAGGTCACCTGACTAGTGCTGATCAGGTGATTCTTGACTGGCTGGTTAAGAGTCCACTTCTGAGAGAGCCAAACTGTGATTAAGTTAAACTTCGGTTTCATGACATGGGGCTTAGTGTGTTTGGGGCCTTGTTCTTACAGATCCCACAGGTTAAGAGCTCAGTCCCACCGGACTGTCCTCAACTTCAGACACCAATCACAAGTCCAAGCCACCCATACCTCTCACTGACTGGCTATAAATCAGGGGTTCCCACGACAACCTCCTCAGGTCCCTTCAGATAATTTGTTAGAACTACTCATAAAACTTAGGGGGAACATTTACATACATTTCCTGGTTTCTTATAAAGGATACAGATGAGCAGCCAAATGAGGAGGTGCACAGAATGAGTCCAGAGGGTCCTGCATGCAGGTGGCTCTGTCCCCACAAAACTGGGCTGCACAGGCCTCCCACATGTGGACGCCTCACCGACCAGGAAGCCAACCAAGTCTTGTTGTTGAAGAATTTTTGTAGAGTTTAACCTCCAGCCCCCAGAAGTTGCAACCTTCTAATCATTTGGCCTTCTTGGTGACCAGACCCCCCTGAGGCTGTGGAGGGGCCCTATGCCAAGTCATCTCGTTAACATAAACTCAGGTATGATCCAAAGAGGCTCCTTATAAATAACAAATGACACTCTTATCACTCAGAAAATTACAAGGGTCGGGGCGCCTGGGTGGCTCAGTCGGTTGGGCGACTGCCTTCGGCTCAGGTCATGATCCTGGAGTCCCGGGATCGAGTCCCGCATCGGGCTCCCTGCTCAGCAGGGAGTCTGCTTCGCCCTCTGACCCTCCCCCTTCTCATGTGCTCTCTCTCATTCTCTCTCTCAAATAAATAAATTAAAAAAAATCTTTAAAAAAAAAATTTCTCTTTAAAAAAAAAAAAATACCACCTCTTCCGAGAAGTCTTCCTTCCCTACCCACTTGTAGCCCGTTCCCAAACTAACTGGGCTCATAGACTCTGCCACACCCTGTAAGCTTTGACCTGATAGGAGGTTTTCCCTATAGGAGGTCAGAACCCACTTAACCTCCCATGGCTCAGACAAGTGACACCAGCAGCTTTAGGGATGTCATTCTCCCCCTTCTTTGAAATGTTGGCCAGGCTCGGCTGGCCTCTCAGAAACTCAACAGAATTCCAGAACCTCGGCTAACATCCACAGACCAGGAGGAGAACACCGAGCGCTGTGGTCAGGAATCAAGGAATGGGCAGCCTGCTGGGTTTCTCGCCAGGCTGGACAGCGCCACCCAGTGCTCAAGGTGGCTTCGACACTGGTTTAGAGAACAGAGACCACGCGTTCCTACCTCCTTGCCTTTGCACTGGCTGGGACCTCTGCCTAGCCTGCCACACCCTTCCTCCATCTCGCCAACATTTTGCATGGTCTTGAGAGTGACCCCACAATCCTCCGGGTTTGCTCATTTTCCTCACCTTGAGCGTTAGCCCTTCCTGGGCACTGCTGCTCCAGGAAGAAGGGCATGCCCTACCACAGAGTTCTGCCCTGCAGCGAAGTCAGCTCCTGGGTCTGCTCTTGCTTCAGCCCTGGAAGCTCAGTTCCTGGGGATGCAGATGATCTGTGCCTCACGTCTTGGAACAGGAAGTCTTCCAGGAACATAGGCATGCTTCTCACATCTTCGGAAAAAACAAAAAAACACACAAAAAAACAACTCCTCAGTCCTCTAGGTGTCACCAAACTTCTTGGAAAAGTGTTTTCCTCACTGCTGCCTCCCACCACTCCATGAAAATGACCAAGAGCAGGAACTACCTTCCCCTTGAGAAAACCAACAGACCCATTTTTGTCTTGGTCCTACCCATAAGAAGGGTGACTACTCCCTCCTTCCTGCTGGAAACCCCATTCTTCCAGAACTTCCCTCCCTGATGGCCTCATCTCTGGGTTCTCGCTAACTCCCCAGGGGCTTTTCCATCCCCTTCCTAGGCCCCTCTTCTGCCTGACCTTGAAATGAGCCTATCACTCATGAAGCTTTGCTCTCCAAATCCCCTTCCGCTGCTGGGAGGTTGAGGATGAAAGGCAGCTGGGGATAGACTGCTCATCCAATTTCTTCAGGACTGAAGCCAGCCTGGGGCAGCAAAATCAGAAGGAGGCACCAAGGCCAGAACTGAAGGAGAAACCATCCAAGATCCAATAGGGCAAACATGAAAATCCAAACTGGTCATGGGAATGGGGAGACCAGGGTGAGGCTATAGAATCATCTTGGCCTTGTGCTGTTTTAGGTACTAGATCTTTAATTACTTTCCTTTCCAGTGTTTCCTGTAATATTTAGTCTGTTTATGTTTCCAACTTCTTGGGTCCTTTGGATAGATTGTATCACTCTGTCATTTATTTCTGAATTGTTCATTTATTTGTTCATTCTAACTCTCTCACATAGAAGCTATCCATTACTGCATAATAGATTGTTACTAACCGAGTGGATTAAAGCAACACACATTTATTATCCCAGGTTTTTGTGGGTCAGGAATCTAGATATGACTTAGGAGATCCTCTGCTTAGGTTGTTTCATGAGGCTGCTGTCAAGGGGATGGCCAGGATTAGGATTTTATCTGAAGGCTCAACTGGGGTATGACTTATTTCCAAGCTCACTCACATGGTTTTTAGTTGCATTCATTTCCTGTTGGACTAAGAGCCTCAGTTCCTAGCTGGCTGCTGGTCAAAGGATATCTTCAGGTTTTTGCCACATGAATTATTGCAACACAGCAACTTGCTTCATCAAAGCCAGCAGGGAGAAAGTGTGCCAGAGAAATGGAAGTTAGAATCTTTTGTAACCTAATTACACAAATGACATTTCTTCAGTGATGAGGCATTATATCAGTTAGAAGCAAATTACTCCTTCGAAGAAGATTACACAAGGCCATGAATATCAGGAGGTGGGGACCACTGGGAAGTATTTTAGAAATTTCTTACCATATCCCACCAGAATATAAATTCCATTACAGCAGGAACACTTTTGTTCATGTTAACTATCACTTCTCCAGTGTTTTGAAGAGTGAATGGCATGTAGAACGTGCTCAATTAATATTTGTAAAATGGAAGACTGAATGGAGTAATCTGTATGGTCTAAGAGTAGAATAGCTGGAGATTGTTCAATTCAACATTTCTTTTATTATGTTCAGGGGTTCTAGTCACAGGTTGTTGAAACTAATCAAGGAGCAGTGGGATGGGTGGAATTGTCATAGCAGATAAAACCAGGGGTGGCAGACTGTAGGGTGAACACAGACAGGGAGGAGTCACCGGACTATAGAAGTCATGGTCTGCTCACTTGCATCACCTTGTAGGGCTCCAGGAAGTGATTAGGTGATATTATGCTTGGTGAGTGCTATATACCTGCCAAATATATCAATCAGCTATTGCTGCATAACAAACTGCCCCCCCCCCTCAAATTAATGGTTCAAAATAAAATCTATTTAGTTCACAATTGTGTGGTTCAGAAATTTGGGTCAGGCTCAGATGGAAAGCTCTGCTGAGCACAGCTGGGCTTATTCATACATCTGTGGTCAGCTGGCAGGCTAGCTAAGTTTGGTTACTTAGCCAGTGCAGTTTTAAAACATGACTGAAAATGCTTTTTAAAAAAAGATTTATTGGGTGCCTGGGTGGCTCAGTTGGTTAAGCGACTGCCTTCGGCTCAGGTCATGATCCTGGAGTCCCGGGATCGAGTCCCGCATCGGGCTCCCTGCTCGGCGGGGAGCCTGCTTCTCCCTCTGACCTTCCTCCCTCTCGTGCTCTCTGTCTCTCATTCTCTCTCTCTCAAATAAATAAATAAAATCTTTAAAAAAAAAAAAAGATTTATTTACTTATTTTAGAGAGAGACAGAGAGAAAGAGCACAAGCGGGAGGGCCATAGGGGGAGAGGGAGAGAATCTGAAGCGGACTCTGCACTGAGTGCACAGCCCAACACAGGGCTCGATCTCAAGACCCTGCGATCACAACCTGAGCCAAAACCAAGAGTCGGAGGCTTAAGTGACTGCGCCACCCAGGTGTCCCATAACTGAAAACACTTAGACAATGAAAATACTTAGACAATCAAGAGATGAGGTCACCTTGAATCTGGGTGTGCCTAACTGCTTCAACCAATAGAGTATAGCAGAAGCAATATTATATGACCTCCAGTGTTATATCATTAAAGACCATGCAAGCTTCCACCTTGCTTGCTGGAAGACTCACTTCCAGAGTCTTGAGACACCATGTAAGAAGTCCAACTACCCTGAGGCTGCCATGCTGTAGATATCATGTGGGGGACCTCATGGAAATTCCTGAGACTATAGAGAGAGAGAGATCCCCCCAATGAGACCCCAACCATTTGAGCATTCCCAGCCCAGGAACCAGACATGTGAGGAAAGATGCCCCCCACATAATTCCAGCCCCCAACCACTAGGCACCCCAGCCCTTCTAGTCTTCCCAGCTTAAGAACTAGATGCCATAGAGCAAAACAAACCATCCCCTCTGTGTCTTGTTCACAGAATCCATGAACATATTAAAAAATGGCTGCTGTTTTATGCCACTGAGTTCTGGGGTGGTGTGTTACCCAGGAATAAGAAATTGGAATAGATGGCCTCACTCATAGCTGGAGGTTGATTGGTTGGTGGTTGAGGCCATAGAGGTGATGAAGTCATATATTCTCATCACCTGGACTAGCTTGGGCTAAATCAGAGTACACAGCTTTCATCAACCCCCAACAGAAACATCAAAAAAACAAAAACAAAAAACCAGCAGAAACTGCCATAACCAAATTTTCAGAACTCTGGAAAAGAGTCAAAGGTTTATAGCAACTAAGGAAACACTGGTTAATAAAAAAGGCAACTTCAGAATGGTAAAAGTCTTTGCAGCATTTTTATTTGCTCTGTCCCACCTTCTTCCTGGTGTGGCAGTGTTGTAAAAAGGGAAGTCCATGTTCTCAGCATGAGACCCTGGTCCCTGGATCTGAAGGGATCCCAGCAGACTTGATTCAAAAAATTATAATGTATGTATGCTCTAACCTGTCTGGAAACTACATGAAAGACTGACACAAAGTACATATCTCTTTTTTGTTTACCTGGCATTCAAGCTAGAGAAGGCCTAGGTGCTGCTCAAAAACCCTGCAAGCTGACTTAACAATCCACAGACATCTCGGGCAAAGATTATGGTCAAAACATACAATATACTGCCTGAGACTCAGGATCAAAAGCTGGGGAGAGTGTTTTTGGAAAATTAGGACATTCAGAAATACCTGCGTAGTAATGGGGATGTAGAAAGTCTGGTGCCCAGGTATTTGCCCAGGGCAAAATACATGCTCAGAAAAGACCTGAGAAGATGCCAAGGTTTACTTTAGGCTGATTCTAGGCCCAGTGCAAGCCTGGCTAAGTGTTGAAGGAGTGCTCTGGCACAGAAGTGATTTGCAAAGACAGAAAGGTGGGATTTATGTTTTATTTTATTTGTTTGCTTTCTAAGCTCTTGGATGTTCAAGAAAATCTCTGTAAAAACACCAGCTGAACCACAAACTAAGGAACAGAGACTTCAGTGACCACACACATGAAGGAATACAGTATTTGCAAGAATTGTTTGAGAAAATCACTAATCAAATGCACTACTAGTGCTTTCAGCAATCAAAAACCAAAAACGATAACATCAAACATCAAACTCTGGTGCAAGGGGAGAATCTGATATCCAAAGTTACCACATTATGAATATTCAAATGTCCAGTTTTCAACAAGAAAAATCAGACATACAAAGAAACACAAAAATATGGCCTGTTTAAAGGAAAAGGCAAATTGACAGAAACTATCCCTGAAAAAGTCCAAATATTAGACATACTAGAAAAAGATTTCTAAGCAACTGTCTTAAATATATTTAACAATCTCTCATTCTTTCTCTCTCTGTCAAATAAATAAATAAAAATCTTAAAAAAAAAAAAAAAAGGCACCTGGGTGGCTCAGTTGGTTAAGCGACTGCCTTCAGCTCAGGTCATGATCCTGGAGTCCCTGGATCGAGTCCTGCATCAGGCTCCCTGCTCGGCAGGGAGTCTGCTTCTCCCTCTGACCCTACCCCCTCTCATGCTCTCTCTCTCCCATTCTCTCTCTCTCTCTCAAATAAATAAATAAAAATCTTTAAATAAAAAAATATATTTAACAAGCTAAAAGAAAATATGGACAAAGATTTGAAAGAAACTAGGAAAACAATGTATGAATAAAATGACAACATCAATAAAAAGATAAGAATTATTAAAAAGGAACCAAACAGAAATCATTGAATTGAAACGTACAAAACTGAAATTCAAAATCACTAGCAGTGTTCAATAGCATATTTGAGCAGGCAAAAGAAAGAATCAGAAAGCTTGAAGATAGGACCATTGAGATTATTGAACCCGAGGAGCAGAAAGAGAAAAAGAATGAAGAAGAATAAACAGAGCCTAAGGGACCTTTGGGATACAATCAAGTGGACCAATATACACATTATGGGATTCCCAGGAGGAGAAGAGAGAGTGGCAGAAAGACCATTTGAAAAAAAAACAACAGTGGTTGAAAACGACCCACATTTGGTGAAATACATGAATCTACAAATCCAAGAAATTCAGTGAGCTCCAAATAAGATAAACCCAGAGACTAAGATACACTAATATCAAACCATCAAAAGACAAAGTGAAAATCTTGAGAGCAACAAAAGAAGTGATTCATCATTTCCAAGGGATCCTCAATAATATTAATAGCTGACTTCTCATCAAAAACCATGGAGGCTAGAAGAGATTGTGGTGACGTATTTAAAGTGCTGAAAGAAAAAAAAAAACTGTCAATCACGAATTCTGTATCTGGCAAAATTGTCCTTCAAAGATAAGAAAGAAATGAAAATATTCTCAGACAAACAAAAGCTGAGAGAGTTCACGACCACTAGACTTGCCCTGCAAGAAATAATAAAGGAAGTCCCTAGGGACTGAATCTACCAGCACGTTGATCTTGGACTTTCCAGCCCAGAACAAAAGAGAAATACATTTCTGTTATTTATAAACCACCCATTCTATAGCATTTTGTTATAAAAGCCTAAACGGACTAAGACAATACTCAATGGTGTGAGACTGAAAGCTTTCCCCTAAGATCAAGAAAAAGGAAAATACCCACTTTTGCCATTGCTATTTAACATTGTACTGTTCTAACCAGAGCAATTAGACAAGAAAAAGAAATAAATGGCATCAAAACTGGAAAGGAAAAAGTAAAACTACCTCTGTTCACCAGTGGGTGACATAATCCTATATTTAGAAAATCCTTAAAAATCCACAAGAAAGCTACTAAAACTAATAAACTAATTCAACAAAATTGCAGGATACAAAATCAATACAACAAATTCAACTGCACTTCTATATACCTGCAATAAGCAGTCAAAAAAGATAAGTAAAGCAATTCCACTTACAGTAGCATCTAAAAGAGTAAAATACCTGGAAATAAATTAAACCATGGAGGTGGAATGCTTGTATATTGAAAACTATAAAATGTTGTTGAAAGAAATTAAAGAATATATAATAGGTAGAAAGATACCCTGTGTTCATGGATAGGCAAACTTAATATTCCTAAGATGTCAATACTTCCAAAACTATCAATGGATTCAGTACAATCCCTGCCAAAATTCCAACAGTCTTTTTAGCAGATGTGGAGATGCCAGTCCTCAAATTCATATGAAATTGCAAGGGGCCCCAAAAAGCCAAAACAATTTCAAAAATGAAAATCAAAGTCAGGGACGCGTGGGTGGCTCAGTCGGTTAAGCGGCTGCCTTCAGTTCAGGTCATGATCCCAGAGTCCTGGGATCGAGTCCCGCATCGGACTCCCTGCTCAGTGGGGAGCCTGCTTCTCCCTCTCCCTCTGCTGCTCCCTCTGCTTGTGCTCTCTCTGTCAAATAAATAAAATCTTAAAAAAAAAAAAAAAGAAAGAAAATCAAAGTCAGAGGACTCACACTTTCAGATTTTAAAACTTAATACAAAGCTATCCTGACATAAGGATAGACATATAACCAATGGAACAGAATTAAGAGTCCAGAAATAAACACATACATCTATAGCCAGTTAATTTGTTACAATGGTACCAAGTCTATTCAATAGGGAAAACAATAGTGTCCTCAACAAGGGTGTGGGACAACTGGATCTCCACATGCAAAAGAATGAAATTGGACCCCTACTTCACCCCAGATATAAAAATTAACTGAAAATAGGGGCGCCTGGGTGGCTCAGTTGGTTAAGCGACTGCCTGCCTTCGGCTCAGGTCATGATCCTGGAGTCCCTGGATCGAGTCCCGCATCGGGCTCCCTGCTCGGCAGGGAGTCTGCTTCTTCCTCTCATGTTCTCTGTCTCTCATTCTCTCTGTCTCAAATAAATAAATAAAATCTTTAAAAAAAAATTAACTGAAAATTGATCAACAACCTAAATATAAGAGCTAAAGCCATACAACTTTTAGAAGAAAACGTAGGGTTCAATCTTTGTGACACTGGATTTGGCAACAGATTCTAAGAGGTGATATCAAAAGCACAGATTAGATTGGACCTTCATCAAAAGTTAAAATCTTTGGGACGCTTGGGTGGCTCAGTCGGTTAAGCGTCTGCCTTCAGCTCAGGTCATGATCCCGGTGTCCTGGGATCGAATCCCACATCGGGCTCCCTGCTCAGTGGGGAGCCTGTTTCTCCCTCTGTCTGCTGCTCCCCCTGCCTGTGATCTCTCTCTCTCTCTGTCAAATAAATAAATAAAATCTTTTTTTTTTAATTTTTATTTATTTATTTGAGAGAGAGAGAACACCTGAGAGGGGATAGGGTCAGAGGACGAAGCAGACTCCCTGCCGAGCAGGAAGCCCGATGCGGGACTCGATCCAGGGACTCCAGGATCATGACCTGAGCCGAAGGCAGTCGCTTAACCAACTGAGCCACCCAGGCACCCTAAATAAATAAAATCTTTAAAAAAAAAAAAAAAGTTAAAATCTTCATGGGGCGCCTGGGTGGCTCAGTCGGTTATGCGACTGACTCTTGATTTTGGGTCAGGTCATGATGTCAGGGTCCTGGGATCGAGCCCCAAGTCAGGCTCCGCACTCAGTGTGGAGTCAGCTTGGTATTCTCTTGCTTCCTCTACCCCTCCCCCACTCGTGCGCATGCACTTTCTCTCTCTCTCTCTTGCTCTCATTGAGAATCTTTTAAAAAAAAGATTTTATTTATTTATTTATGAGAGAGAGAGAGAGAGAGCATGAGATGGGGGAGGGTCAGAGGGAGAAGCAGACTCCCCGCCGAGCAGGGAGCCCGATGCGGGACTCGATCCCGGGACTCCAGGATCATGACCTGAGCCGAAAGCAGTCGCTTAACCAACTGAGCCACCCAGGCGCCCAATAAAATCTTTTAAAAATCAAATAGTTATAATTTTTTAAATGAAAAATAGCAAGTACTGGCAAGGACGTGGAGAAACAGGAACCCTCACGCATTGCTGGTGGGAATGTAATCTGATGCAGCCACTGTGGAAAACTCTCCTGGGTCCTCAAAGAGCCAAACACAGAATTACTCTATGGTCCGGCAATTCTTACTCCTAGGTAGATAGCAAAAGAATTGAAAGCAGGAACTCAACTAGATATCGGCACATCCACATTCGTAGAAAAATTATTCACAAAAACCTGAAGATAGGAACCACCCGAATGTCCATCAACAGAGGAGTGAATAAACAACATGTGGTTCACACATCCAATGGAATATTATTCAGCCGTAAAAAGGAATAAAGTTCTACATCATAGGCGAACCTAAGTTCATCATGCTAAGTGAAAGAAGCCAGACACAAAAGAACTAACATTGTATGATTCCACTTATATGAGGTCCCTAGAATAGGCAAACTCATAGAGACAGGAAGTAGAATAGAGGGGCGGGGGACAAGGGGACTGGGGAGTTAGTGTTTAATGGGGACAGTTTCTGTTTGGGATGATGAAAACTTTTTGGAAATAGATAGCAGTGCTGATTGCACAACACTGTGAATGCACTTAATGCCACTGAATTTTAGTCTTAAAAATGGCAAGAGTTATGTTATATGTATTTTATCACAATTAAAATTTTTCCAAAAAAGAGGGACTCCTGGCTGGCTCAGTCGGTAGAGCATGTGACTCTCGATCTCAGGGTCAAGAATTTGAGCCCCGGAGCGCCTGGGTGGCTCAGTCGGTTAAGCGACTGCCTTCGGCTCAGGTCATGATCCTGGAGTCCCGGGATCGAGTCCTGCATCGGGCTCCCTGCTCAGCGAGGAGCCTGCTTCTCCCTCTGACCCTCCCCCCTCATGTGCGCTCTCTCTCTCATTCTGTCTCAAATAAATAAATAAAATCTTTAAAAAAAAAAATAGAATTTGAGCCCCATGTTGGGCATGGAGGCTACTTTAAAAAAAAAAATAGATTTTTTTTTTTTCAAAAAAGAGAAAGATGTCACAATGCCTCCTAGGATCTAGGCTTAAAACTAGCCCAGCATCACTTCTGATGTAGTCTGTTGGTTAGAACAGGTGACAAGACAGCTCAGATTCAAGTGACAAGAAAACAGACTCCACTTCCTCATATAAAGAGCTACAGATACTGTGGCTTTTCTCTCTCTCTCTCTCTTTCTCTCTCTATGAGACAAATGAGGTCTAGGCTCACACTAGTCAATATTCATAACAAATGAATTTCGAGTCCAAAGTTTAACCCAGAAAAAATTTTTGATTGTGCTAAAATTTGTTATCAGCAAAATACTGAGAGAGGAGTCTTTTAATAAATTCAAATGTGCAAAATTCGACTCTGGAGAAATGACAACCACATACCAAAAAAATCACAGTGGTAGAATTAGCAGTTGGTAAAAATTGGACAAAATGAGCCTGATTAATGAATCGAATGTTTCAAAAAATCACATGGAAAAAAATGTTCCTGATAAAGATGATTTCAATCAAGTAAAACTGAGCATAGAAGAAAAAGTTGGGAATGGTTTAGCTGCACTAAACAGAAAAGTGATCCAGGAATCTAATTGGCTAAATGCAGTTTGTGATTCAAAAGTATTTTCCAACAGAAATGTGTTGGATTTTTTTTCCACTGTGCTTATAAAAATGGAATCAAAGTGTCCCCAGAATAAAACCATCCTTTGTGTGAAAATGGCAACGTGAAGACAAGAGGGTCAAATGTCCTGTGCATCTTTTCTTGTGTTTGATTTTATTCACCAGACACCAGATGCTGCTAATCTCCCAGGCAAGGCCCCAGAAATGAACTGGTCATGACCCTTTTCTGGGGTGCCCTGGACCCCACCCAGACATGTGCTTCTATAGACCCCTTTGTCTCTCACATCCCTGCTGCCAGTCCGGGTTTTTCTGTTCCTTGGAAGGTGTGACTCACACCAAACTGTTCTTTCCTGAGGGGAACACTAGTGGGGAAAACCTCTGGAAACCCAGGTAAACCCCAAGACTTTGGCCCTTATGATGACTACTCAGTCCCCCACACTGAGGGATCACGGGCAGCCAACATAAAGATTGTCCCTTGCTGGTCACTGGATCCTTACCATGTCCTGGCATTATTCTTACCCTCCTGACTTAACGCCCACCCTGCATCGCATTTCTAACCACGTCCATGCAGGTCTACGGAACCCCCTCAAGCCCACCCAGAAATTGGGGGACAATGTCAATGAGATTCATTTCAGCTTCATACTCTGCAAATCCAAAGTCACATTATAACTTTGTCAGGACTATGAAATGCCCAGCGGAGAAGCTGACTTTAAAAGAAGTGAGGTAAAGATGTTCTTCAAAAAAAAAAAAAAAAAAAGGGAGAGGGTATACAGGCATGTGGGGAGAAGGAATGCATTACATTTATTTTTACCACCCGAGTTTTTAGAAATATGTTTTGGGGCTTTTCTTACAGTTCCAGAATTTTAATAGATGCAATGTAGATAGTAAGAGATAGAGAGGCAAAGAGGGTGTGGACAGTATTCAGAGAGTTAGGCAGGGGCAGAGAGGATGCAGACAGAAGCAAAATGCAGATGGGACAGAGTGTAGACAGAGGCAAAGAGAATGGCCAGGGGCAGGCAGCGAACAGATGTCAGTCATTGCTCCCAAAACCAGATAGAAGCCCCTAGTATTTAGAAGGTTGAGATCTCAGACCTTAGAAGGCCCTGACAGCCCCACTCTCTATCCGAGCCCTCGCACACCCATTTCTGCCTCCCCATTTTCAGCCCCCATCCTGAACTTACACTGTTACCTTCTCTTCTGTGTCCTTCCCTGCCGCATCCCCTCCAGGACCCATCCCTTGGGATGGAACCGTGTCCTTTTTGCTAAGTCTTGCCTGCTGTCAGTGACTGTCCCTACATGCTCCTCCCCAGCCTGAGGGACACTCCTCCACCCTTTTCTTCCCTGTTGAGAGTCTTGGGCCTACCATTCATTTATTCATTCATTCATCAAGCATTTATACTTGGTTCCCACGAGCCTGGCCCCTGCTCAGCAACGCTGGGGACGCGGGGGAGACCTGACCTAGGCCCTGCATCACCCACCCGCCCCCACCCTCCAGGTGGGGGATGGGAGGGCCGTGTAAGCAGTGATGACACAGCCTGATCAGAGTTTTGATGGGGGAACTTAAGGCACTGTGAGCCCCAGGGAAGACACTTAACCAAGCCTAGACTAGGTTAGGGGACGGGCCTGAGCCTTGGACGAGACCCCACCCTCAACAGCCCCGCCCCCAGCACAGAGCCGGGCGCAAAAATGCGGTCCCATCACCGCCCCCTCAGCCTGCCAACGCCCCTGCTCAGACCCAACCCGTTAGCCTCTCCCTTACTTGCCCCGCCCCATTATTGGTCTAGGTCACGCCCCCTCAGCCCCTCCCCCATTTCATTCAATCCGGCCTCAAGCCCCACCGCCAGGGAGGCTAACCCCAAACCAATCTCACGACCCCATTGGCCAGGCAGTGTTACTGCACCGCCTTCCTTCAGTGTTATTGGGTCCCCAGGTGTCAATCTTCTTTATAGAGTCCCAGCAGTTGCCATGGCCGAGATTTGAGGGGCAGATAATAATGGACGGCTCAGGACGTCTCGTTATTGGGCAGAGAGCCCGGCTCTGGGCGGGGCTTAGAGCCAAACGCTTGGCTGCCTCCGTCTGGGGTTCTTCAGGGCCGCAGCCTTCCCTCAGAGACACACCCCTCTTTCCTTGTCATTGGTGCCCCCAGGTGTTGCTCAACAGGATTCCACATTTCGATAGGCAAAACCACCAGTCCTTCACTGCTTTCCTAATTTCAATTTGCTTCTCTCCTTAGAGGCGGCAACCTTCTGGCCGTAGCCAGGGCCCCCCTCACGGAATGGCTACGGATTGGTCCGGCACCCCGTCACTCCTGGATAGTGGGCGGAGCCAGGGTG
Source organism: Neomonachus schauinslandi (assembly GCF_002201575.2). NCBI lineage: Eukaryota > Metazoa > Chordata > Mammalia > Carnivora > Phocidae > Neomonachus > Neomonachus schauinslandi. The sequence continues at coordinate 208,841,762 of NC_058403.1, forward strand.
CCTGGGGGATGCGAATTGGCTGACTGGGCCTCGGGGGCGGGGCAGCCGCTCCTGTCAGCGGGTGAAATGGCAGCGGCAGAACCGGCGGCGGCCGCGGTCCCGGGGGGCGGCTGAGGGGGCCGGGCCGGGGCTGCGGGGCGAGCAGCGCGGCGGGGATCCAGCGGCGCGGCCCGGGACAGTGAGGCTCGGCACGGCGATGGCAGCGCGTTCGGCGCAGGTAGGCAGGCGGCGCGGGCCGGGCCTCCCGGGCGCCTTCTCAGGCCGGCGGCTCCGCGCTGCGGCCCGCGGGGGCCCGGCAAGACCGGGACTCGGGCTGCCTCGCCACGGAACCCGCGCTGGGAGCCCTCGGCACTCCCGGAACGGACCCTAGCCGTCAGCCTTGGGCCGAGGCCCCCGCCCACCCTCGTTCCGGATGCCTCCGGACCCCTCGGGGCCCCTCCCCCGACCCTTCCGGGCGCCCCCCTCCCCCATCCCGCCCCCTCTGCAGGGGCCTCCCCCCACTCCCCGGCCGAGACCCCCGCCCACGCTTTCCATAGGCCCTCAGGACTCCTCCTGGACCCTTCAGGGCTCCCCCAACCCCCACCCCGCAGACCCCCCCCCCCAGGCCCCCCCCCCCCCGGGGCCGGGCCCCCCGCCTCCCTCTGTCCGGATCCCTCAGGACCCCTCCCATCTGCAGACCCCTTGCCACCCCATCCCTCCCCTCACTTCGCATCCTATCTCTGGGCCCAGACCTGCCCCCAGCCCCAAGGCTAGGAGCCTCAGAGCCCTATCCCTCCCTTTCAACCCACAGGACCCTTCCCCTAGCCTCTGTAAATCAGGATTCCTACCACAGGTCTCCCCTCAGCCTGCTGGCCCATCTCCCACCCCCAGCAACCCCATGCCCAAGGGCACCGGGAAAAATCACTCCTCAGGCTCCTCCCAGGACACTCCAGCAGCTGCACACACACCCCTGAGCCTGACTCCTCCTGAAAATCCACCCTCACCTCCTGCTCAGGACCTCCCAACAAATAGTCTGAACCTCCCTCAGGTTCAGAGGCACACATCTTTCTGAAAGCCCCACTCTCACCCGTGCGTGCCCCCCCCACCACACACACACACATCTGGGAGCCAACAGTTCTCACAGAGATGACCATGAACCCTCAACAACTCATACTGACAGACACCCTGGCCCCTAACACACAAACAGCCAGGAGCCCCCTGATCTGCAGGTGGGCATACACACATACACACACACACACAGAGCTAGACACTTGGATCCCTAGCATGCACAGAGGAACTCAGACCTCCAACATAGAGCCAGACAATTGGGCCCTCCCCCCACACACACAACACAAACACACACTCTCACACGCAGGACTCCTTTGCACTTTCACACACCATGGATCCCACCTGCCCAGGTCCTCCTGTGGTGCCCAAAGCTCCCAGCTCAGGCCAACGTGGAGACCTGAGCTGCCTACCCTGCCCCAGGCAGCCAGCCTGCCCAGCCACACCGGCCTTCCTGACCTGGTATCCGCATCAGGGCCTGGAAGGGTGGCAGGGTGACCCAGAATCTCCCAGCACCCCTGTGGACACCTGCCCCAGGCCTCTTCCCCTTTATCCATCTCCGCCTGCTTTGCCCTTCTTCAAAGGGAAGGGCACTCACTCTCCCTCCTACACTGAAGTCTTCCAAAAGGAAGCACTGCCTGCCCCCTGATTTATGCCACCCCCTGGTGGGGAGGGGTTCAGGCTGCTCCTGGCCTAGTCCTGAAGTCTGACCAGACTGGGAGGACCAGCCTCCTGACCCCATCTCGCCTGCTGGCCTCAAATGGCAGGGCCAGCACTGTTGCCAGGGGCAGCCCCTGATAGCCCGCGTGAGTTCCTTCACCCACGACCAGTGTATCATGCCAAAATGAAACGGGTTCCTTCTCTCCTGGCATTTGGGACCCAGTGGGGCTGGGTTTGGGCCTGCCAGAAGCAGACAGCTCTTTGTTAAGGAATATTTTCAGAAGGGAAGAATGTGCTGAAGAGGCTCGGGTGGAATACGAGTGAGTAGTCAGCTTGGTTTTCCCCTTGGCCAGGCTTTGATTAAGCCAGAGGACCATGTCCACCCATCTTTCCCGGTTGTGTTGGTTCTCTCCTTTCGTCTTGCCACCCCACAGCTCTCACCCTCAGGTCCAACCTGTGGGTTTCCCTGGGCTTTTGTGGTTGGCTGCGGGAGGTTTGGAAGGAGCTGCAGGTGGCTTGGCCCTGGCAAAGGGATGAGGAAAGAAGATCACAGAACTGGCGAGATGGTGTGGCCAGGACTGCAGGGAGTGAGGAGGAGCCTGGGTCCCGCCCGTGCAGAATCCAGATCAGTCCAGCCCCAGCACTGCCTGTCTGGGCTCCTTTGAGCCACATGAGCATGCCTGGAAAGCCCTAGAGACGCAGGCCCAGGCTTCTTTGCAGATATTCACCAGTGGATTTTGGACGGCCCTGGGAAGAAGCACCTATTGGCTCAGGGCCTCAACTTCTCCATCTGGAAAATGGGGGGACAAATCCTTGGACCCTTGCTTTGTACTGCAGGGGAGCCAGTGAGGTTAGGATGTGGTCCTGAATGTCCCCTGGGCACCGTGTGGGAGGGGTCAGTGGGGTCCAGCAGGGCAGTCACCTATCTATGGGTGATAGCAGAATCATTGGCCGCCCTGGTCCCCTGGTTGTCATTAGTTGACGCCTCACTGGATAATGGCCATCTCTCTGTGGCCAAGCTGCATCTCAGGAAGCCGGCTCAGTTGGGGGTTGAGAGATGTTCTGTTGTGGGATTCGTGGCCGCACAGAAGCCTCCTGTGGGGACGGAGGGTAGGAGGGGGCCTACTTGCTGGCAATGCCCTCGCCTCGCGTACACCTCTGACGCAGACCCGGGTAGGGAGAGGCTCATTCTGCCCACTTGCTGAAGGGAGGAGTGGATGAAGACTCCTGAAGGTCACGAGGCACACAGGAAACAGTCTCCACAGCCTCCCCAGGGTGGGCCCTTGTGCAGATGCAGTGGGGCCAGAAGGCTCTTCAGAATAGACTATGAACTCCTTAGGAAAACACGAGAAAGCTTCCGGGGAGGGCTTGTGAACAGTATCAGTGCACTTTCACCCGAGGCTGGGGGTACAGGCCTGTGTCTTTGGATATGCGCTTTGATGGGTGCGGGGGGCGGCGAGGCGGAGCGTGATCTCAGTTTCTTCTGGCAGAATACAGATGCTGATTGTTCCAGGTGAATCCCCACCACGTGCTAGGAACTGAGTCAGGTGCTGGGGTATGAAGGAAGGTCACACGTGGTCCCTGCCCTGCCTCTAAAGACCCTCTTGGCGCACCCTGATCGGGCCCATCCCACATGCCAGGCCTGGTGCCAAGCACCATTTATGTATTATCTCATTTAATCCTCCAAACCATGGGGAGGAACCAAGATTCCAGTGTGCACCCTCACCATCACGTCCTGCTGCTTGCCATGTGGAAGCATGGGACAGAATTATGCCCAGCATGCTGTGGGAGTACAGAAAAGGGTCCAGTGCATCCCTGGGCCATCAGGGAAGGCGGAACAGGGATGACATGTAGGCCCAGAGAGGAGCTCTCTGGGCAGGCATGGTAGGGAAGGGCGTTCCAGGCAGGCAGAGTGTTTGGACAGAGGCTCACAAAGCAGGAGCAAGTGTGGTGCATTCAGGGAGCCATGCCTTGTTCGGTGGGCCTCATCCTGTACTCCCAGTGTCCCAGATGCAATCCATAGGGCACATACTGCGCACCCCTCCCTGGGAAAAGGGACCCATAGTTGGAAGAACTCAAGAGAGGGAGCAAGCCCTACCCTGCCCGGCAGGAGTCTGTAGCACACCTGTTCCAGAAGTCAAACAGGAGTGACAACGGACTCACCGAAACCAGGGGAGAGATTTATCTTCGAAGGCCCTGTCTGCACAGCTCACTTGTACTTTTCTTGCCTCACTCAGTGTGCTGTGCTGTGTTGTGAGATGGTTTCATTGAGGTGCGTCTCCCACACCGGCCCACTAGTCCCACAAGGGCAGGGAGCCTGTCCATTTGTTCACGGCTGAGTCTCAGGCAAGTGTAGGACACATAGCAGATGCTTAGTAAATACTTGCTTCGTTTTAGGATCTGACAGTCTTCCCTACCACCCACTTACGGAAGACGGCCTGGATCTCTTCCACAGAAAGAGGTTGACCCATCTGCCTCGGAGAGCTCCCAAAGGCAGGGTGTACCCACCTCGCCTCCTGCCCCCTGGCCCTGCAAGACTTTGCCACTGACACAGGCAGCAGAAAAGATACCATCTTGGCTTTGAAGAGCCAAGAGCCTTTGCAGGATGCCCCTTCTCTTATTCACCTGTCCCTGGAAGGCTTATAAGGGCTTTTAATTTTCTCCCTTGTCATTCTCAAGGACCTAAAATATAGAGAAATGAGGGATTTGCCAGGAATGAGCCTGTTTCCATGGCAGAAAGGAAGTTGGTGATGATATAGGGTAGTAAACATTTTTTTTTTTTTTAGGCCAGAAGGGATTCCACAGGTCATAATGGTCCACCTCTCAGATTTTAGTCTGAAGGTATTTGCCGCAGCTATTACTTCCAATAATGGTAATTATACTTTCACTGCTTTAATTTAATTTAATAATTATGCTTTCCCTTTAAAGGGGGTCTGCTGCAGAGGAGAGGTTTGTTTATTCATTCCACGAATATTGGCTGCCTGATGGTGTGCTAGACTCTGGGGATCCAGTGGTGGCTAGATAGCCCCTGTCCACATGGAACGTTCCATCTAGCAGGGAATACCATGGACCAGCTCCTGTCCTAAGCACTTGACAAGTTTAGCTCAGGTATTCCTCCCAACGAAACCTGGGAGGCAGGTACTATCATTAGCCCTGTTTTCAGATGAAGAAACTGAGGCAAAGTGTATCACAAAGATATACAATGGTGTAGGAGGGATTTGAACCCAGGTTACTGGCTCTGAAGTTCTCACAGAAGGCCAAGAGATCTAAGAGCAGTTCTACACACACACAGCCATGTGAAGAAGGGACACGGATATGGAAACATCCACAGCATAGAGGAGCAGCTAGAACTGGGGAAAAGAGGAAGGCAGACAGTAAGCCCTGAATTCCAGTTGCTGTCCTTGTTATTCAAGCTTACCCATTGGCTGCCCATCCCTCGGCAAGGAAAAGGACCCAGACACGAGGCCATTTCCCTAGGAGTTGGAGCCAGCCAGGACCATGGTGGTCTGCTGGCCCACACTGACAGTCCTGGCAGGCTGGGCATATGGGGTCACGTGGCATCTCCCGAGGCATCCGGTTCAGAAATGAGTCTGTGTCCCCCGTAATCATTAGAGGTGGAGGATCAGAAGCTGGGCGGGGCGGAGGTAGGGAGCCAAGCTGAAAGGAAACCTGGGGTTTTTATTCCTTCCTCTGAAATTGCCAAGCTCTCTGCAAGATGGCGCGCACACACATACTCACTCCCTCTCCCAGTTGAAAAGTAATGACTGCTTTACTGAGCGCCCAGTAAATTGGGCATTCGTGCTTTAATGTATATTGTTTCTAAAGTAAAAGAATGCAGAGAGCGGCAGCACAGAGGATCAATTTAGGGCAGAGGCTCTGGAGTCAGAAATCCAAGTGCAAATCCTTCCTCCCCTGCGGCCTAGTCAAGGGAACCTGTGAGTGTCCCACTTGCTATGGGACATGCATTACAGCTGGCCTTTACTTTTCTGTCTACACTGATACAGAATCTTTGTTTTAAATTATTTTTAAAATAGAGTTTATTTTTTAGAACAGTTTCAGATTTGCAGAAAAATTGAGAAGACAGTAGAGGGTGCCTGCAGACCCCACACCCAGTTTCCCCAATTAGGAACTTCTTCAGTAGGTCTGGTGCATTTGTTATAATTAACAATGTTGATACATTAACTACAGTCCACACTTTATTCAGATTTCCTTAGTTTTTCCCTAATTTCATTCTTCTCTTCCAGGAGCCCATCCTGGATCCCACATAACATTTTGTCATCAAGCCTTCTTAGGCTTTCATGGCTGGGACAGTCTCTTAGACTTTTCCTATTTCTGATGAGCTTGACAGAGGAGGAGGACTGGTCAGGCATTTTCTAGAATGTCCCCTGATCTGGATTTGTCACATGTTTTTCTTGTAGTTAAACTGGGATGATGTGTTCTGGGGAGAAAGATACAGAGGTGACTGCCCTTGTCAGCTCATCATGGGCCCATGCTCTCAATGTGACTTATCACTGTTGATGTTGACCTTGATCACTTGGCTGAGCAGCACAGACATTTTTGTCTTCATTCATTCAGGAAATGTTTATTGAGCTCCTACTAAATTCCAGATGTGTTAGGAGCTAGGAGTAGAAAATTAAGAAGATAGGCCCTTGCCCTCAATGTTCATGACCGGGATGCCTGGGTGGCTCAGTTGGTTGGGCATCTGCCTTTGGCTTGGGTCATGATCCCAGGACCCTGGGATCGAGCCCCATGTCAGGCTCCCTGCTCAGCGGGGAGCCTGCTTCTCTCTCCCTCTGCCTGCCTCTCTGCCTACCTGTGCTCTCTATCTCTCTGTCAAAGAAATAAATAAAAAATCTTTTAGAAAAATTATTAAAAAATTAAAAAATAAGAAAAAAGAATGTCCGTGACCCAGTAGGGCAGGCAGGCGTATATAAAAGTAATTGCCATGGACTGTGACTTGGGCTGAGGTGTAGGGGGCAAGTATTTTCAGAGAGAGAGAGAAGTGAGCCAGCATGCTGGAGGTGGGGGTTGACAGGAACGATTTCACCAAAAATGATATTCAAACCAGGTGTTGGAAGATGCCTTTCCAGCAAGAGGGAACAGCATATGCAAAGACACAGGCATGAAGAAGCGGTGGTCCTGGAGGGCTCAGCATCATGGGGCTAGGATGAGGGAGGAAGCAAGGCTGGCAGGGCTGTGTGCACCAAGCAGAAACATCTGGACTCCATCTCCAAGTAGGGAGTGGCTGAAGGGTTTGGGCAAGCAGCAGGAGGGTAGTGCCAGGCTTGGCCTGAGCAGGTGGGTGGAGGGCAGCACCATGGACCCAGCTAGTCCCGCTTGCAGCAGGAGGAGGCACTGGCTTTAGTCAGGAGAGTGTTGAGTTTGAGGAGCATCTATCTCCACACCAGGGACCAGGAGGGTCTCAATAAAATGCAAGCCCAGCCAGGCTCCTGCCTGAGCCCACTTGGCCCTGTGGGGGCCTGGCCCCTGCAGAACTCTCTAGTCTTTTCTGGAGTGGCATGCCTCCCTCCTGCTTCTGCACCGCCCTTCCTCTGCCAGACCAGCCCATCCCTTATCTTTTTCTCTCAGCTATCGTTCAATAACATAAAATTCACCCCTTTAAAGTGAACAGATCAGTGGGTTTCAATATATTCACAACGTGGTACAACTGTCATCACTGTCTAGTCCCAGAACATCTCATCACTCCAAAAAAGAAATCCTGGATGCAGGTCCCCCATTCCCCCCCACCGCCCAGGCCCCAGCCCCTGGCAACCACCAGCCAACTTCCTGTCCCTATAGATGTACCTAGTCTGGACATTTCCTATCAGTGCAGTCATGTCACTTGTGATCATTTGTGTCTGCCTGCATTCACTGAGCATAATGTCTTTAAGGTTCATCTGTACGGCAGTGTATGTCAGAGCTTCCTTCCTTTTTTACGGCTGAATCATATTCCAGTGCATGGATGGACCACACTGTGTTTATCCGGTCATCCATCAGTGGACATTGGATTGTTTCCACTGTTTGGTATGAATGACGCTGCTGTGAAGAGTCACATATAAGTTTTCATGTGGATGTATGTTTCTCATTCTTTTGGGTAGATAGCTAGGAGCAGAATTGCTGGGTCATATGGGAACTCCATATTTAACTCTTTAAGGAGCTGCCAGATGGTGTTCCACTCTATCTGTTCTTTGAAGCGTGTCTCTCAATCTGTAAGAGAAAGCTTGGATGATGGTTTCTTACTCTCGATGCCCCGTGCACTCGGGAGGGCAGCGGCTCCATCAGTCTTTGCTCAGTGCATTGCCCACAAACATTGGTGGGTGGGCAGGTGGGTGCAGTTCCTCAGATGTTTCTCAAGTCCTATGTTGTAGGCCCAGTGCAGGGCACTGCAGTAGTGGGGACCCAGACAGGGGTGGTTCTTGCCCTGGTGGGGGATCTGATGGAGATATTCGGGAGCCAGTTGGCAATCTTAGATGGTGCTCAGGAGAAAGGACAAGCTGGGAAAAGGAGGCATATATGTGGTCATTTAAGCCTCGAGAGGGAGACTGCCAAGGGCATGAAGGGACAGGGGCCAAGGCAGGGCCCGTGAGGGAGGGGGTGCCATGCAGGAGACTGAGAGGCCCTAGCAGAAAAGTAGGAGAGCAGCCAGGAGCCCAGCCTCTCTGAAGCTAGCTGGAAAAGGATTGCAAGAAGGAGGAAGCATGACTGGCAGTGTGCAAACACCCCTGAGAAGGAAAGAGAAAGGGTGGTGGTGAACACCCAGCAGCTGAGCCTTTCTGCCCCTGTGCCCCCGGCCCCAGCTCACTGGCAGTCTCTTCCCACCCCTCTGCGTTGGTTCAGCCTCATAAGCCATGGGCCACCCTACGGGGGGGCAGGGGTGTGTGGAGGGTGGTAGTGCCAGCAGACACAGGGACAGGTGGCCCACTGCCCACTCTGCAGGACCCAGGACCCCCTTTAAGTGGCTGAGATGGAGCAGAGGCAAAGGGGACTGACATTGAGGATGCTGAGAGGCTGGGACCTCAGACTTAGTGGGCCTGTGCATGGATCCCAAAGGCCTGTGGCCCCTCCGCATTCAAGGGCACCTGCCTTGTCTCTGGGTCTCTGTACCCATCCAGCAAGGATGGGATGGCTGTGGGGGCGGTGTCTCATCTGCCTCTTTCTCCTCCATATCGCTGGGCCTACAACAGTGCCTGGGCTTCAGATGGCCCTCAGGGAGCATCAGGGAAGGAACAGTTGAGCCAGTAAGAGTTGTAGCACTCTGGAAGGGAGGCCAAGCCACCCACAGAGCTAGGAGGGCAGCAAGCCAGTGTCCATCCCAATCTACTCAGTCCCAAGGGTGGCAAGATCTGGTCAGTGCAGGAAGTGTGCGTGTGTGCGTGTGTGTGTGTGTGTGCATGCGAGAATGTGGGTGTGAGTGAGATGGTGTGGATGTGTATGAGTGTGTATGTATTTGAGTGTGTCTGTGTGTGTATCCATGTGTGTAGGTGCGAGATTGTGTGTGTCCGTGTGTGCATGCACACACAAGAGAGTGGGTAGAAGAGTGCATGAGTGTGTGGGGTGTGAAATAGTGTGTGAGTGTAGGTAAGTATGTGTGGGTGTGTGAGTGTCAATTACATGAGTGTGTTAGTGTGTACAAGGTGTGAGTGTGTGTCTGTGTGTATGTGTGCATCAGGAGGATGGCTTCCAGGGCCAGGCCGTGTTTAGTCTGGCGATGAGTCAAGAGAAAGTTCCTGAGGGATCAGAAGATTCTGCCTCTCAGACTGCAAATTTCAGCCTTATGTATTGAATCAATTTTATTTCCTGTATGAAATTCACATTAATATGTGATAAATAGCTGAACAAACTGTGCTAGTGGCTGGCCCCGGTTGTGTTTTTAAATCGGAAACCCGGAGTTGAACCATTCCCTTGGGCCCTTTGGGGGCAGCACTGGGGGTGCTAATACACTCCAAGGCTTGGATCTCCTGGGCTCAGCAAGGAGACAGTGGGCCCTGACCACTACACTGGCCACATGTAGTCTCTTTCTCTAGAGCCCCCATTGCTCCCCCAACCCAGCCATGCTTAGGAGGCTGCAGTCCTCACCTCCACCACGTTTTCCCCACCTCCCAAATCTGACGTTGGGAAACCCACACTGCCTTCCTAGCCCCTTCCTGCCCAGAGAGATCCTTCTAGTTCAGCACTTCTTGTCCACAGCCCGTCTCTGCCCTGGCTGGTCACAGACTTTGACCCTGTGGTAAACCCCAGAATGGCCCCCCCGTCCCTCTCTCAGGAGAGATTAACTCCTGGCTAGACGGTGCACAGTGGCTTGGTCTTTGGGCCAGTCATCCCCGGCCAGCTAGGCGATGGGAAGAAAAAGTCTTCCAGTTCCACCAGCATGTGCCACCTAGAGTTTGTACCGCCCTCAGCACCCAACAGAACTGAAGAGCCTTTGGGAGCCAGAGGCAGAACCAGTGGCCCCGAGGAGACACAGAGACCAGGGAAGGGAGGGTTCTGGGCCCCCTACAAGGTGGAAGAAGAATGATGCCCACCTTTCCCATCCCCCATGACAGGGCAGCACAAGGGAAGGAAGCTAGAATCAAGTGCATGGTCAGGGTCAAGCCCAGGGTCAACCCCAGGGGACCTCAGGTGCTGGTTGGGGTCTGAGTTTGGATTGTGAATAGGTGTCCAGTGACCTGATGGCAGGTATGAAATGGTCTACTGTTATCCTGTCATCGTCCTTCTGCTGCCCAGGGTACCGGATGCCCCCTCTCCACGGACTAGACAAGGACCCCTCTGTGGGCTGAGCTGTCAGAGCCAGGTCAAGTGGGGTCCAAGGGCAATAGTGGATTCCTGGCTCAGAGTATGTGGGGGAGTAGGTGGGCATGAAGGAGCCATCCAAAGTGACAGTGAGGGGAGCAGCATTTCCTTCCTGCCTCCATGGCCCTGGAGATCCCCATCTTCTTCGACCCCTGATGCTAGCCTGGGCTTACCAGAAGCATGACTGAGTAGAAGGAACACCACCCCTGGCCCCTGCCTCCGCTCCCCTAGCCATTCCAACCCCTAAACCCTCCCACCAGGGTGCTGCCTGCTTCTGCCCACAGCCCCCACACCTGGCATAGCAGAACCCTGGAGCCCAGCTAGACCGTGGCCTTGGCCCTCGCCCTGGAATGAATAAGAATGGCCAGCAGCGAGGGAGGGAGCAGTCATTAAGTATCAGGCACTGTTGTCCCATGTTACATGCAGTGGCTTGCTCAGTTCTCACGGCCACCCTCTGAAGTTGGTCCCATGTGATCCTCAGTCTTTGGAGACTCAGAGAAGCCAAGTGACTGGCCCAAGGCCACACAGCTGGTTGAGGGAGAGCAACGGTTCAGACCCAGGTTCGTTGGAGTCCAGAGCCTTGGCTTTCGGCCTGCTGCTGAGCTGCCTCTCCTGAAGCCGGCAGAAAGCAAGAGGCTGGTGTTCTTGAAGCCCCCAGGAGGGTGGGGCCGGGCCATTCCCAAGAAGAACGGGACAAATGGGCCTGGCGTGCACCCGGCACACAGCAGCAGGCCGTGGTCAGGGTACTGATGAGAGCCTGTGGCTCTCGCTCTGCAGCCATTGGGGCGGATTCCCAGCACTTTGACGCATCCATCCCTGGCTTTCCAGCCCAAGGCAAGTCGACTCTTCCGGCTGTTGGCAGCAACGGACAATTAACAGTAGAGAATAATTGCTTCTGGATGTGCCAGCAACCCACTTTGGTTGATGAGACGGGGAAGGTCAGATGCTGAGGCAGGGCTTCCAGGACCGGCCACAGCCAGAGACAGGGACCGAGGCTGTCAGGAAGGGCCACTGAAGCAGGGGCTTCTGCACCCCCAAGGTCTGAGTGACAGGGACCCTTGCCCCTGGCCCTGCTGAAGACTCAGGAGGGTCAAGCTGAGACTTGGCCTTCATGCCCAGGGACAGCAGGACAGCTCGGGCCCTGGCTGTGGTCCTTCTGTCTCTGTCCACGCATCTGGACACAGGCAGGGCTCCTGGTAGCTAGCATCTGGAGTAGAAGGAGCCAACACGGCCATCCACTAGGCTGGAGTGCGTGGGGATGAGGGGTGCACCAAGTGGACAGACCAGCCCTGGGTGAGGAAACGTACCCAGGTGAGCAGCAGGCTCAGCTGCCCAGAGCCTGCAGGACAGGGTAAGGCACCCCACCCGGTGCTGACCACACGTGTCTCCGGTCCCCAGACAGAGCTGTGACCTGGCCCTGCTCGCAGCTGTTGAGCCTGCCCACCATGGCGAGCCCCACTCTGAGCCCCGACTCCTCATCCCAGGAGGCCCTGTCGGCCCCCACCTGCTCCCCCACCTCTGACTCTGAGAACCTCAGCCCTGATGAGCTGGAGCTGCTGGCCAAGCTTGAAGAGCAGAACCGGTGAGTTGGGGCCTGGGGGATGGGGAGCAGCCTCGGGGGGGTGGGTGCAGCCTGGGCCCCAAACAGAAGTTCCTGGTGGCCCTCTCACACTCAGAGCTGGGCCTGGCCCTGGGCAAAGGAACAGCTCCCACCAGAGACTTGACAGGGGCCGTGTCCTTGTTCTCTCACCCCTGGATGAACAGACAGTTTCCCCATTCAGATGAAACCTAGGTTTCAAGAGGCCGTGTGAACCTGGCCTTCACCGACTGAGCCTCTGTTGGAGGGAAGAGCAAAGCCTCTGACTCAGCCAGGCCTTCCCACCTTTCTCCTCTGGCCCTCCCCCTGTTTTAAAATGTAGGTGTTGTTATTATAAATCAGATATGGCGAGGACAACAGGTCCAGAGTTTGTTACTCACGGTCCCTAAGAGGTGGGGGGGAGAGGGGCGCCACACCATGTGGGGCTAAACAAGAAAGCACCAGGTCAGTCAGGGGGCAGAGGGAGTGAGGGAAAATGTGAGCAAGAGCCTTTGTTGTGGTTTCTGCGAGGACCAGCAAGGACCAGCAAGGACCATCAAGGCCGTGTGAGCAGGGATAAAACTGGCTCGTTTAAATAATCTCAGCGGGCTCTGGGGTGGGGGCTAGCCCTAGTTGTCTGGCACCTGGCCCTGGGCGGGGATCAGAGAAGGGGAGGTAGTTGGTTTGTGGGTTCTAGATTGGCTGGTTTGCATAGGAAAGGGGCACTGGCAGGCAAGTCCTTAACTATCTCTAGGAATCTGCTAGGCCTGCGTGGGCAGTCCCTCCAAGGTCAGCGAGGCCCCAGATGCCAGAGCTGCAGAAACGCGTGGTAATAGAGCCGCTTGCCAGCTGGCTGCCCCCCCGGCCAGTGGCTCGCACAGATCTTAACGCACAGATCTTAACGAAACCTGCCCTGCTGGCTTGATACAAGACTAAGTCAGCTCCTATACATGCTTCTCAGCCTAGTGCTAGACACAGAATGGAACACTCGGAAGGCAGACTCTCCAGGGGCCCAGGAATAAGGACGCCGCTTAGAGAGTTTAGGGCACCGGCCAAGGTCACTGGCAAGAACAATTTAGACCCAATCCCTGGCTGCCTCCGGGCCCCCTGAGAGGAGCAGCCGGGCTCCCCAGGGCGTCTCTAGAGACCAGGGGCTGGGCCAGGAGGTGCCCGCAGGCTGGGCCCGCCTCCACCAGCCCTCCCTGCCCAGGCTCCTGGAAGCCGACTCCAAGTCCATGCGCTCCATGAACGGCTCCCGGCGGAACAGCGGCTCCTCGCTGGTGTCCAGTTCCTCGGCCTCCTCCAACCTGAGCCACTTGGAGGAGGACACGTGGATCCTGTGGGGCCGCATCGCCAACGAGTGGGAGGAGTGGCGGCGCAGGAAAGAGAAGCTGCTGAAGGTGGGCGGGGCCTGTGGGGCTGGGCGGGGCCGGCCGGGCCACTGGGCCTCCCGCCCCGGCGGCACCGGGGTCTTCTTCCAGGGCCTGAGGGTAGAGGGCAGAAGTGGAGATGAGCCTTGCCGGGACACGGGAGGGGCGAGGAGCCGGGTGGGGATGGCGGGGCAAGTAGCTGTCACCTGGCGTCTCAGGTGCCCGTCTGTCTCCTGCCCTGCTCTGTCCCTTGACGGACGGGGAACAGCGCGTTAAGCAGAGCGCGTTCTGTTTGCCGCACGGTGGCTCAGCCAGCTCTGGGCTGCGGGCGAGGCAGAGGCCAGCGCCGTCCCGGGGGCTGGCCTGGGTGGCTGTGGGAGAGGCTGCCCTGGGACAGGGTCCAGCCCAGCCTCCTGCTCCCCCTGCCCCACCCCGCTGTCAGGAGCTGATCCGCAAGGGCATCCCACACCACTTCCGGGCCATCGTGTGGCAGCTCCTGTGCAGTGCCACAGACATGCCAGTCAAGAACCAGTACTCGGAGCTACTCAAGATGTCCTCGCCGTGTGAGAAGCTGATCCGCAGGGACATTGCCCGCACCTACCCAGAGCACGAGTTCTTCAAGGGCCAGGACAGCCTGGGCCAGGAGGTCCTCTTCAACGTCATGAAGGTGAGGCCCGGGGCCTTTGGGGCCTCCCCTACCCGGGCCCCTGCCGGGTTTGGCCTGCTGGCGTGGCGGGGGGGGGGGGGGGGGGGGCGCTGCTGTGGCGGACGTGTCTTCCCTTGCAGGCTTACTCCCTGGTGGACAGGGAGGTGGGCTACTGCCAGGGGAGCGCCTTCATCGTGGGCCTGCTCCTCATGCAGGTAGGTGGCTGGGGCCAGCCAGCCTTGGGCTCTGCCCCCAGGAGGTGGGCAAAAGCAGTGTTCCCTCCATCCACGGTCCTCCTAGGGCCGGAGCTTCTCTCTCCATCCACCTACGACTTCTGCCAGTCTCCAGGCCAAGCCCCCAGGGGGTGGGCACAGGGGGGCTGGCCACCGGCACTGTCCAGGGGCCAGAACTCAGGCAGGGGGCTTAGGTCAGCCAGTATTAGTTGCGTTGAGGATTTCTTCCAGAGAACCCAGCAGACTCAGGAGGCGAGAATGGAGACAGCTGGGGGCGGGGGGACCAGAGGGTGTCTCACCTTGAGCTCTGGAGGTGGGCAGACCTGGGTGGCAAGTCCCAGTGCCACTGTTTTCTACCGGGCGGCCTGTGGCAGGTGACCTCAGCCTCAGGAGGTTTCCCATCAGTAAAACCCAGGTGACGCTACTGACCAGAGGCTTGTTATGAGGGTCCAGGCCGCCCACACAGTCCATGTCCCGTAAATCTAAATGGAACAGAAGCAGGCGAAGCCCTGCACACCAGGGCCATAAGAAGAGCAGCGAGCACCCCCTCCCACCCTGCCTGCCCCCCCCACCGCAGATGCCTGAGGAGGAAGCCTTCTGTGTATTCGTGCGGCTGATGCAGGAGTACCGCCTGAGGGAGCTCTTCAAGCCCAGCATGGCGGAGCTGGGGCTCTGCATCTACCAGTTCGAGTACATGCTACAGGTGAGCGGCAGCCAGGGGTGGTCTGCACCCACCCACTCCTGTCAGCCTACACCCATGGGCGCTAACCTAGGGCATCCCCATTTCTGTCTCTTTGAGAATCCGGGGGCCGAGAAGTCACATGCATGTTCCAGCTAAGAAAGGGGTCCTGTGCTGGCGAGGCTGTGGGGTACTGTCCCGAAGGGTGCCTCCAGGGACAGGGGGAGGACCAGCCATTGATGGTGGGGGCTCCTGAGAGCATGGGGCTCCCAGAGCTGCTAGGACAAGAGTGGTCAGGCTGGCTCTTCTCAGATACACCATCGGCCCCCTCCCTGTCTGCTCCCCAGTGGCAGAAGGAGGGAAAGTGTTGTCTGCCTGCGTTTGCTGATACCGGAGAGCAGCCGACTCTGTTTATAAATAGCAGCCCCTACAGGGCCTGCCCCTGGCTGGCAGACGGAGACTGGGCGTGCGTGCGTGCGTGCACACAGGGCCCGCTTCAGAAGCTGTTGCAGGTGGGGCTGTGTAGCTCGACATAGCAGCGGGCAGGGAGGTACTGTCGCTTGAGGGGACCGGGTAGTGTTGACAAGCAAGTGGCCCAGGCCACAGAGAAGAAGCCACCTGCCCCAGGCCGGGTAGGCAAGGCCATCCACAGCAGAGTAGGGGGACAGGACCAGAGAACTCCTGGCTGTGGGACGAAGCCCCAGGGCAGGTGGGGAGACAGCCCCAGAGTCCACTCTCTCTTGGTGAAGGACATCCAGGGGCTCCTGACACCTTGTCCAGCCCCAGTTTCCCCAATTTCTGTCCCTTTTCAGCAGTCTGAAGTTCAGGCCCATCAGACAGGCATCCTCTGAGAACTGCTGGGAGCCAAGCATGATGGGGCGGGGGAGGGGGGCGCTGTGGGTGGACACAGCAACTGGCAGGTCACAAAATATGGGGTGAGCTGCAGTGGGCTCACTACCCCACCCCCCCGCTCGCTCTCTGGGTGAACTTGGGGAGTTACATAACCACATAACCATCCTCCCCCCCACCACCCTGAGCCCTGGAAGCTCCCCCTTGAGGCAGTGGTGAGGATCCCATAAGCGTTGTGCCAGTGCCTGCCAGTATACCCAGCCCCCCCCCAGCTGCCGCTACTCCTGCCACCCCTGCCTATGTCCCCACCTCATGCCACTCAGAACTCTCGGGTGCTTCAGCCTCACCCAAACACAGTGCCAAGGGCGCACAGAGGAAGGGAGCCACAGGCTGCCCAGGGCGGGCCAGGAAGTCTCCCTGGAAGCCGGGGCACCGAGGCCCCGCACTTGTGCCCAGCAGTCTCTTCATGGTGCCTGGCCTCCTCCTCCCACCCCCTCACTCCAGGAGCAGCTCCCGGATCTGAACACCCACTTCCGCTCCCAGAGCTTCCACACGTCCATGTACGCCTCGTCCTGGTTTCTCACGCTCTTCCTGACCACTTTCCCGCTACCTGTTGCCACCCGTGTCTTCGACATCTTCATGTACGAGGTGAGGACCCCAAACACCCCTTTGTCTCCCAGATACCTGACATGGGAAACAAATCCCAGTCAGGCCCAGGCTAAGGAAGGGCCAGGGCTTGGAGGGATGGGGGGTGTCAGACAGCCCCCCCGCCCCGGGAGAGCAGGATCGGAGACTCACTGCCATCATCCCCTTTGCAGGGCCTGGAGATTGTGTTCCGGGTGGGCCTCGCCCTGCTGCAGGTGAACCAGACAGAGCTGATGCAGCTGGACATGGAGGGGATGTCCCAGGTGGGCCAGGAGGCCGGGGTGGGTGGGAT
Source organism: Neomonachus schauinslandi (assembly GCF_002201575.2). NCBI lineage: Eukaryota > Metazoa > Chordata > Mammalia > Carnivora > Phocidae > Neomonachus > Neomonachus schauinslandi. Next base: position 208,858,546 of record NC_058403.1, read on the forward strand.
TCCCTTACACCAGCCGCCCCCCCAGCCCAGGCAGGTGAAGTCCTCCTGAGAGATGGGGAAGGGCCTGGCTGCAAGGGCAGAAGGTGCTCCTAAGCATCCTGCTCCTTTCCCATGCTTCCCTGAGGGCTTCCTGGAGGACAAGGCAGGCTCTGAGGAGCAGCCTGGCTACTTGGGGGTCGGGGGGGAAATGGTGGAAGGCCTAGGCTTAGGCCAAGCCCTAGGAGGTCCCACCCCCCTCTCCTGCTCCCAGCTCTGGGTCCTCCAGTCTAATGGGGCAAATAGTGATAGCAGCCGAACCACCAGGCCTTGGCTGTGGTTCGGGCCCCGGCAGCTGGGCCAGGCCAGGGCATGGGCGGGAGTGAGGGGGCTGGGGCAGCTGCAGAGGAGGCAGCCGGCTTTCCCGCCATGTCCGCGTCATGCAGGCCCCTCCCCCTGCCAGCATCTTCCAGCTGGTGCTTCGGGGAAGAATGCACAAAGGCCACGGCTGTGTCCATGAACACGGGCATCCATTGTGTGCCGCTGCCAGAGGGGGCCAGCTGGGCTGAGGAGCGAGAGCCAGCCTGGCCCCGAACCGCCGCAAGCTGTGTCCTCCGTTGGGGCCGGTGCTTAACCCTTTGCCGGGGCTCCTGGGGCCACAGGCGTGCAGGCTGACCACCAAGGGGTCTTCCCTCCAGGCTGCTCCTACTGCCCTGACTCCTCACACTCTTGAGCCTCTCACTGCCCTAAGGCAGTGACATGCCCCC
>NC_058403.1:208859688-208881222 GCF_002201575.2 Neomonachus schauinslandi
GCCGTCCCTGCGCTCAGATCCCACCACCACCCGGCCTCTGCCCGCGGGAGCTGCCGAAGCCCTGCTTTTCCCCTGCAGATGGCAGTCCTTGCTGCAGGTGCTGCTTCCCCCCAACGCACGCCCAGCCCTGCTTCTCTCACTTACTCGCTCCACACGCACTGACAGAGCGCCCATGGCAGGCTGGGCCCTGAGCTGGGACATGGTGACGCCCCTGGTAGACCAGCTCCTCCTGCAGGGAAGCGGGGTACAGCAGGGCTCTGGCGGCCCCCCGAGTCAGGGCCTGTGTGTCAGGGACGGCCTGTGCCCCCCACAGTACTTCCAGAGGGTGATCCCCCACCAGTTTGACAGCTGCCCGGACAAGCTGATCCTCAAGGCTTACCAGGTCAAGTACAACCCCAAGAAGATGAAGAGGTCAGTACCAGGCGGCCGGGGTGCTGGCAGAAAGGGGTCCCCTAGAGTGGGACGGCGACCACATCGGCTTTTCCCTCTGCAGGCTGGAGAAGGAGTATGCAGCCATGAAGAGCAAGGAAATGGAGGAGCAGATTGAGATCAAAGTGAGTCCCCAGGGAGGTGTGGGGGACAGGGACGGGATGCCCTTGGGAGTGCAGCCTGGCCCAGGCCACGTACCAGCCTGTCCTCAGAATTGGAGGCGTCGTCCCTCCACCCACCTGCCCCTTCGTTCACCAGCAGGCCGGCGTGTGAGCAAGGGCCTACCCCAGGGCTGGAGACCCGTCCCAGTGCTGGAGTGGCAAATAAGGTGGATAGGTCCCTGCCCTCATGGGACCCCCCAGTTATAGTGGGGAGATGGTTGGGGAACCCATAGATACAGAGTATGGACTCCAGAAAGTATTCTGGATAAAAACGTGCAGGAGGGAGGTGGAGCTGACCCCGGGGAAGATTGCTCCAGGCCCACGGAGCCCGTGCAAAAGGCTATGCAGCAGCAGACCTGATGGACTAAAGGAACAAGACTAGAGGAGTAGCAGGAAGGCTGCCTCAGTGGGTACAACCCTGAGGTCAGGGCCGGGCAGGAGCCAGGCATGTCGGACAGAGTCCCAGACTCTCCTCCCTCTCCTTCTTTCTGCTTTCATCCTTCCACACGTGATTTTAGTTAGTCACACAATAAGCATTTATCGAACACCTACTGTGTGCCAGAGTCACAGCAGAGACTGAGCCCCCCCACCCCAATCCAGCGAGAGGGACAGACACAAACACATACCCCTGGCTTTGTCCTCTTCAGGGACAGAGTCCCACAGACCAGGATTCAAATCCCAGCTCTACCATGGACCAGCCATGTGACCCAGGAAGATTCACCTCTTTGAGCTTCAGTGTCCCCTTCTGCAAAATGGGGATAACATTTGTTCTGCTGTTCAAATTATTATAATTTATTAATTTTTATTTTTACTACCATCACCACTATCAACATCTCCACCTCCTTTAGAAAGGCAGAGGCAGAATCTAGATTAGAATCTGGGTAACCTGCCACCCATACCTGAAAGGGAAAGAGGACATCAGCGTCCTGACCCTGTTTGTAGGTTTTCCAGAAGTAGTTTTGTGTCCTGAGTTTGCAAGCGTCCCCCTTTCTCAGGAATGGTAACTTGACTGATGCACCAGTCCAAACGTGGGTACCTGTCTTGCTCATGCACAGTCATGGGCCTGCCCCCATTGGTGACCATGAGGGCCCAGCAGTAGGTAGGGACACAGCAGACACTGAGACTACACGCCCCCCCTGGAAACTTCCCCTCAGAGGAGCCTGAGAGCCCATAGGCCTTAAAGGATCCAGGCAGACGCCTTCACCCATGGCCCTGCCCTTTGCTCTTTCCCTTTTAGCCTGTTTCAAAACGTACCTGGAATTTGCTTTAATCAGGTGTGGTACGGTGACAGACACGGAGACAACACACAGACTGCCTTTGAAAGAAGGGTTTATTGCTCACAGTTCCGGAAAGGAGGTGGCACGCCCCACCGTGCTTGGCCACATGGGGAAGCACGGGAAGCAGAGGGCAAGAGGGGCAAAGCATGGGCCAGTGCCTTTACTGTGGTCTCCACAGGAAGGAACGGGCAAGGCAGGGTAGTCAAGTTGGGGTTGAGGGTTGGTTCCTTTGAATAATTTCAGGAAGCTGCGTGCTACAGTGGGGTCCCACGTTGTCCTGGGGCAATTTAGGGCAGGGAGAACATTGGGCTTGGTGTGTGAGTGAGACAGGCAAGGTGGGTGGGTGTGGGCTCTGGGTTGGCTGGTTTGCATCTGAAAGGCGCACTAGCCTGCAGGTGGTTTGCTGTCTCTAGGAATTAGCTAGTCCTGGGCAGGGCAGTCTCTCCAAGACTGGCCAGGTAGCTGGATGTCAAAGCATCAAAAATACAGGAAAAAAAAAAAAAGCCTGATGTATACCTAGACCCCGGAGTTCTTGCTCACTCCTTGTCTCGTTTTCCCTTTGGAGTAAGCAGGAGAGAGGAGAGTTGTTGCTTGGGCACATCAAACTCCTCAAGGACCTCTGCGGTTATGCAGTGGTGGGCCAAGGCCAGAGATGGGGCAGAGCGATCCAAGGGTCAGGGGTGAGGATCTGGACTCCACATTCCGGATGTGGGGCAGAGACCTGTGCCTGAAACAGCTCTAATCCAGGCAAGCTGGGGGGCTCAGACAAGACAATGCCCCCCTCTGATTCAGTTTCCCCATGCATGACATCACTGAATGACTATCAATCACGTCTGTGATTTTCTCTGACTGCAGATGCTTCCCAGGAGTGTTCTGGGTGTTTCCATCACCTTCTTCTTCCCGGAGAAAAACCAGAAAATGTTCTTTGTAATCCACAGGGAGGCAGGGCCCTCATTAATAATGGATGAATGTGGGGTCTCAGGGCTTCAGGAAGATGCCGGATCTGGTTGGTGTTCATTCAGCACACACTTAGGATCCAACTATCTGTACCTGCTCCTTAAAGGGTACATAGGTAGAGACTAAGATGCAAGGCGTATACAAACCTCACTTTGCTTAAAACCAAATCCATCAGTGTAGGGGAGAAGGTGAAAAGCAAAGCAAGCTGCTTCCAGAACCCCAGTCGGGGTTCTGAGTACAGCTGACTTTTGGTGGGTCACAGAAACATAGCCGTCCAGCTGAAGGAGGGCTGTGTGTTCCGCAAGACCCCCTCCCCTGGACCCTAACTCTGAAAACAGTTCATTCTGGTGCTGGAAGTGAAGCAGTGAGGGGAGGGAACGGAGAGGCGCAGAGGAAGGCCTGCCCTTGTGGGAGGTACCACACGTCTCCCCAGGAGACTCCCCAGGAAGGCGAGGGTGCTGACTACTGACCCCTGATACACAGTGCATACCCATGAAAGCAATCACTTTATGAACCAAGGTTTGTTTAAAAAAAAAAAAATCTAATGGGCCATGCTATATGGGAATTGGCCCTGTTTCCTGGGATCACTGACCCAGAGCATCTGATGATGGCTCTATCTGGCCTGGAGGCAGCCTGGCCCTTCAGGTATGGCAGTGGGAGTGGGGTTCTGACACACTTCCCCCCTCTCCCCACATAGAGGCTTCGGACAGAGAACCGGCTCCTAAAACAACGGATTGAGACCCTGGAGAAGGTGAGGAGCGTGGCCACCAGCCGGTGGCTCCAACTCCTCCAGGCCCCAAGCAGGACCCAGCAGCCAGAGGGCCAGCCAGCCCCCTGCCCAGGCCTGGGCCCCACCTTGAACCAGCGGCCCCGAGGAGCATGGTGCACATCCCATGGCTCCCCCGCCCCACAAGCCCCACTGAGATTTGGGCTGCCATAGAACCAGGGGGCATAGGGCAGCTTTGCCTGGGATTGGGTGTGAAATTACAACCCAGTTAACTGCAAACACGGGTCCCTCCTGGGCTGTCTGCGTGGGGGGGAAGGAGGCAGACTGCTGCTTTGACTGAGGTGCCCTGCATTAGGCCACAGGCTCCCAACCCTGTAATTTGGAGGCCTCACCCTCGAAAGAAAGGACGTAGAGTAGAGGAGGGGCAGCCTTACCACAGGCGCCGTGGTGGGGTGCCACAACCTTGACCCTGGCCCCCAACCTGTTTTTAAAGATGGGAGTAAAGGCGGGGTGGGGGCCCCTCTCCAACTCTCACTTGGCCCCCGCTGCCCACAGGGAGTAGTCATCCACTGGTGGGTACTGCCCTGGCGCCAAAGCCTCGATTCTTACTCCGACTCCAAGTTAAAACACTTCCCCGTGGCCCGCGGCTGCCGCCCCATCCCTCAGCCTCCAGGGATGCGCCTCCTCCCGCGCGGAGTTTGCCGGGCCCTGGAGGGGGCAGCTGTGGGCACCCCCACCTGCCCACCCACACACAGATCCCTCTCCAGGACGGAGCTAGCCTTGGCTTTGCTCTTCCTCTGGGTCCTCTCCTGCTGGTTCTTTGGTTCTCTGGTCTCACTCCTCTTTCCCCTGCTTCTAGAGATAGTCCACTGCGTTAGTGACAAGTGGTTCTTGTCTGTCTCTCCCCCTCTCCTGTCCCTGCGCCTTCTGCTCTGCCTCCTCCCCCTGTCGCTCGGAACCCCCTCCGCCGGGTAGGAGAGCGCTGCTCTGGCTGATAGGTTAATCCAGGTACTGTAGCTTTTCATGCCCCTCTCCCATGTCCGTCCTGGTCCCTGCACACGACAGCCACGAACCGCCTCTTCCTTGGCCGCTGCCAGCCCGGGGGCAGAAGGGGGCAGGCCTGGCACCATGCATGGGGGTGGCTGGGGACCGCTTCTCAGGGGAGACAGAGGTTTCCCTAGGGGGGGAAGAGGGGTGTGTGTGTGAAAGCATGGTGTGTGGGGGTAAGTGTGAGTCTGTGAATGTCTGTACATGCACGTGGACAGAAAGCTTCCTCCCTCCAGGGGACACAGGTGGGGACCCTGAGGCTATATCAGCCACAGGCCCTGGTGTGTGCACTGCGCTGAGCCTCCCTACCCCACCCCCCCCCACACACACACGCACCACCCCTTCTGGCCCCTCACACTCCTCTCCGCTCCTACCTGCAAAGCCTGCCATCTTCCCTCACCTGCTTCTGCTGCTGCCTCATCTCGAATGGCTTTATCTGGAAGCTTCTGCCTGCCACCTGGTGGCTCCGAGCCTGGAATGGGGGGACCCGAATTGGGTGGGTTGAGGGAATGAGGCGGGGGGGAGGGGTCTTAGCCCTGGGTAGATGGAGGCCCCAGGATTCAGGACTGGAGAAGGTTCCAGAAGAGCTGAACTCCACCTGCCAACCCTGCCCTGAGGGCCGGTCCTGAGTCCCCAGGGCCTCCGCTGCCTCCAGACCCCCACCCTCGCCAGTGGAGCCCCGCAGCTGCTGTGCCTCAGTCCCGAATAAGGATGGGTTCTCCTCACCTGGGACAGAGGCTGAGAGCCAGGAGCCGGCAGGGGAAGGAGCTGGCCTTGGCCCCACCTTGGGGCCCCCGTTCTCCATTTAAGCCCCACAAAGCCTGGGCCTGGGGTGGGTCTGTGCCTTCAGGCTCCTCCCCGTGTCCTGTTCCTGCCTGACCCCACCCACAGGCCCAGACCCAGTGGGGCGCCCCATCCCAGGCTCTGAGTGCGGGAGGCCTTGCCCCTCTCCCACCCCATAGCCGCCCTCTAGGGGCCTCCCCCTGAGGTGGGCCCGAGGCAGGGCCTGGAGTGTGAGCAGAGGGTCACGGCCTCCCGTCCTCACTGTGCTCAGGGGCAGGTGACACGGGCGCAGGAGGCCGAGGAGAACTACGTCATCAAGCGGGAGTTGGCCGTCGTGCGGCAGCAGTGCAGCTCAGCGGCCGAGGACCTGCAGAAGGCCCAGAGCACCATCCGGCAGCTTCAGGAGCAGCAGGTACCAGGCCAGGTGGGCAGGGCTGCGCGCCACACCATGGCTCCCCCCTTCTGGATCTGCCCCCGTACATCCTGGGTGGGGTGCGGGGTAGGGGAGGAGAAACCCAGAGGGAGTGCAGATTCTCCCCCAGCCCTGCCCCCAGGTTGGGGAATCCTGGGGTCTCCATTCCGCCCCCAGCCAGTGAGGTGTCTGACCAGCCACACTGAGAATGAGACAGCATCAGCACAAGGGCCCCTGGGACCCACGCTCTACCTGCAGGGCCCCCTCCCTCAGCTGATGTGGCTGTGACTCCTTAGGGGAGCCCTGGTGTGTCCCCAAGGTCGGAAGGGCTGTCAGGCTTCCCCAGGCGCCAGCCATGCAGGGTGGGAGCTAGCATGAGAGACAGAGGAGGGGGTTCCCTGCTCCAGAGCCCAGCACTTTGCCCCCATAAGAGGGTCTGGTCTGTGCCCACCACTCTGAGCTGGCAGAGTGGGGGTGAGGGGCCGGCCCAAGTTGTGCTGTGGAGTCAGGAACTCGGAATCATGGTGGGAGGGCCCTCACAGGCCAGAGCACTGTGAAGAGTCCACTTCTCCAGCACGTGGCTTTTGGGATTTTCCTTCAGCTGTACCCAAGCCACCTTCTTATTTGATGACCCGCCAGTGGCAGCGTGGCCAATGGGGAAACCAAGGCTGGGCTCATCCCAACCTTGGCACGATGCCCCCTTTGAGGCCAGGGAGACATTCCCCTGGCACCCCCGAGCTCCGCCTTTAGGGGCATCCCTCACCTACCAGCCAGGTCTTCACTGTCGAGCTGTTTTTAAATGGGGGTGTAATGAGAGGAGGGAGGTGGGGAAAGAGGGGCAGGAGCACCATAGCCCTGAGCCCCACCCTGCTCCCACCCCCACCGTGTGGTTAGGCACTGACCACACAGCAGGGAGGGGGCCCAATCCTGGGAAGCAGCCCCTGGCATCCCTCCGGGGGGCAGCCTGAGGCCATGGAAGGATCCCTTCAGAAGGTCCCCTCATTGTGGCTTTCCCAGGAAAGAGGCTAAGCCAGGATGGCGACACCCCTGGGCACAGAGCATCAGAACCCCCACGATGGGGCTCAGCTCTCTCCCCACGAGGTCAGAAGGCACAGGAAGGGGATCCAGGGTTTCTCCTCACCCCCCACCCTGCCTCTACTGGCAGCCTGAGCCCCTCTGCCAGCCCGGGGGCTTTGAGGAGGGGGGGGGCCAAGGCTTGGGCCCACAGCCGGTTGGCAGGAAGGCTGCATACCCTCCAGCTGCCGCCTGGGGCCCGACACAGCCCTCTGCCCGCCTCCAGGACAACCCGCGCCTCACCGAGGACTTTGTGGCCCACCTGGAGACTGAGCTGGAGCAGTCAAGGCTACGGGAGACCGAGACGCTGGGGGCTCTGCGGGAGATGCAGGACAAGGTTCTAGACATGGAGAAGGTGCGACCGCGGGTGGGCAAGGGGGCAGGCACTCGGGGAACGGTGGAGAAGGGGAAGTGGAGGTACTGGGTGCACTTTGGGAGGTACATGACCAGGCCCTAGTCAAGAAGGGGTGACCAGGCAGACCCGCAGGGCACATCAGACCCCCCCTGCTCTGCGGGTCCCCCAAGAACCTAGGGAACCTCCCTGACACATTGGTGCCCCGCTTCCTCCCACATGGTCACCACCCAAGGTTCTGGGCCTACGGGAAGCTGGGCCCCTCACCACAGACCCTCCTGAGCCCCGGAGGTATACACACGTGTCAGGGCACACACAAAGCAGAATGACTCTTCAAGGGGCACATCTGCCCTTGTGCCCCAGGCACAGGGCCAGCAGTGTGGTGGCTTTCATGGGCTTCTGGGCAGACAGTCCCACCCGTGTGTGTCTCCCTCCCCGGGCTCCAGGATGGAGGTGGGAGGGAAGGCCAAGGCCCATCAGCGTTGCTCTCCCCTTCCCCACCCCCATGGAGATACCACCCAGGGGGTGCACTGGGACCACCCTCTCCCACCTTCTACCCTAAAGGGGGGCCGCAAACCTCCTGGGCCCTCCTCAACTGTTGTCACCCTCACTCCATATTGACTCAGCTCCCACAAAGCCACCGGAAGAGAGGTGCCCCGGCCAGCAGAGGGCAGCAGGACCCACTCACACAAGGCAGGAGCCATGCCCCACCTCCCTCAAGCCTGCACTATGTGGGGTGCCCTGCCAGGTGGGGTGACTGCCCCATCCATGGGCTTCTCAGTCCCCATCAGCCGGCCCAGAGCTGGGCTTTCCTCCCACCTCCCTCCACATCAAAGGGAAATGTGCACCAGGAGCTCCTGCCACCCCCCCCCCCCCCCCCCCCCAAGGGGAAACGGGCCCCGGGGGACCCCCCCCCCCCCCCCCCCCCCAACTCCCAGGCTCAAACAAGGGTCAATGAGGACCTCCAGCAGCAAGCCAAATTTTGACCCAAGAGGCTGGAGCACAAGTCCCTCATCACTAAGCCCTTGGAATGCTGGGCCCGGGCCTATACTGGCCCTCAGCCCATTCCAGGGAAAGGGGCTGCCTAGCCTGGTCTGGGGGGGGGCGGGTAGGGGCAAGGAGCAGGGACAGGTTGCTGCAACCCATAGTCTTCTCAGCTGGTGCTGAGGCAGGTCCCAAGTGTGATCATGGGCCCCAGGGGGCGGATCTCAGATTCCCAGGTGGGGAGGCCCCTGCCCTTGCCCAGCCTGCCTGGTGTTATTAGCAGTAACATGTGTGGAGAACGCTGGCGTTAGGGGGTCACCCTGAGACAGTCCAGTGAGAGCAGGTGCTGTTCTTTACATCCCCTTTGCAGGCAGAATTTCTGAGGATCTATCCCCGGGGCCACATGGGTGGGGTCTGCTCCGCATAGGCCTGGGCCGCCCGTCCGGTGTATCCTGGGCTCCGGGGCGCACCCTGTCCCCGCGGGGCTGGCGGAGGTGGAGCTCAGAGGAAACGTGGCGGAGGGGTCTTGGTCCCGCGGTCAGGGCCGCCTGGCCGCGCAGCTCCCCTGGGCTCTGACCGCCTTTCGCCCGGCAGAGGAACAACTCGCTGCCCGACGAGAACAACGTGGCGCGGCTGCAGGAGGAGCTGAAGGCGCTCAAGGTGCGGGAGGGCGAGGCCGTGGCCTCGGCGCGGGAGCTGCAGCTGCAGCTGCAGGAGCTCTCGGACACCTGGCAGGTGAGGGCCCTAGCCCGACGCACACGCGAAGTGGCCCGTGCGACCCTCGGGGCCGGAGACGGACCGCGCACCTCTCCCCCTAGGCCCACCTGTCCCGCGGCGGCCGCTGGAAGGAGTCCCCGCGGAAGCTGGTCCTGGGCGAGCTGCAGGACGAGCTGATGAGCGTGCGTCTGCGCGAGGCCCAGGCTCTGGCCGAGGGTCGCGAGCTGCGGCAGCGCGTGGTGGAACTCGAGACGCAGGTGGGCCCGAGCGCCCGCGCCCCGGGGGGGGGGGGGGGGGAGAGGTCGGTGCCGGCGGCCAAGCCGTGACCCCCGCCGCCGCCCCCAGGACCACATTCACCGCAACCTGCTGAACCGCGTGGAGGCGGAGCGCGCGGCGCTGCAGGAGAAGCTGCAGTACCTGGCGGCGCAGAACAAGGGGCTGCAGACGCAGCTCAGCGAAAGCCGCCGCAAGCAGGCCGAGGCCGAGTGCAAGGTGCGCCCCCGCCCGTCCTCCCCGCCCCCGGCCCCCGCCCCGCCGCGCCCCTTGACCCGCCCTCGCCCCCTCTGCCCCCAGAGCAAGGAGGAGGTGATGGCCGTGCGCCTGCGGGAGGCGGACAGCATGGCGGCGGTGGCCGAGATGCGGCAGCGCATCGCCGAGCTGGAGATCCAGGTGAGCGGCGGGGGCCGGGGCGGGGGCCGGGGCGGGGGCAGGCCCTGCCCTGACTCCCCGTGACCTGGCCCGCCCCGCAGAGGGAGGAGGGCCGCATCCAGGGCCAACTGAACCACTCGGACTCGTCGCAGTACATCCGCGAGCTCAAGGACCAGATCGAGGAGCTGAAGGCCGAGGTGAGCGCAGGCTGGCGCGGGAGGGGCGGAAGCCCTGCGTGTCCCCCGCGGGTGAGGCGCGGGCGGCGGCGCCGGGGAGAGCGGGGGCGGGGGTAGTGGGGGCGGGAGGAGCGGCCCGGTGGCCCGGTTCCGTCCGCGGGGGCGGCCGTGCCCGCCTTCAGCGCGCCGGTTCCCCGCCCCAGGTGCGGCTGCTGAAGGGCCCGCCGCCCTTCGAGGACCCGCTGGCCTTCGACGGGCTGGGCCTGGCGCGGCACCTGGATGAGGACTCGCTGCCGTCGTCCGACGAGGAGCTGCTAGGTGTGGGCGTGGGCGCGGCGCTGCAGGACGCGCTCTACCCGCTGTCCCCGCGCGACGCGCGCTTCTTCCGCCGTCTGGAGCGGCCGGCCAAGGACAGCGAGGGCAGCTCAGACAGCGACGCCGACGAGCTGGCCGCGCCCTATAGCCAGGGCCTGGACAACTGAGGCCGTGCCCTGCGTGCGGGAGCCAGGGGGCCAGCGCCCGCTCCTCCGCAGGTGGCCGCACCTGATAAACTCCACGCGCTCCGCGGTCCCGCCCACCGGAGGGCCAGGCCCACAGCGGCGGGGCGCAGAGGGTCGGGCCGCGCTGCGGTCTGAGGATCCTCAGGGTCCCCCCGGCAGGCCCACTCTCCCCAGCAGTGTTTATCCATCTTGGTCTGTATCCCTCCGGGCCCGGTTCCCTGGAGGGTCTGCCCCTCTTAACAGCCAGGGCAGGGGATGACCCAGAGGTCCCAGGACTGGATGAGCAGGAAGCTCCCTCCTCCCAGCAGTCCCCCTTCTGGGACACGGGTGGCCTTGCTGGGAAGGGCCCAGGAGCTAAAGGAGGCCTAAGGAAGAAGGGGCAGCTCTGGGCTGGAAGTTACCGCCCCATGATGCCCCTGGGGACCGTTGGCGGCTGGGCACAGATGGCCAGGCTGGGCTTTCCTGCCTGGTGCAGGCATCATGGCCCCTGCAGCAGAAACCAAAGTCCCCCCTACTGTATGCAGGGCCACCTGGGGTGTGAGTGGACAGCGGGAACCAGCCCAGGCCCGGGCAGTGTCTGCCCCTGCTTCTTGGGGGCCAGAGCAGCTGCAAGGAAGTGAAGAGACCCCCTCTCCCCAGCGCCCCACATCTTCCTTTTGAGACACTCCCATCACCTTGTCTTGGCCAATGATGGAGGGGCTCCCCCACCCAAGCTAGCCTGCTCTCCAAGGGGTCCCCAGCCTCCGCATCCCTTCCTTCCCTGTGTCCTCAGCCCCATCCTCTGGCCAAGGCCAGGCCCCAGGGGAGGAGCCTTCCCAGTGGGGTTACCTCCCCTTGGCTGCTCACGGTGGTCCCGTGGTCTCTGCAGAGTCAGAGCTGAGAACGGTGCCAAAGTCCAACAATGCCCCCAGCCCCTTGCCCCCAGGGCCTTGTGACCCTCGGGCCTGACCCTGTCAGGTGCTCCTGGAGCCTGGAGCAGCATCAAAAGCAATCTCCCTGGCACTTCCTGGGGTGGGGATCCATGCTCAGTTACCCCTTTCCGGTCGCCCACTCCTCAGTGTTAACAAAGCCTGGGGACCAGGGTGGGCATCCAAGGGGCTCTCCCATGTGCCCCCCACACTGCCCACCACCATTTTGCACACTGCCTGTTCACACTCCACATGTCGCCCAGGCGGGAAAGATGGAAAATAAAGTGTATTTACACAGTCACAGACAGGGGTACAACACGCCTGGAGGGGACTGCAAGCAGCTAAGAGTCCCCAGCTCCTTGTCCTGAAAAGCAGTGAGAAGGGGAGCAGACTGTCCTTGCCTGTGGGAACCTCCCACAGTCTAAGGGAATCAGGGGTAGGGGGCCCAGCAGGCCAGCAGGGATGCCAAAGAGACTGCCCAGGTTGGGGGGCAGCATGGGAGAGAAAAGGGCACACGCTGGTTCAGTGTGAACAAAAGGTTGGAGGTTGGGGGGAATAGGATGGGGGGACAGGTCGCAAAGGCCTTCAGATGTCAGGCTGACACATGGACCCTTATGGCGTGCCAATTTTCGAAAGGGCAGCTCTGGAGATGGTGACAGTGGGGAGGTATTGGGTGGGGGGCATGATTTTCCACCTGGGTGATTTAGCTTGTGTCTCCCCTGACAGACATGGAGGAAGGTGGGGGCCCAGGGCTTCAGGACGATCCGGGATCTGATTGGTGTTCATTCAGCCCACACTTCCTGAAGCCCTTCGGGGTGCTCTTCCCTGCGCCAGGCTCTAAGGAGTCCCCAGTGTAGTGGAGACAGACAACGGGGTGGGGCTGGGGGCTGAGCCTGCGGACTAGTGGGTTAACTGCCCAAAAGAATCAAGGAAGGCTTCCCAGAAGGTGGGGGTGGGAGGTGGAGTCATCTCCAAAGGCAAAAGCAGAAAGCAAGACTTGGCAGGGTCAGCAGGAGGCGCATGATGCCACTGAAGAAGGAACAGGAGAGAGTGGGCCTGGCCAGACTGCAAATCCGCTTCTCAGGAGCCAGAATTTGTGCTTTGAACTGAGGGCACTGGGGAGCCATGGAGGGCTTCGGTGGGGGAGGGGGCACCATCAGATGGACCAGTGTTGGGGGTCAGTCAGGAGGCCAGGGCAGAACCCAAACAGCTGGGCAGTAGGGACAGGGAGTAGGGGCTCCCCTGAGGGAAGGAGGCCCAGAAAGGCAGAGCCCTTGGGGGCAGGGAGGTTGGGGAGCAGCAGAGCCAGGGATGGCAAAGGAAGGCTTCCCAGGGGGAGAATCTTAGTTGGGTACAGGCAGATGCCAACCAGGCCCTACCCTCTGCACCCGAAGTGCCCCCACCCACAGTGGCCTGATACTTGCCAGGCAGCAAGGCATGACACTGGTTGTGCACCAGGACAGCCAAGTCCCACGCATTGACCCATCACCCAACAATGGTGTGTGTCCCCACACCATTCCCATCATACAAGTTTAACGTTGAGACCCCCAACAGTTGCTGTCTCTCCTGCTCCCACAGGGTAATTCTACCCCAGCTGGCTCCCCAGGATAGGGCAGGGCCCCAGGGGAAATGTCCGAGGTTCTGCCCTGCTCCATCTTAGCGGCTGGTCTTGATGCCCTGGCTGCCCAGCATGTCAGGATTAACCCCCAGCATCTGGAAACAAGGACACCTGGGTCCTTGCAGGGCCCAGCCAGAAAGGGAATCTCTGTGACTTGCCATTGAACTCAGAGCTTGAGAGAGGGAGCATGCTTGTCCACCCCCCCATATACATTGGCCCCCAGGAGTGGAGGTGCACTGTCCCACTGGGAGAAGGTTGCTTTTCTCCTAGGACTCCAGGCTGACATCAGGGGTGAGGACAGGCAGGACTTGGTGATCTGTGTCTGACAGGAGTGTGGCTACAGGGTGAACTACAGGGACTGGGTCTAGGGGCAGAGACTGGGCTGAGGGTCCAACACGGTCCCGCTCTGTCCTTCTACCTGCCCTGTTTGCGGTCCCCACAAGGCCTCCGTCATACTTGCTATAAAGCAGGAGACCCTCAGGGAGAAAAGGCCCAGGGGCTGCATTTTTGGCAGTGATACTTGGGAAGAAGGGCCTGGGTGTGGCTAGAGGGGTCCAGGGTCAGGGTGACTCAGCTGCGAGAGGAAGGACAAGGAGTTCTGAAGAGAGAGTGGCTTGGTTGAGGACACTTGCTGTGGGCACAGGCAAGGATGCCTGGCTCGAGGGGCTTGAGGAGGGCATCCTGAGATGGACAGAAAGGTGAGGCCCATGGGTTGGGAGGCACAACCTTGGGGAGAGGCTGCTCCTTCCCCCACAGAACCCTCTGGGCACAGTCGGCTCCCCGGGAGAAGGAATCCTTAGGCGGGGCCTGACCCAGGAGGGCCCTGTACACTACACCAGGTCTTCCTGAGGAGCCCTGGGCCCAGCTGCAGACCCACCTTCTGCATTGGAGCCTCCTCAGTGAGCGCAGTGCGCCCTGGGTTGGGTTGGGTTCAGTTGGGAGGACGCAGGAGAGAGCCAAGATCGCCCTCAGGTCTAGGCGACGCTTCCCTCCCTTTGGCACTCCCGGGGCGTGCCAGGAAAGGGGGACGTGCACTGTGAGAAGGGGGCCTCAGGAAGGGACGCTCTGCCCTCGCCCGGACCTGAAAGAGCCCTTCCCACATGTCTTTCCCCCTCCCTGCAAGAGATGCCGGCTCCCTTAGGGGAGTGTAGGAAGAGTTTCGGTCGTTCAACCACGCCAGGCACGCATCAGCTCATCCACTCGATCGTGCAATATCACTGGGCCGCTCCTCCGCCTAGCATTTCCACCATAAGTCACACAGGGAAAAGCCCAGGTTCACGCACGTGCGTGGGGGGCACCGCGCTGGACCGCGGGGACCAGAAGCCCCAGGTCCCACCCCAGCCCCGCCTCACGCGCCCGTTATCCTTAGTAGAGAAAAGGTACCGCTGCGTTGTGTGCGAGAGGCCTTCAGCCAGAGCTACTACCCGCTCGTGCACAGCCGCCAGCACCCGCTGGCCCAACCCCTCTCGCCGCCCCGCGGTGGACCCCCGCGGTGGACCCCCTCGGCGACCGCGAAGGCGCACAGGCTGCAGTGTCCCCGGCTTTATTGCAAACTCGGGCAGCACATGGTAGACAATACTCACACATGGGGTGGGGCCTAGGCCAGGGAGGGGGCGGGGCTCGAGGGGAGCGGGAGCGCAACTCGAGGGGAAAGACCTTGGCCAGAGGCGTGGGTGGGTCGCGAGCCTGGCCCCAAATCTAGGCCTCCGGGGGCTATGTCCAATCCACCGGGAGCCAGGCTCCCGGAGGAGGGCAGACGGGCAGTCTAAGACAGAGAGGCGTAACCGGAGGGGCGGGTCCTAAAGCAGGGAAGGGGTGTCGTGGGCGGGGCTAAGGGTCTGGCTCAGTGGAAGGTCTCCACCTCCACCACCGTCCAGTCACCCTGCGGGGAAGCCACGTCGTCCGGGGAGAAGCTGGTGACCGAGGTGATGCTGGCGCGCGACTCGTCGAGGGGAGACAACAGTTCAGCCCAGCGGCCCAGTTCGGCGTCGCTGAGCGCAGTCCGGGCGCCCCCCGCGACGCCACCAGCTCCCGCGCCCCCTGGGCCGCCGCCGCCGCCGCCGCCCGCAGCACCCTCAGCCGCAGCGAGCAGCAGCGTCCGGCTCAGCAGGTGCTGCACGACGCTCGCCTGCAGCGCCCCCAGCGGCAGCTCGCCCAGGCGCGCCGGCTTCGCGCCACGCGAGGCCGCCGCCGCCGCCCCTGCTCCAGCTACCACCTTCCCACTACCCGCGCCGGGGCCGGGGCCCGGATCCAGCGCGCTTGGGGCGGGGCTCGACGACTCGGGCCCCTCAGCCTCGTAGATGGTGCATAGGCCGTCAGCCGAGCCCGACCCGGCAGCAGGAGGCCAAGGCAGGGACGCTCCTGCGGGGTGGGACGCCAGGCCGGGCCTAAGGAGCGGGAAGCGCGGCTCCCGCCACAAGACCCCGCCCCTTCCCTCCGTTCCGCCCCAGACCCAACTGCCCTGTCCGCGAGCTGGGAAGCCTCGCCTCCCACCCCGCCCCCCTACCACCTCCCGACCTCGCCCCTCCCACAGCTCGGCGGGGTCCAGGGGCCGCTCACCTGCGGTGCTGCGTACCGCCAGCGGCGGGGCGGGACCTCGGCTCCAGGAGGCCGGGTGGCAGGCGGCGAGCTCCGCGTCGGCGGGCGGGGAGGCCGCGGCGCCGCCCTCGGGCCCACTGTCGTAGCCGCGCAGCTCTTCCGGCGTGCTGGTGGCGCTGCTGCTGTGGCCCGCCAGGTCCGGGCCGCTCAGCGTACTGGACGGGCTGCGCGAGGGCGGTGGCGGCGGAGCCGGGGCCAGCGCTAGGGTCAGCCGTGGGCCCGGGATCGGGGCATCCGGACCTGGGGTCGGGGGGCGGCGTGGGGCCTGCAGAGAGGGTGAGTCCGGGGGAGAGGGAGGGACTTGCAGAGGGGGCAAGGTCAGGGAAGGTGGAGCCTGAGGAGGGGGCGTGGCCAGGGGAGAGGGAGGGGCCCGCAAAGGGAGAGTGGAGGCCTGCAGAGGAGGCAACGCCAGGGAAGGTGGAGCCTGAGGAGGCGTGGCCAGGGGAGAGGGCGGGGCCTGCAAAGGGAGGGTAGAAGTCTGCAGAGGAGGCAAGGCCAGGGAAGGTGGGGCCTGCGGAGAGGAGGTGGCCGGCGGAGAGGGCGGGGCCCGCGGAGAGGGTGGGGCCTGCGGAGGGGGTGAGGCAGGGGGAGAGGGAGGAGCCTGAAGAGGAGGCAAAGCTAGGGAAGGTGGAGCCTGGGGAGGGGGCATGGCCAAGGGAGAGCAAGAGTCATGCAGAAGGGGTGAAACCGGAGGAGAGAGTGGGGCTTGCAGAGGTGGTGGGGCCTGAACAGGGAGCACGCTCTGAGAGGGAATGGCCTGTGGGGGGGGTGTGGCCAGATACACTGGAGTTTGTTGAGGAGGCATGGTTAGGGGAGAGGGTGGGGCCTGCAGAGGCGGTGAGGCCAGAGAAGGTGGGGCCTGTATAGGGAGCCGGGTCGGAGAGGGAGTGGCCTGTGGAGGGGGTGTGGCCAGAGGAGGTGGGGTCTGTGGAGGGGGCCTGGCCAGGAGAGAGGGTGCAGCCTGCAGAGATGGTGAGGCCAAGGGATATGGAGAGCACAGAGGAGGACCCTGCAGAGAGAGGGTGGTCAGAGGACAGGGAGAAACTTGCGGAGGGTATGTGGCCAGAGATGTGTCCTGCGTGGGAGGCGTGGTCACTGTATAGGGCGTGGCCTGAAGAGGGGGAGATAGGGAAGCACTGGCCAGTGGAGGGGTAGTAGTCAAAGTGGAAAGGCCCTGCAGAGGGGGTGTGGCTTGGGGAGAGGGCGGGTTCAGCAGAGATGTAGCTTGAGTAAAAGAGGCTTGTAGAGGGGCCTTGGCTGGTAGAGGGGTCGTGGCTGGTGGTCCAGGAGCCGACAGAGGAGGTGTGGCCAAGGGAGAGTGGGGAGTCAGAAGAGGGGGCAAAGCTGGAGAAGCCTGGGTTGGGGGCATAATCTGCAGAGGGGGTGACAATGATGGAGAGAATGAAGCCAGAAAAGTGGTTGTGGGAGAAGTGGATGCCTCCAAGAAGGAGGTACCCGGGTGTGTGGGTGGGGCTTGCAAAGGGGGAGTAGCCGGCGGAGAGGGGAGGGTCTGCTGAGGGAGTGGAGCAGAGGGAGGAGGGGCTAGTGGAAGGGGTGTGGCCAAAGGGCCGGTTGCGGACTGGGAGGGGGGCGTGGTCGGTGGAGAGGGAGGGAGCGTGTCAGGCAGAGGAGTGCCTGTGATGTGCGGAGGCGGTGTCAGCTGTGCAGTCGAACCCGGCTGAGAGGGCGTGGCTAAAGGAGGAGAAAGACCCAGCACGGGGGTTGCGCCCTTCCTTGGGGGTGTGGACTGGGGGGTGCGCAGAGCCTGCAGCCCTTTCGACTTGGGCTGCGAGGGATGCCCCAGAGCCCGAGGTGTTCCACCCGGCGAGGCCCCGGGGCGGGAGGGGGAGGACAGAGGAGTGGCGCTGGAGCCCAAGGGGCGCGAGGCTGGCTTCTGAAGGCCTCCACCAGCGCTGGGTCGCCTCCTGGCGGCGGGGCTCGGCTCTGCGGGACCATGCTGCGGAGCACTGCTCACGGATTTCCTGGGGGCCTCGGTCGGAGGCCGCGGCCGGGCACTCGGAGCTGCCCGAGGGAGACCGACTTCAGCGCCTGCAGCCCGGGACCGACGGGAGGTGGCTGGGGAAGGGGCGCCTGGGGAGGGCCCGGAAGAGTCTGGGGACAAAGCAGAAGGCCGGAGGGTCAGAGATACTTCAGGGCTGGTCCCCTTCACTAGCCCAGGAATCCCGCTCCTCCCCAGGTCACGTACCTCTCCGTGCCCCGGCGCTCAGCGCGCTCCTTCTGGGGGTTTCTGGGGCTTTTCCTCTGGTCACGGGTTCCTCAGCTGGGGGCCGAAGCCCCTTCTGCGCAAGAGAGCCTAACCTAGGAACAGGAGTGGCCGCCCTCAGTACAGAGCTCCTTGTTTCTCCCAAGTCTACATTTTCCCATTTATGCCCTCTCTGCGGCCCAATAATGGCTTTCACTCAACATGCGCCCAGTGACCTGCAAATGCTTCCACTCCCCAGTTCATGGGTAAAATTAAGTTTACAGATAGTGACACTAACCCTTGCCAAAGGGACTGGGGAGGCATTTTACCTGGTGGTCCCGCTGGCACGTCCCGGGCTAGTGATAGAGCCTGGGCCTGGGGTCTTGGCAGGGGCCCGCTCCCCTCTCCCAGCAGCTGGGGGCCTGGAGGCTGCGGGGAGAAGGCCAAGTCAAGGCGGTGCCCCCAGGAAGGAAGGGGAGGTTGGAGCCTCAGAAGGAAAGGGGGACAGGAAGATGGGGTCTGAATGGGGGAAAGAGGATGGGGTACCTGGACTCCGGGGGCCTGTCCCAGCGCTCTGCGTTGGTCCCACCCGGGGACCAGCCTCCGGGAGAGCGGCTGCCCGGATACCCCCAGCTCGCTCGGCCAGGGGCCCCCGCCCAGCAGCTCCCGCTGCTCCCAGGACGCGGAGGGCCGCGCTGGTTACTGGGGGAGGGGGTCGAGGAGACCCTGGGGGCCTGGGGGTAGGAAGGCCGGGAGGGCGAGAAGCCGTCGTCCGCGTGGCGGCCCCTGCCCTGCCCTTGTCCCTCTTGTCCATCCCGCACCTGATGAGGAGACAGACGGATCAGCATCCCATCTCCTGCACGGCAACGCTGTCCTGGCACCTCGCTGCCCCTTCCCCAGCGTTGCCACCCATAGGCACCCAAACCTCGGCCTCGATCCACTTCCCTCCCACCCCCACCGCCTTCCTCCAAAGCTGAAAGGCCCTGCCAGCCCCAGCCCACCCGCCTCTGCTCCCTTTCAGGACCCGAGACCCACGCCCCTACCCCTTGCCCCTTCAGGGACCCTGACCACCAGCCTCGGGGACGGGGGGGGGGGCCGCCCCAGGCTCCAGATGAGGGGGACGGGAGCGCATGCCCGGGTCCCCTCGCCAGCCCCCCCTCCCAGCGCCCTCCCCGAGGATGCGGGCACCTGCCGGGAGGAGGAGCGGCCCCGGCGGCCGGCGATGGGGCTCGGGGAGACAAAGAGCCGCGTCCGGAGCCCGTCCCCCTCCCCCAGCCGGGCCCCCGTCCGCGCCGCCCGCTCCACCTGCTCGCGCCGCGCTCACCTCGGGCTCCGGCCGCCCGCCTCTCCACGCTGGGTTGCCTGGGGTGGGGCCGGGCGGGAGCGCCGGGGCTGCGGCGCGCGGCGGGTCGGCGAGGGGAGGGGGCTGCTGGCGGTGGCGCGGGGAGCCGGGCCCGCCCCTCGGCCGCGGACGGGGAGACGGGGGCGCGCGCGCTCGATCCAGACCCGGGAGGCGGCGGGCGGGAGCGCGCCGGGGGCGGCGGGGAGAGGCGCGGTGGAAGGAGGCGCAGCTTCTCCGCGGCTGAGCCAGAGGGCCCCAGACTCCCAGCCGCAGAGGCCTCGGGGGGAATCCCTTGGGGGTCCCGACAGGGCCTAGCCCCTTCCTCCCAACGCACACACCTGCCCCGGCCCCCAGCCCAACCACCTGGCGACCGAGGCCCGCCTGGACGCGGATAGGCTGGGCCCTGGCAACCAGGGGGCGGGACCATCGGGCCTCGTGCCCATTCAACCAATCCGGCCCTCAGGATCCCTGGTCCCGGTCCTCGCCTTCGCGACCGCGGAGGCCCGGCCCCCCAGAATCCTCGGGAGCCTCCGCCCCTCTCATATCCAAGACTTTTCCCAGACCCCAGAAAACCCCTACTTGTTTGGGGGGGGCGGACTACGGAGAGAATGCAGCCCTGGAAATTTAGGGGTAGACTCGGATTTAGGGAACACAAGAAGAAAAGAAGGATGGGGAGGGGGAGACAGGACTGTGAGAGGTGACCCAGCCTTTTGCAGGGCAGAGCACCCCCACTTTCCACACCTTCCTGTGTCACATGAAAAAGCGAACTCAAGTCAGCAGAGCCCAGCTTGTGGGGGGGGGGGATGTGGATACAATATTGGGCATGGGGTGGAAGGGGTCGAAACTGGTGTATGAAGGAGCAGAGCCAATCCTGTCTGAGGCTGCCCAGCACAGCCGGCGGGAGTGGAGGTGTCATTTTGGTGACTTTACCAACTCCTGCAGGGGGTCTCAGGGGAGAGCCTTGACCAGGGACAGTGGCATGAAGGAGGCAGAAGTGTGAAGAAGGAGATGGCCATCCTCAGCTGCCCTGCACTGGCCCACTGATGCCAAGCGCCCTCCTGCACCTCTACTTATTGCTAGGCAACCTACCCCCTCTGCCGCCCCCCCCACACACACACACAGTGCTTTCTGCCTCGAATACCTCCTCTCTCAGACTTAGCCACTCCCTACCCCGTCCCAAAGAACCAGCGCCCTCTGCCCCAACCCTTTCCCCATCACATGTCTGCATGTCCACACATGGGCTGTTCATTCCTTGTCTGGAACGGGGGGACTTCCATGCACAGGACAAGAAGGGGTGGCATTTGGCACCTGGCTGAACCTGTCCTGGAGGGAAGGGGGTGGGAGGATAGACTTAACTAGGGTGTGGCTGGAAGCAGGACTTTGGGTCTTCTCACCTCAGGAGTTGTGCCCACAACTGAGGGTCAGGGAATGGAAGAAAGAGAGCAAGGTCAGAACTCTTCAGTAGCCATCCTTTGAATGAAAACCCCCCTCCAGCCTGGGAGAGGTGTTCCCTCACCGTTCCTCAGGACACTGCCCTCCAGATTGGATCATTCTAGGCCTCACCTCCTCCCCCCAAGTCTTCCCGAGTGTCACCTGTGTGAGCCCCTTCTGGCACAACAGCAGCCTGGTCCCCCCCCACCTGCCCACGCGCCCACTCATCAGCAGGGCCCTTCTGAGTGAGTCACAGCCACCCACCCAGATGACCCCCCTCCTACCTTCTCTAGGGCTAGGTCCCTCCAAGGCTACTCTGAACCCATCCTGCACTGTATTGGGATCTGGACTCTGCCCTCTTTTAAGAACATTCCAACAACAGGGATTATACAAAACAAAGTATACCCTACGGTGGAATATTCCTCAGCAATAAAAAGCAACAAACTACCAAGACACTCAAAACAGGGACACATCTCAAAACATTCTCCTGAATAAAAGAAGCCATGCACACACACACACACACACACACACACACACACCATGCACTGCCTGATTCCATTTATATAACATTCCAGAAAATGCAAGCTAATTTATAGTGACAAAAAGCAAAGCCGTGGTAGCCAGGGCTGGTGGGGAGGGAGACTGTTGAACCACCCATTGTAGCCACTCTCAGATTCCTGACCCTCCGAAATCGTGGGAGACAATAAATGCGAGTGGTTTTAAGCTGCTAGGATTGGCAGTAATTACACAGCAATAGATAACTACATCACATTCACAAAACCTAAAAAGCTGGGTATTAAATAACAAGTGTTGGTGAGGATGTGAAGAAATTGGAACCCAGGTGCACTGTTGGTAGGAATACAAAATGGGATGTGGAAAACAGTATGGTGGTTTCCTCTGTGGAAAACAGTATGGCGGTTCCTCGAAAATTAAACAATTAAAGAAGTATCATATGATCCAACAATCCCACCCAAAAGAATTGAAGGCAGAAAGGAAGGAAGGAAAGAAGGAAGGGAGGGAGGGAGGGAGGAAGGAAGGAAGGAAGGAAGGAAGGAAGGAAGGAAAGAAAAAGAAAGAAAAGAAAAAAAGAAAGAAAGAGAAAGAAAGAAAGAAAGAAAAAGAAAGAAAGAAAGAAAGAAAGAAAGAAAGAAAGAAAGAAAGAAAGAAAGAAAGAAAGAAAGAAAGAAAGA
>NC_058403.1:208881232-208985722 GCF_002201575.2 Neomonachus schauinslandi
AGAAAGAAAGAAAGAAAGAAAGAAAGAAAGAAAGAAAGAAAGAAAGAGATAAGTGCACACCCATGTTCATGGCAACATGATCCACAACGGCCAAGTGGGTGGGGGCAACGTGGAGGTGTGTCCTCCAGCATCTCCCAGAGCTCCCCAGCAGAACAGAGCCCTAGCTGCCCATGAACCTGTTCATTTACCCTCATTCGCGTACCCTTGTTCATGCTTACTGGCCTCCTTCCTTTCCCGGTCTCCCCTCCCCGTTGCCCCACTCCAGTGCTTCCTGGGATCACCTTCCAGGTAGACCACTGGGATCCAATTCCTTGTCTCAGGGTCTGCGCTAGAGGAGTGTGAACTAAGACAACACCTCAGTCATCCACCCAACCATCATTTACTGAATGCCCACGGTGTGCCAGGCACCACTGAAGTGTTGGGGACACAGTGGGGAGCAGGAGGGACATGTGCCTGGGGTCATGGGGCTTCCATCCCAGTGACCTCAGAGATTCGTATAAGTGTGCAAAGCGATGTGTATCAGGATGCTCACTCCAGGGGCGCCTCGGTGGCTCAGTCGGTTGGGGGTCTGCCTTCAGCTCAGGTCATGATCCCAGGGTCCTGGGATCAAGTCCCACATCGGGCTCCCTGCTCAGTGGGGAGTCTGCTTCTCCCTCTCCCTCTGCCCCTCCCCCCACTTGTGTGCGCGCGCTCTCTCTCTCTCTCTCTCAAATAAAATAAAATCTTTTTTATTTTGGGGTGCCTGGGTGGCTCAGATGGTTAAGCGTCTGCCTTCGGCTCAGGTCATGATCCCAGGGTCCTGGGATCGAGTCCCGCGTCGGGCTCCCTGCTCAGCGGGGAGCCTGCTTCTCCCTCTGCTTCTCTCTCTCTCATGAATAAATAAATAAAATCTTTATTAAAAAAATCTTTTTAATTTTTTTTAAAGGATGCTCACTCCAGCATAAAGCTGTAAACCACCACCACCCCCATCCCCAGGGCATGGATCCGAAGGAGCTTCTCCAGGGGCGGGAAGGGGGCGAAGGAGAGGGAGCAATGACTCCATCTCAGATGGCCCAAAGTGGCTTTGGCCTTCGTTACCCACCTCACCCGGCGTAGTTACATGCACAGCACTTGTCACAGATGGAGATCTCGTTCCCTGGCATGTTTGCATGCTTACCTCTGTGTTGGCTGCCCCCACTCGGGCAGAAGCTCTGAGAGAGAAGGGGGCCTTGCTTATCTTGGCCTCACAATGAAGGTCTATCTTGGGGCTGCCTGTGGTGGAGCCCACAGACACTTCGGAGATGTCACGTCTCCAAGGGTCATGCCCATCACAAGGCTTCACACAGGAACCTAAGCTGAGGGGAGGTCCCATCCTCAAGGTTTGGAGTCTCAGGTCTCTGGCTGTCTAGTGAACTCGAGTCTAGTGAACTCATGGGCTTCTTTTTCCCACAGGGGAGGGGTCTCGTTCTCCCATTTCGTCCAGGTCCCCTCTCCCTCGAGGTTTGCAGACAGAACCCATCAAGGTTCATCAGACGCCTCCAGGCTGACCTGGGTGCTTTGCTAGTCTAAGACCCAGCTCAGGCCTCCTTGGCTGAGGAGGAATGAGTGGGGGTGGGGAGGTAGTCATCCTTTCTAGAAGTGAACCTCCCAGACTGGACTCCAGCCCCGGATCCCAGAGAGCCCTCTGGCCCCTGTGCTTCCCCTCACCGCACCCCCCACCCTACCCCAGACCTAAGAGCAGCTTACTCCTATCCCTTCCCCAGAAGTCCAGAGCAGGTCTCCAGCTTGGGCAGGGTCACACAGATAAGCACCCCCACTCTGCTCAGCTTCCCTTGGCTGGGTGCTCAGAGCAGGAAAAGGGAAACCCCCTTCCCTTCCCCGGACTCTGTTCACTGGTTCCTTGGTTGTGCCTGAAGCCCAGGTGGCCGCACCTGGGGGTGGGGGTGGGGGAGGAGGAGGCTCTTCACCTGTTCCTGACAGGGTCTCTACAGCCTGGATCCTGGAAGGAGGCCCAGAGGCTGGTTTCGGGAGCGCAGTGCCTCCGGGCCCCCTCGGTCTCCCCGACTGCAGCCTGACCCAAAGTTCTAAGACCCCTGCTCCTCCGGCCCGCCCCTCACCCACCTCGGGGGAGAGCCGAGGTAGACTCCTCCCGCAATCCCTCGGCGCCGGGAGTTGGGGGCGACCTGGGAGGGCCCAAAGGGAGGCGGGGCCGGGACGTCCCCTGGGCGGGGCGGCTCCCGGGCTCCTGTCCCGCCCGCCCGCCCTGACTCACCCAGGCTGGCCCGGGAACTCTGCGGGAGTCCCGGCCGCTCCGCTCCCAGGGACCCAGAAGTTGGGCCCAGCGTCCCAGCCGGAGCGGTGAGTAGGTGGCTCTCTGTCCCTGGGGACGGGGTGGTGGGGCAGGGGTCTGTCCCACGTGACGACCGCCCCAGGTGACGCTGGCACTGCCGCCGAGCCCGCGGCCCGCCGGGGCGCACCAGGAGCTGGGGAGGGGGTGGGGGCAGCGAGAGACTCGGCCGTGGCCAGCCCAAGGGCGCCTGTGCGGGAGCGGGCGGGCCTGGCCAAGGACGGAAGGAAGATCAGCAGGATGGGGGAGACCCCCCGGGGGGGCGATCTTGACCCCATTCCCCTTTCCTTGTCTGCTGGGACAACAGCCACAACTCACCTCTGCGAACCCCTCAATGCCCCAGAACCATACCCCTTGGGGTCCTTACCAGGTTGCCCCCTCTGGGACTATTAAACCTCAAGACCCCCTTCGCTCCCGAGTCCTGGCAGGGCAGCTCAGAAAAGTACTAGGTTGGGAGTACCCGAGCTGGGGCCTGGCCCAAGATCTGCTACTAAGGGGCCACCCCCCCACCCCCACCCCTGACCTCAGTTTCTCACGCTTTTTTTCTTAGTTTCTCTCTTGTGTAAGTCAAAGATCGGACCTGTGTGCTCCAAAGCCTGTTTCAGGGCTGAAAGCTATCGCTGTGTCTTCCTTGCCCATTAGCATGGGCTGTGGGTGAGGAGGGGGCTGGACCAGGAGCACCCACCACTCCCTGTTTTGGGAGGCCAGCTGGGAGCTCAGGGGAGGGCCTGAGAGAGGAGAAGCAGGGGTGAGGTAGGGATGGGTGGAGCTCAGGATGGGCAGGGGGCAGTACCTGGTCTTTAGGTGGACCAGGGGCCCCCAACCTGGCCTCCAGAGCAGCGTCGGCCCATCTGTTCTCTGCCAGAGCTCCCCTCTGAGGTTCTTTTGGCGAAGATGCTGCATCTCAGCAAGAGGTTCTCACCCACCACAATACAGGGGGTGCCACCAGCCAGACGAGACTTGGGGGTTACGCCTTAAATACCACTTGTAGCTGTGAAACCTCGAGCTGGCTATTTCCCTCCCCGTGAGTCTGGAAAATGAGGGTTGCAGCAACCCCCCTCTCCCCCCCCCCACAGAGTTGGGATAAAAGGAGGTCCTGGAAGCATCTGGTGGCCATAAGCTGCATGTGGCCCTGTGGTTGTTTTCCTCTGGACTCCCCCTAGCTCAAGCCCTCTGCCCCGGGGCCCTCCCACCAGCCCTGCTCAGACAAAGGGGGGCCAGTCTTGTGTCTGTGGAAGCTTAATGGCAGGTTCAGACCATCCTGTTTGAGTCATGGAGACAGATAATGATAACCCCCGTGTCTGCCTCGGATTTGTGTTGTGTATATACCTTGTTCCGTGGGAGCCACGGGGCCTTCCCCTGGGGACCCTGGGTGTCTCTGCCTTCTTGCCTTTGATTGTAGTCCTGGCGTGGGGGGTGCTGGAGCTCCCAGCAGTGCGAGATGGACGCAGCCAGGAAGTTGGTCCCTGCCCGTCTATTTCTGTCACAGCCCCCAGAAGTACTCTTCTTAGGTTAAACAGCAGAGTGGGGTCCCTCAGAGGGACAGGTCCCCAGGGCAGGGAGAACAGCGGCTGGCTGGAACTGGTCCTGGGTCTCCCCCTCAGCTCAGTGTGTACATCCAGATGCACACTCAGAATGCCCCCAGGTGTCCCCTTGGATGGCTAGTGTACACTGGGCCCCTGGGTGCTGTTGAGCCGCCCTGCATATGTTTCTCTAAGATTCCCCGGTGACTGGACTGATACACTCAACTTTTCTTTCTCTCTACGCTCACACTGAGAGTGAAGGATGGGGCATTGTGGGAGGGAGCCTCGGTTCTGTCTGAGCATCCCCTGCTTGCGCCTGATTCTGGGTGAGTCAGGGCCCGAGTCAGGGGGCCCTGCCCCTGCCGTCCCAAAGTGAGGGCCTCTGATGGGATTAGAAGGTGTGGGGGACTGCCCCACCCTCAGCCTGGTGGGCAGAGCCCGCATCCTGTATCCCTGCCCACATCCACGCCATCCCCAACCAGGAGTCAACCCAAGGCCTCATGCACCTGGGGACCAAAAAAGGGAGGGAGGGAAGTGTTGAGCAATTGGCTGAGGTGTGGTCCAGGGCCAGGTTCCCCCTAAGCAATGGGTGGAAGGCTGGGGGACCAGCTGATGGCCCAGATGCCTCCGTCCCTTGCCCAGCCTCCAGGAACCCCACGTGGGAAAACTGGCAGGGTAGAGGAGCACGGATGCTGGGAGGGGCAGTCGAGCCTAGGAGCCCCCTTGGAAGCAGTGGGGGCCTTGCTGCCTCCCTTTCCTTCCGTCCAGCCTCAGGGAGTGGAGGAGGGAGCCTCCCCAGCGGCCTGCCTGGGAGGGTGATGGCCCAGCTCGTGGCACACGCCCCCCTGGGACTTGCTCCTGGCCGTCCGTATCTGAAATAATGATACCTTGGTCTGAAACGAAACCCAGGGACAGAGTGGGCTGGCCGCCCAGCCCCAGCCGGGTCGTAGGTGTCACTCCAGCTGCTCCCTGCGTTTTCCATTTCCCAATCCTCTGCCCTTCGGCCATCCTGACACCCCCCTACCCAGGTTTCTGTTTTCTGCCCCAGATTCTGGGCACCAGCCCCTCTAGACACCCAGGTGTCCTAGTCCTCCCGTCCCCTAACTGACCAGCCTTCGGTTTTGCCACTCCCTGCCCCTCGGGCCCTGTAACCAGAGCCAGGCTCCAGCCGGCTTTTCCGGTTGGAGGTTGGAGGTGGTGCCTGGAGCGCCCCTGAAGGGGGTGGGGGGGCCCACACCCCGGAAGTCCCAAGCCTGCCTCAGCGGCTCTCCCGCCCAGCGGCAGAGAGAGCCGGGGCCAGCCGCCCGGACACGAGGTGTCTGGAGTCAGAGCAGCAGAGCGAGCGTTTCGGGCTTGGCATCAAGGGTGGGCGGTGGCTGGGTTCTGGGAGAGGGCCACACGGGCTAGCTGGGGGACAGCGGCCCCGTGGACTGTCCGTCCGAAAGGGCCAGCAGCGTCAGATGGGGGCAGGGATCCCGGGGAGCAGAAGTGGGGAGAACGGTAGTAGATTGGCTTCAGGAAGGAGGGGAGGTCTGGGGGAGAGGGGAAGGGGGCACACAGCTCGTGCGCTCTGCCAGATTTGGGCAGGCAAGAGCACAAATTGGGAGCAGAGGCACGTGTCTGGCTCGCTGGGGGCCCACGACCAGGCGCCCCCTCTTGAGGGTCTCTGCAACCCCTGCCTCCCCATCTCCCGCAGGAAAGATGATTCCGGTGGCCGAGTTCAAGCAGTTCACGGAACAGCAGCCCGCCTTCAAGGTGCTCAAACCCTGGTGGGACGTGCTGGCGGAGTACCTCACCGTGGCTATGCTCATGATCGGGGTCTTTGGCTGCACCCTGCAGGTAAGGCGCAAGGCTGGAGCGGGGCCTGGGCATAGCGCGGCCTGGGCGTAGGGGGCGGGGCCTGGAGGCGAGGGCGCAGGGGCGGGGCCGATGCGGGCGGGGCCTGGTGGGGCGGGGCCGGGGATTCCGGAAGTCTTCCTGCTAACTTTCCCGCAATTCTGGAGCCCGGAAGCGTGAAATCAAAGTGTTGACAGGATTGTTTCCTTCCGCGGGCTGTGAGGGAGCGTCGGTTCCATGCCTTTCTCCTTCCCGGCTCCTCGGTGGCCTCCGGCATTCCTTGGTTTATAGATGACGTTCGCTCATCTTTCCTCAGTGTGTGTGTGTGTCTATGTCCAAAGGACACAGTCATACTGAATTAGGGCCCACTTTAATGACCTCACCTTAACTTGATCACGTCTGCTCTGCAAAGACTATCTATTCATAGGTATTAAGGATTAGGACTTCAGTATCTTTTGCGGGGGCAGGGAGGGGGGGGAGAGCGGGAGGATCCCATTCAAGCTAACTCCTTTTTTCAAAGACTGAGGTGCTTTCAGAGGTTTAGCGATTCTTCCAAAACCACAGCCAGCTCAGGACAGTCAGGGACTGGGGCCTCCTCCCACCTTCAGCCCGCCTCCCCCCCCCCCAACTATGCAGGCCGAGCCAGCTCCTTGACCCTCTTCCCCCACCCTCATTCCCAGGTGACCCAGGACAAGATCATCTGTCTGCCCAGTCATGAACTCCGGGAGAATTTATCAGAGGCCCCATGCCAGCAACTGCTGCCACGGGGGGTCTCCGAGGAGATGGGGGGCCTCCGGGAGGTCAGCGGCCTCAAGAACAACCTGGACCTACAGCAGTATAGCTTCATTAACCAGCTCTGCTACGAGACAGCCCTCCACTGGTATGCCAAGTACTTCCCCTACCTGGTCGTCATTCACACGCTCATGTTCATGGTCTGCACCAGCTTCTGGTTCAAGTTCCCTGGCACCAGCTCTAAGATCGAGCACTTCACCTCCATTCTGGGCAAGTGTTTCGACTCACCGTGGACCACGCGGGCCCTGTCCGAGGTCTCTGGGGAGAACCACAAGGGCGCCGCCGCGGGACGGGCGACAGCGACCATGGAGGCCTCCGCAGGGCCAGGGAAAGCAAGTGAGGGTGAGAAGGAAAAGGTGCTGGTGGAGCCTGAGAAGGTGGTCACTGAGCCACCGGCCCTCACCCTATTGGATAAGAAGGAGGGTGAACAGGCCAAAGCCCTGTTTGAGAAGGTCAAGAAGTTCCGCATGCACGTGGAGGAGGGAGACATCTTGTATACCATGTACATCCGGCAAACGGTGCTCAAAGTCTGCAAGTTCTTTGCCATCCTGGTCTACAACCTGGTCTACGTGGAGAACATCAGTTTCCTGGTGGCCTGCAGGGTAGAGACCTCGGAGGTCACAGGCTACGCCAGCTTCTGCTGCAATCACACCAAGGCCCACCTCTTCTCCAAGCTGGCTTTCTGCTACATCTCCTTTGTGTGCGTCTACGGGCTAACCTGTCTTTACACCCTCTACTGGCTCTTCCATCGGCCCCTCAAGGAGTACTCCTTCCGTTCAGTGCGGGAGGAGACCGGCATGGGTGACATACCGGATGTCAAGAATGACTTTGCTTTCATGCTACACCTCATCGACCAGTATGACTCGCTCTACTCCAAGCGCTTCGCCGTCTTCCTCTCTGAAGTCAGTGAGAGCCGCCTGAAGCAGCTCAACCTGAACCACGAGTGGACGCCTGAGAAGCTGCGGCAGAAGCTGCAGCGCAACGCCCGGGGCCAGCTCGAGCTGACCCTCTGCATGCTCCCGGGGCTGCCCGACACTGTCTTCGAGCTCAGCGAGGTGGAGGCGCTCCGGCTGGAGGCCATCTGTGATATCACTTTCCCCCCAGGCCTCTCACAGCTGGTGAACCTGCAGGAGCTCAGCCTGCTCCACTCACCCGCCAGGCTGCCCTTCTCCCTGCAGATCTTTCTGCGGGACCGCCTGAAGGTCATCCGCGTCAAGTGTGAGGAGCTCCGCGAGGTGCCCCTGTGGGTGTTCGGGCTGCGGGGCCTGGAGGAGCTGCACCTGGAGGGGCTCTTCCCCCCAGAGCTGGCTCGGGCGGCGACCCTCGAGAGCCTCCGGGAGCTGAAGCAGCTCAAGGTGCTGTCTCTGCGGAGCAATGCCAGCAAGGTGCCAGCCAGCGTGACTGACGTGGCCGGGCATCTGCAGCGGCTCAGTCTGCACAACGATGGGGCCCGCCTGCTGGCCCTTAACAGCCTCAAGAAGCTGGCGGCGCTGCGGGAGCTCGAGCTGGTGGCCTGCGGGCTGGAGCGCATCCCCCATGCCATCTTCAGCCTGGGCGCGCTGCAGGAACTCGACCTCAAGGACAACCACTTGCGGTCCATTGAGGAGATCCTCAGCTTCCAGCACTGTCGCAAGCTGGTCACGCTCAGGCTGTGGCACAACCAGATCGCCTACGTCCCGGAGCACGTGCGTAAGCTCCGGGGACTTGAGCAGCTCTACCTCAGCCACAACAAGCTGGAGACCCTGCCCAGCCAGCTGGGCATGTGCTCCGGCCTCCGCCTGCTGGACATCTCCCACAATGGGCTCCGCTCCCTGCCACCCGAGCTGGGCCTCCTCCAGAACCTGCAGCACCTGGCTCTGTCCTACAATGCCCTGGAGGCCCTGCCCGACGAGCTCTTCTTCTGCCGCAAGCTGCGGACGTTGCTCCTGGGCTACAATCACCTGAGCCAGCTCTCGCCCCAGGTGGGGGCCCTCAGAGCCCTCAGCCGCCTGGAGCTCAAGGGCAACCGCT
Source organism: Neomonachus schauinslandi (assembly GCF_002201575.2). Taxonomy (NCBI): domain Eukaryota; kingdom Metazoa; phylum Chordata; class Mammalia; order Carnivora; family Phocidae; genus Neomonachus; species Neomonachus schauinslandi. Next base: position 208,889,720 of record NC_058403.1, read on the forward strand.
TGGAGGCCCTGCCAGAAGAGCTTGGCAACTGTGCGGGACTCAAGAAAGCGGGGCTCCTGGTGGAGGACACCCTTTACGAGGGCCTGCCGGCAGAGGTGCGGGAGAAGCTGGAGGAGGAATAAAGCAGAGGTGGGGAAGGTTGGGGTAAGAGGCCTTCTGGATGCTTCCACCCCAGAACCTCTACTGTTGTCTTCAAGAGAGGTGGCCAAGAGGGCCCGGGCCAGGAGAGGAGGAGCAGACACATCAACCTTGTGGGGTCCAGGCAGGATCCTGGGACTGGTCTGTCTGAGAAGAGACAGGAGGCTGTGGATTTGGGGTGGAACATCATAGAGGGATTAACTCAGTCATAGGATTCTCAGACCAAAGATACCTGTGTCTTTGGCGGGCTGTCCTGCCCTGCCCCTGGACATTCTAGCTCAATTAGTGCCATATATGGGGGTGGGGCACATCCCAATGGGATTTCAACCCTCTCCACACACACACACACACCCCCCCCCCCGGCCCCGACCAAAACAGCTTATCTCTGGGATTCTCTCCCAGGGAGGGGACACAGACACAAGGGACCAGCGACCCTCGCCCCCAACTTTGATGTCAATCCCTTATTTATAAGTTGTTTGCTGCAGACACGTGAACTCAGAAAAGTGGTTCTCATATTTGGCTATGCATCAAAATCAACATCCCCAAAACAAAACATCCCAGGCCCCACCCCTGAAAGACTGACTCAGGTCTGGTTGGAGGCCAGGAACCTGCCTATAAATAAACATCCCAGGTAACTCTGATGCAGGTGGTCCTAGGCCTGTATGTTGGGAACTATGGACCTACAGAATCTGGATGTCCAGAGCAGGGATTCTGAACCCTTTTTAAGTCCTAGAACTTTTGAACATCTGATAAAAGCTGGGCACCTCCTTTCCCAGGAAAATGCTCAGGTACACATACACGCAAATGTCCGCAAGCAACTTCAGGCAGTCAACAGATTCCCCCAGATGTCCCAGAGGGCCACTCGTGGACATCCTAAGGATGGCAGACTCCAGGGTTAAGAACGCCTGCCGTGGAGGTTACATTCTTCTGAGCACAGGCAGAGACTTGTCTCTCAAGTGTTCCCTGCGTGAGGGAGCATCTATCAGTGGGTGCTTAATAAATAATATGAATTATGAGAACTAAACTTCTGATCTCTGCTATCCACTTCTGTTGTCTAAGCCTTCCATTTCACCAGACCAATTACAGGCAAGCAAAGACAGTCACGTGCCAGAATCAAGGCTATGAGTTTCTGTCCCGGAAGCAGAGGCAGGGAGACCTCAGCTTATCAGAAGAAATTAGGTGGCATCCTCTGCCCAGCTTTTTTCTGGAGAACCCCTTTTCCTCTACATTCCTTGTTAATTCTCCAGACTCCACTCTCTGGTATCTGTTCCACCATAAGTTGTCACCACAGAAGTCCCCACAAGCCTTCAGCGCCCACCAGTGTTCCTGTGCTGGACCAGGAGCAGGTAGGGCACAGCCTGACTGACCCTGACCTCCTGGGACTGGACACCTCGAGGTGTCTGCAAAAGGCGAGCCTCTTCCTGGCAACGAGAGCAGAGGCAAGCTGCTTTCCGAAAACCAGGATTCCAGTTGCGGACATTTTCCCCGGCACCCATCAGACCAGTTAAGCGACGGGGAAGACAGGCCGAGGCGCATTAACACCAAGGCCCGTCTCCTGCACTGTCCAGGAGCTGGGCTCACATTCCGGGGAAGGAAGATGAGGGAAAGTCTTAAAATATCCCATCTGGGTCTGACCTGGAACTCTTCTGGCCATGACCCTGGCCCTGTGGTCGAGATCAGGGGTCCCCCATGCCGCTGGTCCTAGGGCCCCTACAGTGACGGAGCCCTACCCCGCCCCTACCGCCAGTCCTTGGTCAAGCCCGAGCTTGCTGAAATAGAAAGGGCTCCCCACGGGCGCCTAATTATGGTGAGGAGTCAGCAATTAAGCCTAACAGGGATCCTAATGAAGCACTGTCCCAGACGAGAAAGGCAGCTGGGAGGGAGCGTGGGTGTCAGAGAACAGGCCGGGCGGGGAACAGCAAAAACGAGGAGCTACTCCCAGTAACAGCGGCAGAAGAGCGAGCCAATGTTTCGCATGCGCACCAAGGGCCACGCGCGGGATCGCGTCTACCCCTCCGTACGCAGGCGCGCCGTTTTCCCCGCCCGCCCTTCTCTACAGAACAGTGAATGGATTTCAACACAGCGCCTCTCGAGAGTGCGCTCGGAATCCGCGCGTGCGCAGCACAGTGAGAGGATTTGCACGTTGCCAGACGCGAGCTCTAGGTGGCGTCACCCCTCCCACTGGGAAGAAGCACGCATGCGCGGAGCGTAGGCACGCGGGATGGGCGAGTGCGCGTCGCGGGCATGCGCCGTGCAGGGAGAGACGGCGGCTCGGTGGGGTCATCCAGGCGCAGGCGCAGTGCGGTGTTTGTCTGCCGGACTGACGGGCGGCCGGGCGGTGCGCGGCGGCGGCGGGGAAGATGGCGGCGTCCTCCCTGGAGCAGAAGCTGTCCCGCCTGGAAGCAAAGCTGAAGCAGGAGAATCGCGAGGCCCGGCGGAGGATCGACCTCAACCTGGATATCAGCCCCCAGCGGCCCAGGCCCAGTAAGAACGGCGGCGTGGGGGAGGGGGCGGGCGGGGCGGGGCGCGCGCCGCGGGCAGCCCCGCCCCCGTCGTCAGGCCCCGCCCCCGCTTCCGGGGCGCTCTTGCTCCTCCTCCTCGCCACCCCGTACCCCCTGCTGTCGGCTCGCGGGGAGAGGGTCACGGTGACCCGGGGGGCGTGGGGCCGCGGGCTCCCGGGCGGTCCTCCTCCAACGTAGGGGTTCCCCCTTACGGGGCCTACGAGCCCAGTTACCCGGCCCCAGGGCAGGGCCCCCCACCTGATGACCCGCCCCCTCACCGTGATCCTCGGAGCCTGTGTCACCCTCACCTACCCGGAGCCGCGCTCCCCTAATCCACGCGACCGCGACCACATCCAGATTCCTCGCAAACACGGACGCCCCTTCCGACCAGATGATTTCGCTCCTGCCGTCTCAGTGCCTGGCAGGAGGCCCCTTGCCCCATTCCGTACCTGGGTCCTCGTCAGATGGTTCAGTGGATGATCCACTCACACTCATACACACGCGCACCTGGCCCGGGTGACACCTGAGGTCGTTTGACCACATATAACTCCCTATTCCTCTGACCTCTTTCCCTGTGACTGTGTCCAGTAATCCCTTTTTCCCAGGCTGGGACCTTGTCATTGGGCCTAGCAGGCCCCCTCCCACGCACACCCTACCCACATACACCAGGCCCCCTCAGACTTCTCTGACTGGTTTCACTGCCACCATCTTGGGGACTGTCTAGCTTCTCCAAAAATACACACCCAGCCCCCAGCCTAGCAGCTTTTCCTCATCTGGACTCTAGTAACTTCCTCTTCCCTACACACCCACACTCACCTGGCCTAGGGGTACCGTGAGGCCAGTGTGGTGATATCTCGACCTCCCAGCCCACGTACACTTCTCTCTGATCCCGCTATCTCTGTGACTACCTCCCTGGCATTTTATCATCTGGAATCAAAAGCTGCTCCTCCTTCCCCCAACACTCACACCTGGCCTGGGATTACCACAACCACTGTCTAGTTTCTTTATGTCCCACGAAACGCCCTCCCCAAATCTCTCAGCTAGAGGGCATCAGGTCTTCACCCTCCCCACAGACCTGATGAATAGCACCCCACCACACACTTTGTGTCTTTTGAGCTGGCAAATTGCCCTCCTTTGTACTTCTGATATGATCCTTGTAGCTTATGTAGCTCCCTGTGGGGTCATCCTGGTAGGAGGGGGCACACACCCCCATATCGGGGTATTGAGGTCACTCCCTGCTCACCCAGCCTGACCTTCACAGCCTGACCACCCCCAGTCCCTGTGTGCGGTCCACTCCTCATCCCTCACTCTTCTGACTTGGGGTAGCGTGGGTTCCTCCCTGGGGCGGAAAGCCCTCCCAGGACTGGAGGGTCCCTGCTGGGCTGTGCGGTGCTGCCTCCCCTAGCCCCGGCATGGATGAGACAGGGCTGGGTATGGGGCCGGGGCTGCCTTATGGGGTGGCTGTCCCAGGTGCAGAGCGAGGTACAGTGAGGCCCACGGCGGGAAGGCCCCTGAGGAGCCCCCTCCAGGCGTCTGTGTCTGTCAGCTCCATCCCATGCTCCCGGTCCTCCCATTTCTGTCGGTTTCTACCCGTCTCTGCAGTTTGGTGCCTCGCGCCTCCCTCTCTTCTTCGTTATGATTTGATTTCTTTTCTTTTGGACAAATCAGTTGTTTCTGTTGTGATTTATCGTGGTGTTGTTTTTTTTCTTCCTTTTCCCCATCCAGTTATTGTGATCACTCTAAGCCCTGCTCCTGCCCCGTCCCAACGAGCAGGTACCAGCCTTTTTATCATCGTCGCTTGGACGTCTGCACCATTGACCTAACCGCTGCCCCGCCGCAGAATGCCCTCCCCCACCCCCCATGCTGTGTGTGCGCGTGCGCGCCTGTCACTCTTACTTTCTCTCCTTCCACACCATCAGCGATCAACAGTGTTCGGCCCACTTGGCCTCTTCTTCTGTGTCCACTCGCCTTCCACTCCTCCCTTCCTGGTGGGCTCAGGTTTGGACTCCCTGGAAGAGGAAGTGAGCTCCTTTACCCACCGGGAGTCTGCCGCCTGTGAGAGGTCACGTGTGCGCGCGTGTGTGTAAGGGGTCATGTATGTGCGCGTGTGTGTAGTGTGCGCGCGCATGTAAGGGGGAGAGAGAGAGTTGCGCCAGGCCATCGCTGTGCCTGTTGATTTGTTTCAACAGCACAGCGAACACGCATCGCCCAACTCGGGACACAGCAGTGGATAGAAGGGACCGCGGGCCACTCGACACGTGGCTGACGCTCACGGACAGTGAGCACTTTCCCAGTCTGGGAGAGGTGGAGAAAGCAGTGATGCCTTGTAGAAAAGCCCAGTTCTTCAGGGGGTGGTCAGTTGGGGAAGCCTCTGGAGAAGCTGGGATCTGAGCACCGGGTCGTGGCAGGCGGGGAGCCGGAGATGGAAGGTGGAGGAAGCAGCCGGCCGGGGCCTGAGCGCAGTCGCTAGCGGGTCTGGAGCAGATGTGTGCGGGTGTGTGTGTGTGTGTGTGTGAGTGAGTGAGCACAAGAGACAGAGAGACAGACAGCTGGGTGGGGTCTGGCCCTGTTGGCCCTTGTGTAGGTGTTACTAGATTGGGGCAGGGGGGTGTGTGCGCGCGCGTGTATGTGTGTGTGTGTAAGACAGCGTGGGCCTGGCTCTGTTCAGGGCTCTCGGCGTATCGTCTGTGTGCGTGTGGGGTTTTGCCACGTCCTGTGTGTGTGCGCGCACACACGCGTGCATGTGTGTCAGACTGACAGCCTGGTGCGTCTGTGGCCTCTGTTAGCCGTGTGCTTCCATGCGCTCTCTTGTTCTCTCTCTCTCTCTCACTCAGCCTCTTGCTCTCACTGTGCCCTCCTGACCTGCCGCGTGGCCTGTCACCACCTCTGTAACCTCTGTTCTCAGGGCCTTTGTGTACCTCCTCCCTTCCCCCACCTTAGCCACCCTACGCCAGCCCCCCTCAAGTCCCCACCGTGATTCAGTTTGTAGGGCCACTGGAAGCATCTGTCCCCCCACCCCAGAAGTGTGGAGAGGGTAGGGGTGTGGTCCTCACCCCAGAGAGGAGCTGACCATGCAGGGCAGAAAAGGGGCCCAGATACCTCCGGGGGCGAGAGCCTGGCAGTATCCTCAGAGAGTCCAGGTACAGGGGAGCATTGGGGGGCCCCTCAGGTGCCCCTGAGGTGGTTGAGCGAGAGAGGGAGGGATTAGGACTTTGACCATGACAGAGGAGTGAAGCAAGGACACTACAAAGCCAGGGACTAGAGCAGCAGGGAGGGTGCTCAGGAGGTGACGCCTCCAGGCCCGTGCAGGTGCTGAGCCTGGCCATCTCCCTGGGCCCTCCCGAGCTCTTCTTTTGCTCTGAGCAGGCCTTAGCAAGACCTATGTCCCTTCTCTGACTGCAGGTTAGGATCCTGTACCTGCTCCCTCACTCTGGATGTGGTCAGGGGCCCAGGGTAACAATGTGGGGAAAGTACCCAGATGCCAGCAGTTCGAGCATATTTGTCTCTGTCCATTGGTCACTGGGCCCACGGTACCAGGTGCTTGCAGAACTGTGGGAGGAAAGCGTGGAGCGTGGCAGGGGGTGTAGGCAGAGAAGGGGGCATCAGCTGAGGGTTGTGGGAGAGTGGCAGGCCCCAGGCCTCCCAGCCAGCCGTTCTCCATAGGAAGGTCCTCTCTGGCCCCACTTGGAGACTCTTTCAGCCAGTGCCCTACCCAGCTAGGGACCCCCTTCTGGAGCACCAGGGCCTCTGGGGTACGAGGCTTCAGTGGAGGATTATCTGTCTTCTCCAGGGGCCACACGGATCTCTGTTCCCACCCTACTGCCAGCCCAGCCAGGGAGGATCCTAGCCCCGCAGGGAACCTACTGTCTGTCCCGGGCCCCTGTCCGGCCTGTCTCTGCAGTGCCTCCTCTGGGCAGCTGGGCCCCAAGTCTTGGCTCCCATCTGTCTTGTCTGTCTCCTGCCCTCCCGATCCCCGAATGCCGCCTGCCCGTCCCGGGGTGCCCGCTGCCTGCCCGCTGCCTATCCGCCTGCCTGTAGCATGCCCAAGCTGTCCGCATGCAGGCTGCTGAGAAGCCCCCACCGCCTGGCCCACTCCCCACCCCCCCCATCCCACCAGCCCTTGGAGGGGCTGTGCCACCTGGATCCCCTCACCCCGAGGACACAGGCCCAGCCTGGGGGCCTGCCCCCACCCATTGGCCCCAGCTTTGCAGGCCAAGCTGGGAGGCTCAGAGATGAGCCTGCTGGCTAGAGGGTGGCCCTCCCTGACTCTGGAACAGAATGTGGGGCAAGGCAGCTGGAAGTGTGGGGCCCTCGCCCAGTGTCTCCCTGGGGTGGTCTGCCTGATTCTTATTGGGCAGCCAGGGTCAGTGCTGCCAACAGGCCCAGAACCCAGGCTGATCCTGGCAGGCATTCCTTCCTCACATGGTCCAGAGTGTGGGCACTGTGGCCCTGGGTCTGCTTCCTGGGCAGAGGTGGGGAGGAAAGGGACATATCAGGAAGGCTGCCTGGCTGAACGATGTCATCAGTCTCTGGGCCGTGATCCGTGTCAGCATAGACTTGGGGACAGTCCCTCAGCCTCTGAGGACCACCTCTCTCTGCCAGCCTACTCCATCTTCTTCCAGGTCAGGGGGGTGGGAGAAGGTACCCTGAGAGTGGTCAGGGAGACGCTAGCTCCTCCAGCCCAATGGGGTGGGGGCTGGGGGGTCTGTGCTGGCCTACCTGGTGCCAGGGAGGGGGAGACCAGAGTCCCAAGGCCCCAGAATGCCAGGTGGTGGCTAACCCCCTCTCACCCTTGGTTCTCACCCCCCCCAGCCCTCCAGCTCCCACTGGCCAATGATGGGGGCAGCCGCTCACCGTCCTCCGAGAGCTCTCCACAGCACCCCACGCCCCCTGCCCGGCCCCGCAATATGCTGGGGCTTCCGCCAACCTTGTTCATGCCCCGCAGCATGGAGAGGTAAGCTGTTGGGACGGGCCCAGCTGGCCAGTGGGGGGGGGGGGTCACTTCGCCTGCCCCAGAGAGGAGGGTGGTTAAATCTAGGGGAACCCCTGTGTGTTGGGGACTGGGGTGGCCTCAGTTTGGTTGGGATCCTCCTCCACCGGGACCTCCTCCCTGTCCCCCCCCAGCATCGAGATTGACCAGAAGCTGCAGGAGATCATGAAGCAGACGGGCTACCTGACCATTGGGGGCCAGGTACTACCCTGGCCCTGGCCCCCTGGGGGGTGGGCAAGACGCACCGCGGGGCTAGGCCTTGGGGTGGGGGCGGTGCCCCAGGCCTGGCCCATCCTCCAGCTCTGGCTGTCCTTACCAGCGCTACCAAGCAGAAATCAACGATCTGGAGAACCTGGGGGAAATGGGCAGCGGCACGTGCGGCCAGGTGTGGAAGATGCGCTTCCGGAAGACGGGCCACGTCATCGCCGTCAAGGTGAGCCCCGCCCCAGGTGGGCGCCCCCTCCCCTGCCCTGAGACCCTGGCACTAAGGCTCCCCTGGCCCTCCGTGCAGCAAATGCGGCGCTCCGGGAATAAGGAGGAGAACAAGCGGATCCTCATGGACCTGGACGTGGTGCTCAAGAGCCACGACTGTCCTTACATCGTGCAGTGCTTCGGCACCTTCATCACGAATGTGAGTGCGCGCCCGGCCAGCGGCCTCCGCTGCTCCCCTGCCTCTCTGGGGGCTCCGCGGGGTCTCCTCCACAGCTGGAGTCCGTGGCGGGGGGATGGGTAGGGGCTGCAGCCGTGCCCAAGCCTCCCTGTGCTGCCCCCACAGACGGATGTCTTCATTGCCATGGAGCTCATGGGCACGTGCGCTGAGAAGCTCAAGAAGCGGGTGCAGGGCCCCATCCCCGAGCGGATCCTGGGCAAGATGACGGTGGCGGTGAGCGGGTCGGGCAGGGGTGCGGCCGGCCGGGTCGTCCCCCCTGGGCCCCGTCCTCCCGTCACCGGTGCCCTTCTGCTGTCCTCGCTGCAGATCGTGAAGGCGCTCTACTACCTGAAGGAGAAGCACGGCGTGATCCACCGTGACGTCAAGCCCTCCAACATCCTGCTGGACGAGCGGGGCCAGATCAAGCTCTGTGACTTTGGCATCAGCGGCCGTCTGGTCGATTCCAAGGCCAAGACGCGCAGCGCTGGCTGCGCCGCCTACATGGCCGTGAGTGGGAGCCCCGCAGCGCTTGGGCGGGCGGCGGGCGTGGGGGATCGGGGCGGCGCGCCCGCACTGGCCTGGGGGTACATCCTCCCCTTCTCCTGCGGGCAGCCGGAGCGCATAGACCCCCCGGACCCCACCAAGCCAGACTACGACATCCGGGCCGATGTGTGGAGCCTGGGCATCTCCTTGGTGAGTGGGGGCCCCCGCCTTTTGGGCAGCATCTCCTCGGGATCCAGAAGGAGGCGGAAGGGAGGGGAGGAACCCGTGCTCAGCCCGTCCAGCCCGGTCTTCTCTTCTAGGTGGAGCTGGCGACGGGACAGTTTCCCTACAAGAACTGCAAGACAGACTTTGAAGTCCTCACCAAAGTCCTACAGGAAGAGCCCCCGCTCTTGCCCGGCCACATGGGCTTCTCAGGGGACTTTCAGTCCTTCGTCAAAGACTGGTGAGGAGCCCGCCGGCCTGCCTGGGTTCTAGGGGGGTTCAGGGCCAGACTGAACGGAGAAGCCCCCGCCCCCACTGTGGAAGCGCCCCCGGCAGGGATGCAGGCAGGAGCTGGGCCCGGAGCCCTGGGCATTAGGAGTCGGGGTTGGCCCCGGCCTGAGCCTGCCCTTTGCCGTGGGAGGTTGTGGACAGCAGATAGGCCCCAGCGCCAGGGGCTCTGTGCGTCCAGCCGCTGCAAGCCGAATCCTGCCTGCGTTGTGTCCACGTTTGCTTGTCCCGTGGGAGAGCCCTGCTCACCTCCCCCACGAGCCCCTCACAGTCCAGTTTGGGCTTCTGTCACAGGCGGGATTCCCAAGTGCAGGCCTTGGGTCCTCGGGCTTTTCAGCAAGCAGCCCTGGCCGCGAGCACACAGCAGCTCCTTCCCCAAGATTCTGAAGACCCCCATCTCGGAGCCGGGACACTTGAGTCCCCAGGGCAGCCAGGCCTCTCCTTCCCCGGTTCTTACTTTTCTTTGCTTCTCCTTCAGCCTTACTAAGGATCACAGGAAGAGACCAAAGTATAATAAGCTACTTGTGAGTACCTGGGGCCCCTTCCCGCCCCCTCCCACCGGGACGTCCGCCCGGGGCCTGAGCAGCCGCCCCGGGGGAACCTCCCTCGTCCTCAGCCCCACCCCTCGGCCCACAGGAACACAGCTTCATCAAGCGCTACGAGATGCTGGAGGTAGATGTGGCATCCTGGTTCAAGGACGTCATGGCGAAGACTGAGTCACCGAGGACTAGCGGAGTCCTGAGCCAGCACCACCTGCCCTTCTTCAGGTAGCCACGTGGTGGCGGCCAGCCCCACCGGGGGCCAGGGGCATGGCCACAGGCCCCCCTTCCCCACCTGGCCACCCAGCTGCCCACCAGGGGAGACCTGGGACCTGGACAGCTGCTGAGGGCTGAGGACAGAAAGTAGGGGGTGCCGACCCACCCCCAGCCCCCTGCCCACCAGCCGTGGACAGATGGGCTCACCAGGCCCCAGCCCTTCCCGTCCCGGGGTCAGCCGGCCTCCCGGGGTCAGCCGGCCGTGTGCGTCCCCCTGACAGACACTGTGAACGGAAGACAGCAGGCCACGAGCAGACTCGCTATTTATTCAGTCGTAACCTCTGGGCTGGGGCGGCCCCCAGGGGCCGGGAGAGAGCCGCCCGTCCCGCCCCTCCCCCCCCACTCGCCGTGTGCTGTCCCCCCCGCCCCCCCCCCCAGACATGCTCCCCGCCCCCCCCCCCCCCCCTCCCCCATCCCCTGTCTACCTCTCTGGCTTTCCCCATCTCCCTCCCTGCCTCTGCCTCTCTCCTGGCCCATACCCGGGCTCCCCCTGCCAGCCCCCCCTGGGGGACTCCTGGGTCCACTTGGGTCTCCGGCAGTGGCGAGTCCGTCAGCTGGTGTCCTCGCCCCAGGAAGGCAGGCTGGGCGTTACGACTGCAGCTGGGCCTGGGCTGGTCTCTCTCTCTCTCTCTCTTTCTCTCTCTCTCTCTCTCTCTCTCTTTGATCTCAGGGGGTCCTTTTTGGAGTTTATTGTATTTTATTGTACTTGGTGGGGTGTTTGGGGTGGGGGGGCAAAGAGCTTGTTCTCACGGGGTTTGTCGGTACCTTCAGAAACTTTTACCAAAGTCATGTTTAGCTGCTTGTGGTGGAGCCCCCTGACCGCCTGTGGGCACAGGCGTCTGGGGCCGGGGTGCGGGGCCGAGCCCCAAAGGTGGGCTCTGCGGGGCTCCTCCTCCCTTGGGGCCAGCCCTCGGGGCTGGAGACTGGCCACAGCTCGGGGGGGTGAGTTGAGGACCTCAGGGGGCGTGGAGGGAGCCCGAGGGGCCGTGGCCACACGGGGTGGCCTTCAGGGAAGGCGGGTGCAGGGCACGGTGAGGGCAGCGGACGCTGCTGCGGCAGGGAGGTGGTGGAGGGGGTAGTGGCAGGAGCGGGGCCCCGGGGCCCCGGGGAGGCAGGGATCGAGGGTGCAAGGGGCGGGTGTGGGGGTTCGAGGACGTGTGACAGGACAGAGGTGGGGCTGGCTGAGGGCTGGGCGTGTGCAGGCAGTCACGCCCTTGGAGTGCCCCTGAGCGCCCCTCGACTCCCCCAGAGCTGGCCAGTCCGCCCCGCGCCCTCTGCAGCAGCTGGAATGGGAGGGGGTGTGTTTCCTTTTTGTTGGTGATGCATGCAAATTAAGTGGACAACAAAACAAAAAAACAAAAACAGAAACCCACAGAACCACAAAACCAACCAACACCAAAGGTGAGGAACTTGGCCGGATGGAGCGGACGCAGTCTAGGCCTAGGCATCACTGTATCCTGTCTGTCCTGCGGACTCTCGTTCTGCTCCAAACTCACAAAACGCCGCATGTTCAAAAGTCCTCGAGTTCTCTGCTCTCTGCCCCCCGCCCGGGAGGGAAACGGCCACCTTCTCTTGCCCCGGTCCCCTTTGTGAGGGGATGGGGGCAGGGTGGGGGGCCCACAGGCCTGGTCCCCCACCTCCCTCACCTGGCCCAGCCAAGGAGGGGAGGGGAGGCGTGGCCTTTGTGGGTAGCTGGAAGGTTCCGTGGCTGGGCCCAGGGCCAGTGAAGGCCCTGGGGCCAGCCACCTGGATTTATTTTTATTTAACTATTTTCTGTTTTGTGAGTGCGTCTGCCCGCCCCTGTCCCCCTTCTGCGTGAAGTGGGGGGTTCTGGGGGAACCTCTTCTTCCCCTCTGCCTCTTTCCTGTCCTCTCCCTCCGTCGCCAGTCACCAGCCATCCTTCTTGACCAGGCAGAGGGGGGAGCGGGTGGGCGGGCGGGCAGGGGCCTGGGGCGGCTTGGCTGAGGCCGCCGGCCCACGACCCCTTCCCCGGTCGCCAGTATTCCCCCAGCCCTTTTTAAAAACGAAATGCCCCTGTTTGTAAATCCTTAGACGCTTGAGAATAAAACCCCTCCCTTTTCTTCCACGGAGTCTGTGGTGTGTCTTGAGCTTGGCAGGCCGGGGCAGCAAGAGGTGGGAAGGGGCTGTGAGGCCTGAACTTTGGCGGGGGTGGGGGCGGGGGGAGCCGTGCCATTCCAGGGGTTGGGGCCTCTGCACCCGGGTGGGGGACTGAAGCCCAGCCGGGCCTGGAAGGGTCGTATTTGTAGTGAGTTGCCGCATATCAAGTGACCAGTGTGCCGGACCTCCCTCCCCACCACCCCGCCAGCCACAGGTTGGCCGGAGAGGAGCCCTTAATCCCTGGCAGACCTTGGGCGCCGGCTCTGATGCACACCCCTCAGTCCACCGCCCCCGCCTCCTGGGGTGGCTGCTCAGCCAAGGACAGGGCCGCCTGCCCACCTGTCGGGCCTGGGTGCCGTCTGGCGGGCAGCTGCACTCCTGGGGCACACTTCGGGGGTGCCGGTCCAGCATGCTGGGTGCCACGCTCCTGCTGCTGGCCCTGCTCCCCGGGGTCGCCACCTTGCCCAGCGGACCGCCTGGTACGTAGAGGCTGGGGACACGGCCCATCAGGCTGCCATCCCCGTGTTGCCCTTTCTTGGCTCCACCGCCCCTCTGCCTTGCCTGGGGGAACGGGGGGGGGGGGGCAGGTGGGCTCTGCCTCTGTCTCCTGTCTCCAGATTCTTCTCCTGGACCCCCAACTTCTTCAGAGGCCCCAGCAGGTACACTGATGCCAGTGACCGTGGGAGAGCGGTGTACCAATGCTTTTAGGAAACGTGTGGGGACTGTCCTGAGAACATTATTTGACAAGGATCCCAGCGGAGTGCCTCCCTCGGGCAGAGGGGGTGTGGGTGCATGTGGGTCCCCACCCCGTGTTGCTGCTGCGCTTGGTCTGGGAGTAAGGAACCTGGACAAATGGAGAGGCCGGAGACCCTGGTGGCCCGGCTGGGCTCCAGCTGTGCCAGAGGGGCAGAGAGACAGCACCTTCCTTTTCCCCTTCCCCATTGCTCACGGTAACCTTGGAAAGGAAGGGGGGGCAGCACCCTCCCCCAAGCGGGCGCTGGGCCCCTTGGGTAGCTGACCTCACCCAGCCTGGCCGCCTTCCCCGCCCCCCCCCCCCCCCCCGGTCAGGCACCCTTCAACCCTGCCCCGCCAGGGAGTCCCAGGTCCGCTGTGAGGGTAGAGATCCAGGTCTGGGAAGGGGGGCTCCTCCCCAGAGGCGCGCATTTTTGCTCCCAGCCTCAGCTCCTGGGCTGTGGCGGCCCCCGGACCTTCAGGGGACGTACCATGCCTACTCTGCCAGCACCGAGCACCGGGGAATCCCTCACCGCAACAGCATCCATTTTCCAAAGGAGGCGGGAAGGTTGCTCCGCTGGCCTGGAGGGGCTAAGGGGCAGCGCGACCTGCTTCGTGTCACCCTTTCTCCCCGCCAGCGCCCCCATTCCCCGCGGCGCCCGGGCCCTGGCTGCGCCGTCCCCTTTTCAGTCTGGAGCTGTCGGACGCGGAGGAGGCCTTCCCGCGCCGCGCGGGGCCGCTCGAGGTCCCGGCCGACAGCCGCGTGTTCGTGCAGGTGTGGACGCGGGGCGCGCCGGGGCGCGGCGGGCCGGGTGGGGGGCGGCCGTTGCTGATCGCGCCCCCGCCCCCTAGGCGGCCCTGGCCCGACCCTCTCCGCGCTGGGGCCTGGTCCTGCACCGCTGCTCGGTGACACCGTCCTCGCGCCCGGCCCCGGGGCCCGCCCTGGCGCTGCTGCGCGGGGGCTGCCCCGCCGACTCCTCGGTCGTCCTCCCGCCGCCGCCGCGCCCGGGTGCTACCGGGTCCGCGCGCTTCAGCTTCCGCCTGCGCCCGGTCTTCAACGCCTCCGTGCAGTTCCTGCACTGCCAGCTGAGCCGCTGCCGCCGCCTCCGGGGAGTCCGCCGGACACCTGCGCCTCTGACGCTGCCGCCGCCATCGCTGGTGCGCGGGCGCACGGCCGGGAATCTGGGCGCCTGGGCCACTCCCGGGGCCGGGGTTGGGGGGGGGGGGGCTGGGCACAGGCCCTCCGGCCTCTGAAGGAAGAGCTCCTTGGAGCTTGGGAATCTAGGGGTCCGACGCTTTGGAGGCTGGAGACGGGGGTCCCTCGGAGCTGGGGAGAGTCGCTGGGTCTCTCTCGGGCTGGTGGCTGGGCTCAGGGACGGAGAGGGGGGGCCTGTGGGGCTCTGCCTAGGGGTTCCCCAGGGGACAGGGAATGGACGCTGGGCTTGCTCTGGGATGCCTGGGGCGGAACTCGGAGGTCCCTCCAGGGCTGGGTGGCTGGATGCAGAGGCGGCCAAGGGGCCAACGGTCTGGTATCTAAGGTTCTCAGAGAACTGGGTCGTGTGACCTTAAGGGGCTGCAATTTGCAGTCCTCACAGGCTGGGTGGCTGGCTGCTTGTACATCTCAGGGGCTGGGCTCACGGACCTCTCGGGGGTCGGATTTCCAGGAGTTCACTGGTGCGACTCCTGGTCGCAATAGAGAGCCGGACACGTAGACCTCTCGGGAAACCCGGGGACAGACAGGTCCCTGAATCCTGGGGCCTGACTGCCCATCTCTTGCCTCTTCCTCCCCCCAGTGTCTGCCTCAGGATGAGGCGTGCGCGGGCGCCGGCAGCGGCGAGAGCCTGGGTGCCGACAGTCCCCACCTGCACACGCTGACGCAGCCCATCGTGGTCACAGTGCCGCGGCCACCCCCCAGTGAGCGCGCAGTTCTCCGCAGGGGTCGGAGAACGGGGGGTGGGGAGGACATCTGTGGCCCGGGCCCAGTCCCTGTGTCGTACTTCCCACAGGGCCATCCAAGGGCGTCCCCGGCAGAGCCGTGCGCCCCGAGCCTCCTGCCGCGGCCCCCGCGGCCCTGGAGCCCGCGCCCGTGGTGGCGCTGGTGTTGGCTGCCTTCGTGCTGGGCGCCGCGCTGGCCGCCGGGCTCGGCCTCGTCTGTGCGCACTCAGGTACCAAGCTCTGCCCGCCGGGACTTCCGCCCGGCCCCCAGCCTATCCCCGCGGGTCGGGACCCCGGGTCGCCGCGACCCAGCCGGTGGAGCCCCGACCATCCCCAGACCTGCCTGCGATACGCCCGCGGCAGCCCCCAGGGGGCGCCCTTGCCCCGGCCCAGTGTGCAGCAACCCCTAGCGCTCCGCAGCCTCCCTCTCCTTTCCAGCGCCCCCAACCCCCGGTCCGGCCCCGAGAGACTCGCCCAGCGGCCCCCAGCCCAGGATGCCCCAGTGAGGCAGGTAAACGGGGGTACGGGTGGGGGGAAAGGGTTGTAACGTGGGGCCGGTAGGACAGCTGGAAGAGGGAGGTGATGATAATGGCGTTTTAGGCTTTCCCTGTGCCGGGGAGTGTTCGGAAGGTTTCATGCCTATTAATGAATGTAATCCTCATAACAACGTTCAGGTAGATATTATTATAATCCCCATATTAGAAATGAGACCCATGAGGCACTCTCTGAAGTAACTTGTCAAAGGTCACAAAATTTGGTGGAGCTGGAATTCAAACTCGGGCACTGGGTCACCCGTGGCCAACTTCGGGCTCTGTGTCACAAGAGGGGTCCTCAAACCTCGGACAGACACTAGACGAGGAGAATTCGCGACTCAGACCTAGCACCCACCCTCACTCCCGCACACAGACTGACGGAGGAGGCCAGTGATCCGCTGGGAAGGGGGTGGCCTGCGTTGTGTCCTCTCCTTCGCTCAGCCTGGGTAGCCCCTCGCCAGGGATGGCGCACCCCCAGCAAGGTCCCGAGACACACCAGCCACGGCCTCGAACCAGGCCCGCCAGGACTGCACCGGCCGCGGCCCACCTCGGACCCGACGGGACCACTGTCTCTGCTCCGAACCCTCCCGCCCCCGACGCGCTTCTCCTCGCACCCTCCCACCTGGGCTCAAAATAAACATCTGGTCTGACCTGCTGAGTTCTGAAGTCTGCGTGTGAGCTTGGCGCGGGTATAGGGGGCAGGAAGCAGAGGCCTTGGACCAGGCCTTGGGGGCCAGGCTCACACGCCCATGTATACGTGTGCAGATGGAGGCCAGGGGAGACCCAAGGGAGTTTTTCCCAAACAGAAAGGGACACCCAAGCCCACGTGCTTAAGTTTTAATAAGCTCCGCCTCCTTCCTCAAGCCCTGCACCTGCCCACCTGCCTCCGGCGGTCTTCCCAAAGCCAGGCTTTCTCCGCTCTCCACCCCCACCCTGGACCCTGCCCTCGCTAAGGCCTTGACCTCTGGTCTCTGCTCCAGCGCCGTCTGTCTAGTCTAGAGCTCGTAACTGTCTCCTGTCCGAGTTCCTCCCTTCCCTCGAGCGGGACTACTAGCTCCATTTCACAAATGATAGCTCCATTTCACAAATGAGGAAACTGAGGCTCGGCTCGGCCATATCACTTGCTCTAGGTCCTCAGGGCTAGCCAACCCCACAGCCCAGGTTCTTGGCTACCACTGAACAGCTGCCTTCCTGCCAGGGTCCACTCCTTTTGGAGAAGCAAAGCACACAGTAGGAGTTTCGCGAGACTCAGTCCCGGAATGGAGGGAGGGCGGGAGATCTAAGGTCTCGGCTCCAGTTCACGGAGGAGATAAAATGCACGCAGGTGGGGTGTCTCATGCGCCCCCACCTCCGTTCGCATGCCAGTCTCTCCATCCTCTCCCATCTAAACTGTTCTCTTCGGCCGCAAACGCGGAGCCACGCCCCCATCTGTTTCCGCCTCCGCGCCGTGCTTTCTGGCCCCAGCGGCCTCCGTAACCCCGCCTACCAGGGAAACGGGCCCGGAACGCATACACCGCCCTCGCCGGCATGAAGCCTCCGCAGCGGCGGCGAGCGGCCCCGGCGCGCTACCTGGGTGAGGTGACCGGCCCCGCGGCCTGGAGCGCCCGCGAGAAGCGGCAGCTGCTACGACTACTGCAGGCGCGGCAGGGCCAGCCGGAGCCGGACGCCGCTGAGCTGGCCCGGGAGCTGCCGGGCCGCAGCGAGGCGGAGGTGAGGGGGTCCTGCGAAGGGAGGGGGGCTGGAGCCCCGGCTAGGATGTGGGCGGGGCATACTTTGCGGCTGAGGGGCGGGGCGAGGAGGCGGGGCGAGCGCGGGGTGGGGGCGGGGGACTTGGAAGGGAGGCTGAGTGTGGACGGGGCATACATGAGGCTGAGGGGCGGGGCGAGCTTGGGGGAGAGGCGGGGCATACGAGGCTGAGGGGCGGGGCGAGGTGGAGGCCGCGCGTGCGAGAGGCTGAGGGGTCGGTCGGACTCCGAATTAGACGGAGTGGAGGCCCCGGTCAGGGCGGAAAGGGCAGTGAGGCTGAAGTGAGAGCCAGGAAACGGGGCCGAGTGGGTGAAGCGGGGCGAGTAGTACTTCGCAGAGGGTGGGCCCTGGCTGCGGGGAGGAAGCAGAACCGGCCTTACACCTTTATGGGGTGGCTGGTCACACCTGGGGCCTGGGCCCGAGCCCCGGGGCAGAGTCACTGAGACCTGTAACACCGGGGTAGCGGGAGGCTAGGGAGCAGTGCCGGTCCGGGAGCAGGCAGTAGGCTTTGGCCTCTCTCCCCAACCCTGGGCGTGTAGAAGGCCCATTCGGCCTCCTCCTCTCTTATCCAGATCCGGGACTTCCTACGGCAGCTCAAGGGCCGCGTGGTCCGGGAGGCCATTCAGAGGGTGCATCCCGGTGGCCCGCAGGGTCCGAGGCGCCGGGAAACACAGACCCCGGCCCCCATCGAGGTGAGGCAGGACAAGGCCCGCCAAGGCCGGGCCCTGGGGCATGGTGTGGGTGTTGGGGGGGATAACCTGATCAGGGGGATCCCCAGGAGGGGCAGGGCTTGGAGACCCCCGAGGGTTGGTCCCTAGGCCGACTGTGTGCCCTCTGGTCGCCCCATCCAGGTATGGATGGATCTGGCTGAGAAGATAACGGGCCCGCTGGAGGAGGCCCTGACTGTGGCTTTCTCACAGGTACAGCCATCCCACAGGCAGGATGGGGGTGTTATGTATAAGTCTAAATTAGGAGGACTTGGCTCCGGGGCCCTTCCTCTTGCCAGCTCTGTGACGCTGGCCAGTCACTGAACACCCTGAGCCTCAGTGACCCCGCTTCCGACAGCTCCCGTATGTTACGTCTAACAGGGAGGATTTGGTGAGCAGGTGGAGGTGGAGGGCTCAGCTGGGTGCAGGGCAGCGGAGAGGCCGATGGGAGGACTTCCCCCTTTCCTTCCCTGATCTCTCTTCCTGCCAGGTACTCACCATCGCGGCCACGGAGCCCGTCAGCCTCCTGCACTCCAAGCCCCCCAAGCCCACACAGGCGCGTGGGAAGCTACTGCTGCTCAGCGCCCCTGGGGGGCGGGAGGACTCGAGCCCTGACACCCCGGGCCCCGCCCCTAAGGCGAATGGCCCCGCCCCCGAGGCACCTTCTGCATCCCTGGCTGACCCGTCGTCGGAAGGGGACTTCTCCGTGGACTTTGAGAAGATCTACAAGTATCTGTCATCCGTCTCCCGCAGGTGCCATGGCCCTGAGCTTTCTGCAGCCGGTGAGAGTAACGGGCAGGGGCTGGGAGGGAGCGAGCCCCGGGCAGCAAGGCCCCCCCTGCCCTCACCCCACCCCTCTGTGTCCATCACCAGAGGCAGCGGTGGTCCTCGACCTGCTCTTGGCACTTCCCGAGGAGCTGCTCCGCCTGCCCTGCGATGCCCTGGTTAAACACATGTCGGATATGTACGTGCACCTGACAGCCCCTCAGCCGGACCCAGCCACAGAGGGCCTGGCGCCCGGAGCTGAGGATGCCGGGACAAGCTCCCCGGGGCAAGAGGAGGCCAGCCAGGCCGTGCCCCTGGCTCCAGAGAATGCCCCGCCCAGTGAACCAAGGTCTGCTTGGGAAGCAGCTGGGGTCTGCCCCCTGAACCCGTTCCTGGTGCCCCTGGAATTGCTGGGCCAGGCAGCCAGCCCTGCGAGGTGAAGGCCCGGTAGGGGGAAAATACACCAGACATCTGTGAGCCCCCTGGCCCTCAGTCCTGCCTGGGCTGGTCCTGGGTTGTCAGGAGGACCCAGCCACGGTGGAAGGTCCCTGACATGGTGGGCAGCAGGGGGTGGCCTTGAAGATGATCGACATGGTAGGGGTCTTCGAAACAGAAGCACAGTTGTACAGGGGTTTGGCCACAGAACTGAGGTGGGGGCAGCCAGCCCCTCCCCCCACAAAGCCTGTCCCAACATCCTGTATCCTATGTCCTGTGAGTAAAGTTCTTGCCATTATGTCTTGTTCTCTTTTTCCTGGGAGTTAAAGACGGGAGTGGAGGCCCAAAGTGCCAGAAGAAGTCATAGGTAGGAGTGCCGGAGCTCGGGGTCCCAGGGCTCAACGGGGGGCATGTGAGGGGGGAAGGCACAGTCATCAGTAAAGGCTGCCGCCGCCGCCAGGTCTGGTTCACTGCCACCTGGAGTGACCTTGGTCTGGCCGTGAAGGGGACCCTCGGTGACTGCATGGAGGATGAAGTCTGAGCCTGACAGGTGTTGAGTGCAGGGTTTTCAGCGCAGGTGACCTCCCCTCACACAGATGAAGAGAAGCCAGCAGAGGGTAGCCAGGTGGGAGGAGCCAGGCCCCAGGTACAGGTCAAGGGTAAGGGGTGGGCTGCCTCAGGTGGCAGGAGGTCCGAGGGAGGGGAGTAAGTCATGCCCCCCCACCCCCCAGCAAAGCAAAGAGGGGCAGGGAGGGAGGAGCCGAGCTGGGTAGAGGAAGGGTCCTGGCTGCTGCCAAAGGCCCCGAATTCCCAGGAGTGTGGCGGGGTCTCCCTGCAAGGGGTCCCCCTTCATCAGCCTGCCTGAGGGTGTAGATCCCGGGAGAGGCTGGGGAAGGCACGGCAGGGGAGCCAGGTGCCCTCCCACAGCTCCCCCCCAGCCTGACTAATCCTCTGGGAGCTGGTAGATGTGTTCGCAGAGCCCGTGCATTCACACAGCCTTCCTTTTATAGAAGCGCCTGCTCTTCCCCACACACTGCACACGGCTCCCGGGGCACAAACAGGCTCCCAGGCGGGGGGTGTGGAGCAGAGCCAGCCCACTCTGTGCTGCCCGTCTCCCAGCTTCCAAAGTGCGCGTGTGAATGGTGGGCAGGAGGAACCAGGCTGAGAGAGGTTTGGGGGAGCAGGTGTGGTCAGTGCCAGGAGATCATGCCACGGCTTGGTGGCACCCTCCAGGGCCGGCTGAGCGGGGCCCCCCACCCCTCCCAGCCCCGCTTAGTCCCGTTATTCCACAGCCTCCAGTCTCCCCAAGTTAAGGGAAAGAAGGGGGGGTGGACCTTGGCGATGCGCGTTGCGGAAGGGAGCTAGTTCACCCGTCAGTCCCCCTAGCATGCGGCCTGCGTGTTTTGGCAGCATGGGGCAGCCGTTAAGAGCATGTGGAAGTCAGACCTGGGTTTAAATCCCAGCCAGGCTGGAATCCCGCCACTCAGTATAGTACAGGCTAGTCCCTCAGGCCGCCTGGGCCTCCATCCCCCCGGCTGTCGAACAGCGATGCTAAGAGGGCTCGCTCTGGGTCCTGCAGAGGGGGCAGGTCACGCGCAGCACGCGCTAACTCACGCACCGCCTGGCATGTAGTAAGCGCTCAGTAATAGCTTTTATTGACACCATCGGCTCAGAGGCAGGGAGGAGGGGGAAGGCATGGGGAAGGCCGCGGGGGGGATGCGGGAAGGGGGCAGGGGGAAGCGGCAGGAGGGCCAGGGAGGGGCGCTGACCTGTACTGGGGAGAACCTGCCCGCACTCTTCCTCCCACCGAAGGTGCCGCGCGTCCTGGACACAACAGCCATTGGTGCTCTCCAGGCTCGGTCTCCGGGGCAGGCCGCGCAGGGCATATGGGTGTGCAGCGTCCACCCCATGGGCGCAGGAGAGCCTGCCCCGCAGGAGCAGCTCAACACTAAGGGGGGAGCGGGGGCGGAGTGAGGATGGCCAGACCACAGGGGAGGGAGGGGGGACACGGGGGTCCCCCGCATCCAGGAATGGACAGGACACTCATGCTCGGCGGCAGGACACTAGCAGAGCCACCTATACGCCTTGGGGTGGGGGTGGGGGTCCTCTTCCCAGTCGGGGGCCAGCCGAGCCTGCGAGTTACGGAGCGAGGACGGAGCGGGATAAAGGCACGAAGTGGGGCTCCGGCCAGGCCGGGAGGAAAGATGGGAGGGGTCTGAGGGGGAGGAGCCGGACCTCTAACGGCCTCCTCCCTCGGGCGAGGCGCTGGGGCGGAGGTCCTGAGCGCTCCCTGCCAGGCGGCGCCCCCGTCGGGTCGGCCCCTCCGAGAGCGGCAGGTCACGGCTCAGACCAGCGCGTAGTCGAACTGCCCGCGCTCGAGCGCCTCCTTGTGGTCGGTCCAGGACGAGGCGGGCATGCGGCTGTAGGGGTCGAGCAGGATGCGCACGCAGCGCACCATCAGCAGCACCAGCACCACGAGCAGGCAGAGCACGAAGGCGAACACCGTGCGCTGCTCCGCGTCCAGGCCCGCGCCCACCGGGGGCCCCGTCGACGGCGGCAGCGGCTCGGGGGACAGCGTCCACGTCGCGCTCATGGCTCACATCGCCGCGCGCCCTGCGGAGGAAGGGCCTGCCGGGGGCGCCAGGATGAGCCTGCGCCTTCCCGCCCCTGCGCCGTCCCCTCCCGCCACCGCCCCCTGACCTTGCCCGGATACAGCCCCCGCCCGCGCCTCTGTCCCCCGGCTACGCCCAAGCCGGGCTCGCGGGCAAGCCGCCACAAGCACGCGGGGACCCAACTCCGGCCGTGCGTGCAGGTGGGGGCGCTGAGACTGGGGAGAGGGAGCCCGGACCCGGCCGGCCCGCGCACAACAGGTGCGAACGCGCAGCCCCGGCGGCGCAGCGGGGCGAAACCCTCTCCCCCGCCCCGCTCCCTTTGTTCTCGGCGTCCCGGGGACCCCTCCCCCACCCCCCCACCCTGCCGCGCCCCTCACCCTGGCCTCGACCGGGACGGGGACCGAGCGCCCGGTGGCTGCGCTCTCTTCCGGGACCCGCGCCGGCTCCGCTCTCGGCCTCTCCCCGGTGGTAGCGGCGGCGGCTGGTGGCGGCGGCGGCCCGGGCTGAGCCCACCCCACCCGCCCCTGGAGCGCTGGAGACCGA
The DNA here is from genome assembly GCF_002201575.2 of Neomonachus schauinslandi. Taxonomy (NCBI): domain Eukaryota; kingdom Metazoa; phylum Chordata; class Mammalia; order Carnivora; family Phocidae; genus Neomonachus; species Neomonachus schauinslandi. The sequence continues at coordinate 208,911,932 of NC_058403.1, forward strand.
GGCAGGCGAGCCGCACGCTAGCCGGGCCGCCGCGGCTGTTCCCATGGCGACGGGGGCGGGGCCGCCGCGGGGGGCGGAGGCTGCGCAGGGAGCGGTGCGCGGGCTCGCGACCCCGCCCCGGCCTCCGGGAGGACGGCGCTCCCACCCGGAGGCGCCTGGGAGACCCCGGCCGCGGGGAGCCTCAGCACCGAGGACCTAGCCCACCCCACCCCAGAAGCACCCCAGCCCGACTTCCGCACCTTCCCCCCATTCTCTGCGATAGACCCCTCGACCAGATGTCCTGCGCGCACGGATCCCAATGCCTCCAAAAATCACTCCTATTGGCACTCAAGCTCCTCCAGCTCTAGGAACCCCAACCCTCCGAGACCCCAGCCAGACTACTGAAAACTCCCTAGCTCTTGTCTCGGTCACCCAAGGGCGGGCAGGGTCCTGACCAGGCAAGGCTGCCCCCTCCAGAGCTTCAGTTCCTTCAGTGACCTTGACCACCTCCCTGTGACCTCCTGGTCAGCTCCCGCCCCACCCCAGTGACAGATACCTCAGACCACCCAAGTTGCTCTCCTGCACTTTGGTGTTTTATTATTTCCAAATCGCAGGCATATACACACGGGTAATAAGGGCACTGTTAAAATAAAAAACGGAGCCAAAATGCCCTGGCTGAAGTGGCCAGTGGGCCACTCTGAGTGGCGGGGGCCTGGGCCCTGTCCTCCTGCCTCCAGAGAGTCCCTGGGTAGGGGCCCGTTGGCACCATCGGGCCTGTGCACCGCCGTGACCTCGCTCAGCAGCCCCGCGGGGCCGAGGGGCAGCGCGGGGGCTGGCACTGTGGGGAGAAGCCCCGGCAGCTGCCCGCCCTTCCCCGTGCCGCCCTGGTAGAGAACCGACAGTCCTGTCCCCAGAGGTCTAGCTGCTGCAGGCAGACACCAGTCCTCTGGGTGTCCATCACGTGCTGATCCAGCCCAGGAGCCCCCGGCCGCGGCCACCGTGCTCAGAGGACCTGCTCTGTGCTAGAAGCGGAGATGTCCAGAAGCCGCCAGGCTGCATAGGGGTTGAGCTCGTCCTGGTCTCGGCAGAGCGCCCACACGTACAGCATGCGCAGCACCTTCTCCTGCCGGGGTGGGGAAGGTGAGGGCTGGGGACAAGGGGCTGTCGAGAGGAGCAGGGCAGAACACAGAGGGGACACCAGGAGGGACCAGGGAGTGGGGCTGGGGGTGTCAGCCTGGCTCTGGGCTCCAGAGGCTGCAACTCAGGACTTGGCCCAACCAGACAGGTCAGTCACCCTCTGACCTCCACCAGGCCTGACTGGGACCCTAGACTTCTGGAAGCCCGGCCCTGCTGTTTCTGCACAGTCACAAAACCTCCTGGCTCCAAAGTGCAAGGCAGCTGAAGATGGCCACCTGCCCGTGCTGCTCCGTTTCCTCTTGCACTCACCGGGTCACCCTCGACCACCTCGCCTTTGGGGTTCTTGATCACCATCACCAGCTGGGCCTGGAAAGTGATGATCAGCACAGGCCCCTGCTCCATCATCTTGCCCATGGCCAGCTGCGGGGGGGGGGGAGGAGGGGGCTTAGAGTGGCCACACCCCTTCCCTGCTGCTCCCCTTGTGGTGCAGATCCCCGCTTCCCAGGGAGCGGCCCCAGCACCCCCCTCGTGCCCCTCACTGGGCCAGGCCCCGGAAGGAGGCTGAGGAGTCCAGTCGTCCGTTTCCAGGTGGGAGATTCCCACGAGACCCTTCCCAATGTGACCCATTGTCTGAACTGCTAAGACCTGGGCTGGGTGGCCACATCAAGGCCCCCCGCAAAGGGCCCAGTCGTGCACACAGGCAGGGGTAGAGGGAAGCGTGCGCTGGCGTGTCTCCAGCTCCCCATTGGGACCGTCCGGGCCTAAGTAGTCCTGACAAAGCGCCCCCCTTCCCAGTAAAGGCGCAGGGGCAATACTGCCTTTAGGGGCCCCGAGGTCTGGGCAGCAGCACCCCCTGCGTCTGCCACCTGCCTAAGAATTCTCCCACCACGGGCTTCCGCTAAAGGGGCTCCGGAGGTCCCTTAACCCAAGCACCTGCCCATGTCAGGACTCCTGCAGGGACGGGGCGCCCCTGTGACGAGCACACCCCCCGGGAGAGACACTCACATCAACGCTGTCGATATCCAGGATGCGGGAGTGGAACTGCAGGCCCAGCGCCCTGGCCTGCTGGATCGGGTGAGCCAGCTGGCTGTAGGTCTGCAATGAGAAGCCGCACGCCTGGGGCCGCACGCACGCACGCACGCACGCACGCCTGGGGCTGCACGCACGCATGCACGCCGGAACGCAAGCCCCACCCGAGCGCCGCAGCACCAAGGCTGGCGCGCCGCGGGGCACGACACACGGTCCTGGGCGGCTCTCCTCGCAGGCGGGCTCGCCAGCCGAGCCCCGCGCTTTTAGCCCTCGAACCGTCCAGAAACGGCTCCTGGCGCGGGGCTGTGCTACGCCAGGCGTGGCAGACGCCAGGAGCACGGGTCCAAGCAGGCGGGCTGGTGCCCCCCATTTGCTGGCCCGAATCGCACACCCCTCCCTCGTTATAAAGGCAGCACTGCATCAAGACTACCGACTGAAAGTGGTATCATCGGGAGAGTTGGTAATTTTCCTGCCACAGAATCTGAAACACAGCCCCAGGGGTAAGTTGAGGCCTCTCTGGCTGATCTTGGACTTGCCCCTATTCACCGCACTCTGAATCCTGGCCTGGAATCAAACGCGTTTTCTAGGATTTGCCCTAATCCACGGCTGCTCTGAAATGAGCTGCACGGGGTGCCTCCTCCTCGCTGACCAGCTGCTCGGGGAAGCTGCTGCCCGCAGGCAGCCCGTTCTTCCGAAGGGGCAGTGCAGCCCGCATAACACCCCTGGCCCCCCCCCCCCCAGCCTGCTCCCAGGCCCAGGACATGTGCAGCCTTGTAGCTTTCCTCCAGAAGCTTCTCTGGACTCATCAACTATGATGGAAGACATTCCAATCACAACTACTTTTTATGGAAATAACTGCTACCAAGAAAACAAATGCTGCCGCTCCCATTTCTGGTGTGATTCTTAAAAAATGACATTTAAAAAACACCTCTGTGTGAGCACCTGCAATTTCAAGTGCATTTCCAGGGGCACCAGCAGCTCTCTGGCAAAGATAATCAACCACATCCTAATGGTGCCAAAGTATTAAAAAAAAAAAAAGAAACACCACCACCACTCACAAATGCCTGTTGGATTAGTCACCATGCAGAGGAGTATTTAAAAAAAAAAATCTGACATCTTCTCCTCTGCTTTCTCCAAGTTGTTTGTGAGCTGGAAGCAGAACAGAGTCAGCCAAAAAAGGCTCTGGATTGCTTAATACAAATAAGCTCAGAAAAAGACAAAAAAAAAAACAACCCACAAAGACACAGGTCAGGGAGTGAGCAGGGGGAGGCGAGGTGGCCAGCCAGAGCCCTGCAGGCACGGGGAGGCTGCCAGGCTCCAGGGAAGACAGGGTGTGCTCCTGAGGGGGGCTGACCCTGTCACCCATGGCCCGGCACCGTGCAGCCCGGGGACCCTGAGCCCCGACTCCGGGGAGCAGTCAGGCCTCGTCAGGACACGGCTCCTCCCCATGCGGGAAATCTATCACCATCTGTTTTGATCTGTTTCGGGAACTCAAAGTGAGGACAGCTAATGAGTCCAGCCAGCGCTTTGTGTCCTGCAAATGCTGCCTGTGTTCGTGCTGTACCCTTATGATGCCTGTGACATGGGCGTGATGATGGACGCTAGCCCGGGGATGGGAAGGTCACACACACCCCTCTCCGCCCAGCCCCGGCCCCCGGGGTCCCCCCACAATCAGGACACCAGACCCCATCATGCCCTTCTCAGACCATGCTGCCCAAGCAGATCTCCAAGCTATGATATTCTTTTTAGGCCTAACTAGAAAAAAATAAAAAGAAAGAAGTACTCACAGCTTCATAGCACCAATCTTTGAGAATGTCGAGCTCTCCAGAAATCATGGCCTAAAAAGGGGAAAACAAAAAAAATTAGCTCGAGACTAAGAGGGGACGATCTAGGCAGGAGGCCCTCCCCCACAGGCTCTACCTGGGGAGCAGGGGGCCTTGAATTGGGCTGCAGCAATGGGCGCCCCTCCTCAGGCCCTGGGGACCAAGGGCCTGTGTGACCCCCGGCAGCCCAGGGTGGTCCCAAGGGCCTCGTGGGAGGAGGCAGAGGAGCGTGGTGGGCTCACCCTGGCCAGGAAACTGAGCCAGGGAGGCCAAGAGCTGCATTCTCCCTCCACTGGGGATGGAGCTTTGCACAGCTGGGTCCACAAAAGCACAGAGGAGGGGTCCCAGGGGTGGCCTCCCAGGTGCCATGGGGGAGACCTCCGCAGGAACTTGGAGGCAGGGCTGAACCTGCTCAAGGTGACGGAGGAGCTGAGGGCCCAAGGGAAAGCACAAGCAGGCTGGGGGCTGAGACAGCCTCACCCCAGAAGAAACTGCCTGTGCTCAGATTGCTGCTTTTGGGGATCGCTCCATGTCTACCTCCTCCCTCCCTGCCCAAAGTGCCGTGAGGGACCTGGGAAATCGGAAGGGGAGAGGGACCCATGAAGGTCACTGGGATGGAGGAGGCAGGAGGAGGGGACAGGAACCCACTGGGGCTTGCAGGGCCTTTCTGTGGTCTCATTAGGACTTTTCCTGGGCTCCGGCCACGTCTTGGGGGCTAAAGGAGCAGACGTGGCGGAGGAAAAGGCAGCCGACTCGGGCAGGGGCCTTGTGGAGGGCTGGTTGCAGCGGGACTTTGGGCAAGTCGCTCCCTCCTCGTTTCTGAGCCAGGAAGGGGATAGAAGATGGGATTCAGGATTCCCATAGAGAGGACACCTTGGAGGAGAGCCCCCTTAGGGTCCCCCTCATGGCTTGCCCCACGGGCTACAGCTTCACCCACTCCTGAAAGGCCCCGGGCAGCCACTCACTGCAACCTCCAAGGAACCACCTCAAGCACAGAGCACGAGGGAACCAGACAGGAGGCTCCAGGCCAGCTTTCAAGGGAGGCAGGAGTTGCTGCCGGACATCGTGACAGGGAACAGTCCCGGGAGCAGACGCACCCAACAGCCAAGGCAAGAAAGCAGCTGCCGTCGTGGGGACCAGCAGGGCCCACGGGCGACCCCAGGTGCCTTCTCAGAGGTGCATGACTAACAAGGGCCAGGCATGGGGTGCTCAGGCCTCTGAAGGCGGGACAGGTGTCTGCCCCGGCGGAGCGCTCCATCAGGCCACAGCCGGTGTCGTGCGCAGCCCAGTGTGATAAGAGGCCGGCCAGGATGGGGAGGGCCCGCTGAGGGGGCAACCCACCTCCAGGATGTTGGGGATGATGTCGTTCTCACACTGCTGCAGGAACCGCTCCTTGTCAAAGGCGGGGTCAACTCGCAGGATCTCCGTGAGCACCTCTGACATCTCCGTCTTGGAGAATAGGCCCCCTGGAGGCAGCCGAGCCAGGAGTGGGTCGAGGGCCCGTGGCCCTCCCCTGCTGCCAGCCCCGGTGGCAAGGACAGGCAAGCCACTCACCCAGCAGGTCCGTGACCTTGTCTGTCAGCGCGCGGGACGCCCGGATGAGTGCGTTGTCACTTTCGTCATACTTCATCTTCATCTCGAAGAACCCTATGGGGACATGGGCCGGGGTCAAGGGGCCCTTCCAGAATGACACCCCTACTCCATGACTTCCGAGGGCTCCTCGGGGCCCCTACGAGATCCAGTCTCCGTGCTGGGTAAACAAGGGGACTTCTCTGAGCCTGCGTCCCCAGCAGTGGGCTGAGGGGGCTGTGCGAACCGTGAGGGGCCGCCCTGCTAGCTGGGGCTCTCCCTCCAAAGGAAACAGGCCTCTAGCAACCCCCACAGGACAAGGGACGAGGGTGGGTGGCACCTGGGGAGCCCCATGCCCCAGACAAGAACAGAGAACTCTGGGGCCTCGAGCTGGCTGGCCGAGCTCCACCAGCGCCCCCTCTGAGGGAGCGTCTCACGGGGAAATCCACAGCCGTTTGCCCGGTCGCCCTGCTGCTAGCAACCGCTCTGGCAACGGCAGCGATGGGTGACTCGGCCCCCATGGTAGGGTCCCTGGCCCGCCAGCCCGAAATGTACCGCTGCCCGCGTGAGCAGGGCTGCCTGTCGGCCTGTGCTCTGCCAGAGCTCTGCTGCTCACTGGCTGGGCGATCCTGCGGAAGTGGCTGGTCCTCTCTGACCCTGGTCTCCTCCTCTGTAAAGTGGGGGTCTGGCTTGTGCCCAGCACATGGGGAGCACTCAGTGAGTTTCCGCGGTCACGGCTACGCTGTCAGCTGAGCCTCCGAGATGTGAACACTCACGATTAAAGACCACATTGTTGTCCCTGAAGTCTTTCCACTGCTGGTACCACTTGGAGTCCTTGTGCAGCACGACTCCCAGGGCCTCCCTGGGAAGACCGGGCCAGCGGTGAGCAGCAGCGCGGGAGCCCTGCCACCCACCCGGCCCCGGGGGGAGGGGTGTAGCGGGACAGCCCACCCCGCGCCTCTCAGCCTCCTCTCTCCTGTTCCCCACCCCACCCGCTCCCCCAGACGCACTAGGGAGCAGGGACTGTTGAGCAGAAAAGAAGCTGAGGAATGAACTGACTCGGGTAGAATCTTCTGCGGGCGCTCGGCCACACCCAGTGCATGGGGTGGGACACAGGCGCTGGCCGGTCTGCTACCTACTCATTGGGCTCAAACACCTTCTCTTCCTTGAACTTCTCTCCCGCAAACTCCTTCCTCTTCCTGAGCCGCTCTGGCCTCCGATAGGGCCCGGTCTGCCCCAGCACACTCTCGTCAAGCTCCTTCTTCACAGACTCCACCCCCTGGAGGGAAGCAGCCAGCCACGCGGTGGGCACTCGGAACCTGCCCGACACCGCAGACCACCACGGTGGGCCTGTGTGTTTGCGCCCCACGTCGGAGAGCATCTGCTGGGAACCCCAACGTAGGGCCTGATGACACCCCAGGGGCTCGGCCTCCCCCAGTGTTGAGGTCACGTGGCTCAGAGTGACCTGCCCGACTTCCCTGCATGGGCAGCGGGACTGTTCTAGATGGACCCTGCTTTTCTTTGGCCTCCCTCTCATTCCCCGAGACAGAGGCTCTGGCCCTGTTCGGCTGGCTGTGCACGCCCCGCTCTGTAGGGCCTGCCCCCTCCACCTGTGGCCCCTTCCCTGTCTGTTCCTCTGTCACATGTCGCTCAGGAACTGCTCATCCCCTCCTGGGACCCCATACCCCTTGAGAGCAGAAACAAGGACTTTCTATCTTGTGGCCCCTGTGGCCAGCAGAGGGCTCAGCCACGGGAGGATTCAACAGGTGATAGGGAACGAATTCGGGACCTCCAGTCACCCTGAGTGCGAAAGGTCCCTGGTTTAGAGGCACAAGCTAAGGATGTTAGTGGCTGAGAAGCTCTCACTTGCCCGAGGCTGCCTAGCCGGGAGTGGAGCACAGACCGGGTGCCTCGCGTAGGCTGAGCTCCGAGGTGGGAACTCTGGCTCCTGGACTCCGAGCAGGCCAAGGCAAGGGCACCCCCGGCAGCAAGGGCACCTCCGGCAGCAAGGGCACCTGGCCGCCCCACCTGAGAGAGGGCTCTGAAGGCGGCAGTCTTGCCCAGCTTCTCCCCACCCTTGGACACTGACTCGGCGGACTGCTTGGCAGTCTTGGCTGCTTCTTCCACGCTCTCCTTGATTTTCCGGCCAAAGTCGCTTTTACTGACTTCGTCGAGACTCTACTGAGACAGAGGGACAGGGGTGTCAGCACAGGACCGCTCGGGGCCTGCATGAGCTCCCCCAGAGCTAAGGCCAGTTGAGCCCTCCAAAGGGCGGGAACGGGTGTTCTGAGCTTGTCTGGCCCATGGGGCCCCAAGACTCAGGCCCCCCGTGTACAAAGTCTGGGGTGCTGGACCCCTGGGCTAGACACCAGGTCAACTGGCTCTCCCCAGAATGGGCAGGAGAGGCAGCCGAGGGATAACGGGAGAAACCTGCGTCCAGCACTGCACCGGCCTGCCTTGCTCTCCTGCCCAGAACAGAGAAAAGCAAAACAAGGCACAAAAAGGAAGCCCCTGGCGCAACTCCCTGCCTTCCCCACCCTCGCCTGGGGGCCAAGCAGCGCTTCCTGGTATTTAGGCAGGAAGAAAAAAAAAAATCCTCGTTTCTGATCCAGTCTTTGCCAGCGGCAGCTAAGCTTCTCACCCGAGTGGTAAACTGCAGGGCACGTGGGCTAGTGTGACTCTGCTCTCCTTCCTGGGGGCGCCGCGCAGCCTAACTCCGGAAGCCACCGCACCAGGCCGGCTCTTCCCTCGCCTGCCGCCCACGGCTCCGCAGCCCCGGGCCAAGTCCCGCCAAGTCCTCCCTGCCGGCGCCCCAGCTCTGCCGCTGCTCCCAGCACCGCTCTCTCCTCCCAGACGCGACCCACAGATGGCCCCGAGCTGCGGCCAATGGAGCGTGGCGGCCCAGAGACCATTACCTCCTTCACTGTGCCCGAGAGCTCCCCCAGCTTCTTCTTTATCACCTCGCTCGTCCGCACCGTTTCGGATTCAATGGTTTTCTACGGGAGGGATGTTGTTTGTTACGCCGCCGCAGTTATCTTACAGGCAAGGGTCCAAAGAAGCATTTTTCTCAGCAGCCCTCTCCCCTGCCAGCCTGCCCACCCCGGGGCCCCTCACTGCGCCACAAACCAGCCGGCGGGCTCAGCAGCCAAAGGCTGACACGTGGAGACCCTCTAGGCCCAGCCCCTGGCTCCACTCCCTCGCTAGGTGCAGGGGTGATCTGGCCCCCTCCGCAGCCCCTCCCCCCGGGCTCACTGACATTATCCTGCCTCACTCTGCACCCCTGCAGCTGCCAGCCCCTGCCGGATCTCCCGCAGCCACTGTCCCCCCGACCTGCCCCCAAACCACCCCTTCCTTAACGGAAAGGAAGGGCGACCTGCCGCCGACGGAATAGGCCTTGCGCATGACCTGGGAGGGGGCCCGGAGAACAAAAAGCCCAGGGTCCTGGCGCGGGCGCCCACTGGTAGGAGGGGAGGCTGCCCCCACCCCACAGCCCTCGTGCGGCAGAGGCGGCGGAGCCCGCTCGCCAAGAGACGGCGACCGTTAAGGACACCTGCAGTGCTGTAACCCGCTTTCTACCCGCTTCACTCAGAGGGCCATGACCACTGCATCTCAAGCCCACTGCTCCAGCGGTCACCAGGGGAGGCCGGCCGATGCACACGCGGGCCCGGCAGCTATGGGGGGGCGCCGAGACCCTGCATTTCTCACGCGCTCCCCAGAGAAGCTGGTGCTGCCGGTGTGCAGAGCACGGCGCTCCATCTCAGCACAGGAACGGAGGGCTGACGACGTACTCCGTCCCCCCCCGCCCCCAGCGCCAGCGCAGTGACCTCACCTTCCCCCGCCACGCCGGCACCGCGTGGGAAGCAAGTGTGCCACCAGGGGAGACGCGAAGCAGAGGGACTCACGTATTTCCTTCTGGCTTCCTGGAGCGCGTCGGACTCTTCCAACTTGCGGGCCTCATCTCGGAACTTTTTTATACTTTCTTTCATTTCTTTGTTTTTGGCTAATTCTTGTTTGATATTATCCAGTAAGCCAGAAAGAAAGCCTTTCCTGTTTCCAGAAGAATAGGATCTGGACTAGAAAGAATGTAAAAGAAACAAAGGGTTTGTACTTTTTCCTCTGTACCGATACGGGGTTCACAATGAATAGCTACCTCTTTTATGAGCGACAAAAGTCAAATCAAAAAAGGATCAGGTGAGGGGCGCCTGGGTGGCTCAGTCGATTAAGCATCTGCCTTCAGCTCAGGTCATGATCCCAGGGTCCTGGGATGGAGCCCCAAGTTGGGCTCCCTGCCCAGTGGGGAGTCTGTTTCTCCCTAGGTGCAGGGGTGATCTTCTCCCTCTTCCTCTGCCCCTTACCCCCATTCGTGTTCTCTCTCTCTCTCTCTCCCTCCCTCTCATAAATAAATATTTTAAAAAAAATATTTAGAAAAAAAAGCATCAGGTGGTAAACTATGAGATGTCCAGACAATGAAATGTTATTCAATAATAAAAAGAAATGAGTTAGCAAGCCATGAAAAGATATTGTGGCCTTCCGCAACATCATATGTCAATGACATCTCAATTTAAAAAAGACATAGAAGGGGGCGCCTGGGTGGCTCAGTCGTTAAGCGTCTGCCTTCGGCTCAGGTCATGGTCCCAGGGTCCTGGGATCGAGCCCCGCATCGGGCACCCCGCTCCACGGGAAGCCTGCTTCTCCCTCTCCCACTCCCCCTGCTTGTGTTCCCTCTCTCGCTGTGTCTCTCTCTGTCAAATAAATAAATAAAATCTTAAAAAAAATTAAAAATTAAAAAAAAAATAAAAAAGACACAGAGGAACCTTAGCTGAGAGAAGCTGGTCTGAAGAGACTCCAGACGGTATGATCCCCGCTCTAGGCCCTTCTGGAAAAGGTGAATCCATGCAGACAGTAAAAGGATCTGTGGTTGTCACAGGCTGGTGGGGTGGGGGGGGAGATGAATGGGCAGAGCCCAAGGGAGTTTCAGGGCACCGAGACTACTCTCTGTGACACGACTATGGTGGACACCGGGCAGACGTCTGTCCACAGCCTGGGAATGTACAGTACCCAGAGCGAACCCTGAGGCAAACTGTGGACTGCAGTTAATAACAGATCAATACCTGCTTATGAGTCGGAACAACCATGCTACACTAATGCTAGATGCGCCTCATGATGAAAATGCCTCACGGGGAAAACTGTGTGCCCAGGTGGGAGGAGAGGGGGAGAGGAAGCTGATGGGAACTCTCTGTACTTCCTGTTCAGGTTTTCTGTACTTCTAAAAATGCTCAAAAGAATAAAGTCTATTCTAAAACAAAACAAAGTACCAGGCTCCTTCTTCAACAGAGGAGACCCTGGATGAGAAACGGGTGCAGCTTAGAATCCTCAGAGGGATTCAAATGGGCTCATCTTAAGGTGAAGGTCAACACCCAAAGGGGCCCTGGGCCCAGGACTGGGACAACATCCCAAAGAAGCTGGCATAGGGCCCTACTCCCTGGGCTTCTGGGGCCGGGGTAACTTCTTCCTTTGGGGTCACTCTCAAGTCCCAAGTTGGGCCTCACATGTCACCCTTGGGCTTGGCATAAACCTCCCTCGTTTATGGATCACTGTCACCAAGAGCTGAAGCTCAGGGGTCCCCCTCATAGGAAAACCCCGACACACCCAGAGGCCAGAGCCTAGGGAGGCCAAAAGAAAGGCCAAGGCCCCACTCCATGCACAAGAGCCAGTGCATTGCCCAAGACACAGGCTCCAGGGTCAGACTGAGCCAGGGTTGGGTCCCTGCTTCGCCAAAAGCATGAGAGCAGGGCGCCTGGGTGGCTCAGTCGGTTGGGCGACTGCCTTCGGCTCGGGTCATGGTCCTAGAGTCCCGGGATCGAGTCCCGCATCGGGCTCGGCAGGGAGTCCGCTTCTCCCTCTGGCCCTCCTCCCTCTCATGTTCTCTGTCTCTCATTCTCTCTCTCTCAAAAAAATAAATAAAATCTTTAAAAAAAAAAGCAAAAAAAAACAAAAGCATGAGAGCAGGCTCTGAAAAGGGGATGCTTGGAGAACCATGCGAGGGAGCCGCCGCATGGGGCAGGGACCACTTTCATGGTGTACCAGCGCAGCGCCGTGGCCGGGGCCTGCCTTCCCATTTTTCAGGGTGACTGACTCCTGAGCCCGCATCAAGCCCCAGGGCCAGCCTTTCTCGGGGTGTGGGCGTGGGAATGGAGTCTTGGTGAGGGAGTCCAGGTTCTAAGACCGTCTGGGGGGGCGCCTGGGTGGCTCAGTTGGTTAAGCGTCTGCCTTCGGCTCGGGTCGTGATCCCGGGGTCCTGGGATCGAGTCCCGCATCGGGCCCCCTGCTCAGCGGGGAGCCTGCTTCTCCCTCTCCCTCTGCGGCTCTCCCTGCTTGTGCTCTCTCTCTATCAAATGAATAAAATCTTAAAAAAAAAAAAAAAAAGACCGTCTGGGACTGCGCCACCGCCTGTGTGAGAGTCTACTGCTGGGAGGAGACTCAGAGGGAAGGGTAGGGTGTGAGCTGTGCCAGTGTGTGGGTTTGGGGAAGTACTTCAGCTTCTGGGCTTTCCTCCCCGTGGTGGTGAGGCACCCACAGAAAGAAGCATGGTTGAAGAGGTATGAAGGGAAGGGCAAAAGCTCTAGAAAATGCGGTCTGTGGGGAACAAGAGAAACAGAAAACTGAGCCCCCGAGATGGGTGACTCTGCTCAAATGCCTGGAGGGCTGTCACACAGAAAAGGCAAGAGCCACAGGGAGGTGGATTTCAGCTGAGTCCAGGGATGCCTTTCCAGCTATTAGAGCTGACACATCATCTGCCTTGTCAGGCGGGAGTTCTACCTCTGTTAATGCCAAGCACCTCTCGAGATCCTGAGAGGACCAGCATGCTGGACTCTGGAAGCCCGAAGGCCTTAGATGTGGAATGTCAGCCAATCAGTTGCCCCAGGCAGTGTGGGTAACATCTTGCAGCCCTCTCTCCTGTCAACTAGGCCTGATCTTTCAGAAGACTTTCCCCTCCTCTCAGCTTGCTAGCATTCTGAGTCACTCACCACGGGCAGCTCTCTGCTGGGCCGGCGTATGGGATAGGTACCATGGCGTAGCGGCACCAGGTTGTGGCTGGACAGAAACTGGACTCCACTGCCGAGGCATTTCTAATTGGGGGAGAAAAGAGAAAGACCCAATTCAGTTAAGAGAACGACTGGGAAGTAAGCAGGCCACACTGAAAAGCTGGGGGTCACCCAAGACTCATTTGCCGATTTTTACCGCATGCCTGTGCTGTAAGCTAGACCCTCTGCAATCTTGCTAAATTCTGAGAAGCCAGTGGAATCTTGCGGAAAAGACGACACTGGATCTGCACCTCCAGGGTCCATGTCTACTTTCCTGCCTCTGAACCTGGGGAAAACCAGAGAAGTCCCAGGAAATGCCAACCTATGGTGGAAGAAGGCGAATCATGCCAGTCTAATTTAATCCTGGAGACTGAAATGGGCACCCAGAGCCTCGATGCTGGCAGTAAACAGTCTTCTCTCACAAGCATCCCCCACTTCTGCCAGCCCCAGAAGGCCAGAGACCTGGGCTTTCAGAGGTAAAACACGGAGAACTTACTGTTCCAGGCACAACCCTGGGAGAAACCTACCATGTCCCAGGGTTGGGTTGCCAGTGGGACAACTGAGGGGATCCACCTGGGCAAAAACACTACTAATGCCATGTGAAAGGCATTTCTGCTCCTACCAAATGAAGAACTTTTAAGCTCCATAAGAGAAGGGCCTGGACCTGCACAGGCCTTGAAACCTGGCACCCAGCACTGAACCACACACGCTGATGTCAATGACCCCATAGAACCACTCTTCCAGTGGTGCCTGGGTGGCTCAGATGTTAAGCGTCTGCCTTCAGCTCAGGTCATGATCCCGGGGTCCTGGGATCGAGCCCCGCATCCGGCTCCCTGCTCGGCGGGAAGCCTGCTTCTCCCTCTCCCACTCCCCCTGCTTGTGTTCCCTCTCTCACTGTCTCTCTCTGTCAAATAAATAAATAAAATCTTTTTAAAAAAGTCAAAAAACCACTCTTCCATTTCCACATTCCCTGGGCCTTTCCTCTCCCTGTTTCACGCCTCCTTTCTCCAGAAACTTTAAGCAACATCCCAAACTCATACAAATGCCACCATCTCCTATAGTTCAAGAGTAACTCCTGAGACGCCTGGCTGGCTCAGTCGGAAGAGCATGAGACTCTTGATCTTGGGGTCATGAGTTCAAGCCCCATGCTGGGGGTAGAGATGACTTAAATAAACTTACCCAAAAAATTATTTATTTATTTATTTATTTATTTATTTGAAGATTTTATTTATTTATTTGACAGAGAGAGAGGGAACACAAGCAGGGGGAGTGGGAGAGGAAAGCAGGCTTCCTGCGGAGCAGGAAGCCCAATGTGGGGCTCGATCCCAGGACCCTGGGATCATGACCTGAGCCGAAGGCAGACGCTTAACAACTGAGCCACCCAGGCGCCCCCCAAAAATTATTTTTGTAAAAAAGAGTAACTCCCGGGACGCCTGGGTCATGATCCCAGGGTCCTGGGACCGGGCCCCGCATCAGGCTCCCTGCTCAGCTGGGAGCCTGCTTTTCCCTATCCCTCTGCCTGCCGCTCCCCCTGCTTGTTCTCTCTGTCAGATAAATAAAATCTTAAAAAAAAAAAGAGAGAGAGCGAGTAACTCCCAAGAGTTTAGTTTAGTTTAGTAAGTTGTTCTCTGCCTACACCTGTTGATCCTGGAGCACTGACTTCAGCAACAGTCTGAGATAGAAGTGGATGGCTGTCTAACTTGGGAAAGAAATTCCACAGTAAGCCCAAACCTGAGGTTGGTGCCCCACCAGTTTTGTGCCCAAATCCAAACGTGTAAATTCAATCTCTCAACCCTGACTCAAAAGACAAGCAGCCAAGAAAAAAAATCAGCCCTGAGTCAGACAGCTTCTTTCTCCCCACACTAGGATCCCTGTAAGATATTTTCCTCCCTCCACAGCCTGGCTCTGTCCTCAGTCTGACCCAGGATTTTGGCCAGGTCAGCTACCCCCCAAGCTGACACTGTGGGCAGGTTGCTTAACCTTTCTGACTCCCAGTTTCCTAACCGACTTCCAGCAACATGAAATACTACTGTTTTCTGAGCACGCTATACACACCTCAACTCCCACCGCCCCCATGAGCTCAAGCTCTCAGCCAGGGAGAGAACTACCTCCCGCACCTTCACACGGCGGGTTAGGGGGAGCGATGCAGGAAATGCCCTCCGTAGAGGACCTGGCATATAAACGCGAGCCGTGACTGTCACGGTGTTTTGACTTCTCGCTCTTTCTCCACTGGGCGCCGAGGCCACCATTCACTCCCCTGTGCACGTGGAGTGTGATCAGGAAGTGAGGGGCGATTCGCCCCCCGCCGGGCTCCGCCCATGGCCGCCTCCCAGCCTGCACGCTCTGCCCCCGCCCATGCGCTTCGCTCCGCGACCCCGGGCCCGGCCTCCGCCGACCCAACGCCCTGAACCCAAGGCTCTCGCTGAGCCCAAGGAAGGGCCGAGGGGGCCAAAGGCCTGAGGACAAAAAGGCCCTGGAGGTCGCAGGCCTGGAGCTCCCTAGACCCGCCCCTACTCCGCACCCCAACCCTGCACGTCCGCTTACCCGCGGGCAGCGACACCAGCCTCCCCACAGCGCCGCCGCCGCCATGTTGCTGGATCCCGTGTGACCTTCTGGCAACGCGGCCCGATGGCGTCACCAGCCGCGTCTATGTGGCGCGGCGTGGGCCTGGGAAAAGCCGGCCCTGGGGGCGGGGTTTCGGAGAGGAAACAGCCTCTGATTTAGACAGCATTCCTGGGTAGGGCGGGGCCTTGGAGAGCGGTCTGGAGTAGGGGCGGGGCCTAATGAGCTGGAGATTCCTAGAGAGCTAGGCCTCTGATAGGGCAGGATTTCGGAAGGCGGGGCCTGTGACTGGATATCGGCGTGGGGGGGCGGGCACTTTTTTGAAGCGGAGACCTCTGGTTGGATAAGACTACGAAGGGGCGGATCGTGAGGGCGCGAATTCCGTACCCCGCGGTGATCTCCCCGACAGATCGCGCCGGGTTGCAGTGGTCCAAGGACAAGTGGAGCGGCTGCCCACAGGAATGGATTCAGCTGGATTCTGACTGATTGGCCCGCGGACCAGCCCGGTAGTGACTGACCCTGGTTCTCACTGACAGTGGCCTACAGTGACCGACAGACGGGCAAGTGAGTTGCTCCCAGAGCGAGAGCACATGAGCCCACTTTGTACAGCACTTTGAGGAAGCTCCTGTTGGTTTTAGTCCAGAACAGGAAGATGAAGCTAAGACCAGGCTGGGTGGAGGCCGCTCCTCCGTGGATTCCGTGTGAATTGACACACCTGGCCCTAAAGAAGATTAGGCCTTTGTCTTTTTAGCACCTGGATACTATTTTCCATTTAGAGAATGCCGCCACCAAGTGGCGGTACCTTAACATGGCCATGCGATCTGAGTCTAGGAGAGATGGGGAGCTGGTACCGTGGGGGGGAGTCAATGCATGCTGCCTTTGCCCTGTTGAAGCCTTTTGAGTTATTAAACTGTGATAAGGTCTGTGGGACTTGAAAGGGAGGCAACATACACTCCCTAGCTTCAGGGTTGGACAGATTCTCTGTCTCTCAGAAGCTCCACCTCGAGGTGGGAGTAAGTAATGAGGGCTTCCACTCTGGCTTTGAAATGTCTTTACTCCGAGAAGAGCAAACTAGTTAAGTGGTTGGGATATACAGGTTTGTTGCTGAGAAGAAGGTCTGGAGGAAGAAGAGCCCTTGAAGGAGACTGGGCAGGACCGGTCAACAGGTAGGAAGAGCACCTGGAAGACCTCGGAGAAGGCAGGCGGAGTGTGGAGTGTTGAATGCTACAGGGAACTCAGGCAAGGCAGGCCAGGCCAGACCCGTGTCCATTGTCCTTGGCATTTTTGCAATATGGAGGTCCCTTTTGCAATATGGTGCTCAAGGCTCCCTGGTGGGGTGGCAGGGTGCAGGGAACCTTCCTAGCGCTGTATGGTGAGTGTGCACTGGGCAAGAGCAAGAGCATTTTGGTTGAATGGTGATTGTGGAAACCAGGTTTCAGTGGGTTGAGTTTTTTTTTTTTTTACAGAGGTGTGCTGGAGTCAGCTTGTACTGGCCGGCGAGAGCGAATTGTCAAATTTTTAGGAATTTGGGAGCTAGTTGTTAAACACAGCCCTTGTTTAAAAGTTCATTGTATAAACTTCCCCATCAAATGGATTGTATTTAGACAAAGGTAATAAATACTCAAAACTCAACACTTCCTAATTATTTTTCCACGTGTTGCTAGCAGTGCTACTGAGGGCATTTACATAAATCACATCTGTATGCTGGAAATACTGTTACGCATGCTGTTGCATCTTCTGTCAGTTCCGTGTTCAGCGACACCGCATCAGTAGCTTGAAGTCCGCCACGGTGGGAAGAGTATTTACACCACAGGAATCGGCAAACACTACAGATCGGGAGCTTTTGGTTCGTTTGGAGGGCCAGCTAGTAAACATTCAGCCAGCACGTAGGGCAGGCATGGGCACCTCTGAGAAATCCTTGCTGTGTGTAGAGCGAGAAATGGTGGCAGCTGGAGGAACATATGGGGAGCATTGAGGGTGCTCTGTTTGTTGCTCCACCTTTTCATTCTGAAACACTTGAAAGCCACAAACAAGTTGCAAGCACAGTATAATGAACACTCATGGACGCTTCACCTAGATTCATTTTGCCACTTGCTTTAGCCATTTCTGTTATATATACACACACAAATAACACACGCACGTACATATACAAGCAGATTTGTTTGTTTTGCTAAACGTTTGAAGGAGAGTTGCAGACATCAAGACACTTCCCCTTCAATACCGATCAGCACATTTCTGATAAGGGCATTCTTTTTTTTTTTTTTTTTTAAGATTTTTATTTATTTATTTGACAGAGAGACAGTGAGAGAGGAAACACAAGCGGGGGAGTGGAGAGGGAGAAGCAGGCTTCCCGCGGAGCAGGGAGCCCGATGAGGGGCTCGATCCCAGGACCCCGGGATCACGACCTGAGCCGAAGGCAGACGCCCAACGACTGAGCCACCCAGGCGCCCCCGTATTTTCCGTATTTTTACAACAGTGGGCATATAGTTGGCGATACTGTCCTGTACACTTAAAAATTGGTTAAGATCTCTGGCTCTCTCACTCTCTAAGTCAGGAAGAGAGCCCTCACCAGGGACCGAATTCTGCCAGCATCTTGATCTTGGACTTTCAAGTCTCCAGAACTGTGAGACATAATTGTGGTTTACCCCCCTCCCCCCCCGCCCCCGCCCAGTCTGTGGTATTTTGTTACAGCAGTCCCAGCTGACTAAGACCTTCAGGTCTCCCTGATCAGTAGACCAAGCCGTGTGTTCAAGGCTCCCTGGTGGGGTGGCAGGGTGCAGGGAACCTTCCCAGCGCTGTATGGTGAGTGTGCACTGGGCAAGGTCAATGGCAAGACCAAGAGCAGGACAAGGACCAAGGCCCTCAGGGAGCTGCCCTTTGGAGAAGCATCCAGAAAGCCTGTTCTTGGAGTGTGTGTGTGCAGTGTTCATCCAGGAAGGGCAAGATTTGGGGCTGGGATTATCACAGAAAGACTGTTATTTCACCGTGGCCCTGTAACAAATTATTCCAAAACAGGATGGCTTAATAGCAGAGTGGTGGTTCCTGGTGACTGGGGGGTGGGGAAATGGGCAGGTGTTGTTCAGTGCATATCAAGTTTCAGTTCTGCAAGGTGAGTGAGTGCTAGAGTTCTGCTGGCACATAGGGCCTACAATTCGCAATGCTGTATCGTGCACTTCAAAAATTTTAGTTTTAAAACATTCATGTTAAGTGTTCTCCCACCCACCCACCCCCACCCCTAAAACAAAGGATACGGGAAAACTTTGCAGGTGAGGGATATGTTACCTCGATTGTGGTGATGGTGTCACGGGTGTGTGTGTATGTCCAAAACGCACAACATTATATACATGAAGTATCTGCAGATTTTGCGTATCCGTTATACCTCAATAAAGCTGTTTTTTTTTTATTTTTATTTTTTTTAAAGATTTTATTTATTTATTTGACAGAGAGAGAGAGAACACAAGCAGGGGGAGCAGCAGGTAGAGGGAGAAGCAGGCTCCCCGCTGAGCAGAGAGCCTGATGCGGGGCTCGATCCCGGGACTCTGGGATCGTGACCTGAGCCGAAGGCAGACGCTTAACGACTGAGCCACCCAGGCGCCCCAATAAAGCTGTTTTTAACAATGTCATGGCTTAAGACGAGTTTGTATGCTCTCACCATTTCTGTGGGTCAGGCATCTTGGTGTGACCCAACTGGTCCTCTGGCTCAGTGTCTCACGGGTCTGTGATACAGGTGTCAGGTGGGGCTGTCACCTTCTCAAGGCCTGATGGGGGGAGGCTGTGCTCCAGGATCACTCATACGGCTGTTGGCAGGATTCAGTCCCTTGCCGGCTGTCGGACCGAGGGCCTCCGTTTCTCATGGACCACAGGCTTCAGTGTTTGCCAGGTGGGCGTGCGGCAGCTTCCAACTGCCAGCTGCCATAGCCAACTTCTGTCCACGGGTGTAAGAGAGGGCCAGCAAGGCAGAAGTCACAGTCTTTTGTAACCTAATGTGAGATGTGACATCCCATCCCATTTATCATATTCTGTTAGTTAAAATGGACTCATTAGATCCTGTCTATACTCAAGGAGAGAGGATCAGACAAGAGCATGAATATAGGAGATGGGAACCATGAGGGCCAATTTAGAAGCCCCTCCCCATAAGTGTTAGAGTGTTTTGATTCTGCAGCCTGGGGAGGGTGAGACTCGGGGCTCAGGGGTAACACCCCCTGCATTTTGTATAGTTGTACCGTAACAAAACCTGGGGCCTGGGCAGTGTCTACTTTTTGTGCTTAGAGATTTCCTTCTTGGCCTATGTAAGTTATCAGTCTTTGTTACTGGTCCTTGAAAACACCTGTGATTAGTCATGCTGACAGCATGTACTCTGGATAGGATGTGATACGAGAAGGGCCCTTCACCTCTGGGGTTTTCTTCCCAAAACCCATCACCCCAGTCTATCTGTGAGAAAAGCATCAGCAAAATTGAGTGGAAAGTCAAGGAAGTTCCCATATACCGCACCGTACCCTCTGCCCCTCTGCATGCACAGCCTCCCCAACTGTCAACATAACACCAAAGGGACACCTTTGTTACCATCAATGAACCCACATCAACGCATCATTATCATCCAGAGCCCATGCCTTACATTGGTGTCCACTCTGTGGGTTTGGACAGATGGATAATGAATGTATCCATCGTTATGGTAACATACAGAGTATTTCACTGCCCTAAAAATCCCCTGTGTTCCACTTCTTCATCTCTCCCCGCTCCGCACCACTGACAGCCACTGATCCTTTTACTGTCTGTATGCTTTTGCCTTTTCCAGAATGTCATAGAGTTGGAATCCTACAGTGTGCAGCCTTTTCAGACTGGCTTCTCTCGCTTAGTCCTATGCATTTGAGGTTCCTCTGCGTCTTTTCATGGCTGGAGAGTTCGTCTCTTTTTTGTGCTGAATAGCATCCCATTGTCTGGATGTCCCGCAGTCTATCCCTTCACCCACTGAAGGATGTCTGGGTTGCTTCCAAGTCCAAAGCTGCTATAGACACTTGTGTGTGCAGGTTTGGGTGTGTGGTTGTAAGTTTTCATTTCATTCGGGTAATATCAAGGAGTGTGACTGTTGGACAGAAGATTTCTAGTCTCATACCCTCACTTTGCCATAGTTTCTTAAGTTCTCGCTGTGATTATGTTTCTGGCAGTTTATTCTATTTCTAACATTTTTCTGTGGTGTGATTGTATTTTATGAAGCACAGAGTTTTAATAATGCCCTGTCTCCAACTTCGCGTAATGTTTATCACTATGTAATCAGGCTCTTTTTTCTTTTTGGCCTAAATGGTGGTTTTTCTAGATTAATATTGCCGGCCCAATAATCTTAATTAAGAATAATAGCTGTGATTTATCAAGCTCTCTAGGCCAGGCAGTGTGCCAAGAGATTCACATACTGGCTTAGTTAGGCCCTTTTCAGCCGTGAAGGACCTGAATGAGGGAGTCCAGCATCTAACCATGTAGGTAGGCCCCGAGGGCGGACCCGGACAGCCCCCTGGTTTCGGGTAGACCAGATGGGGACCCAGGCACATCCTTAGCAAGAGAAGTCTGCTGCTTGCAACCTATGCTCCTCCTGCATCCCTTCTCCCAAAAACCCCCTCAATGCTGTTCTGGGCTGGATGTCATCCCCCCCCCCCCCCGCCGCCCCCTCCCCTGCCAAATTCATCTGTTGGACGATCTGACCCCCAGCACTAAAGAATGTGATGATTTGGAGACAAGGCCTTTAAAGTGATAAGTAAGTTCCGATGAAGTCATTAGGATGGATCCTCGTCCAGTGTGACCGGTGTCCGTCTAGGAAGAGGAGGTGAGGACGCAGACACGTGCACAGGGACGGCCATCAGCCGGCCAAGGACAGAGGCCTCGCCAGCAGCCACGTGTGCCCGCGGCTTGATCTCCAGCCCCCGGAGCTGCGAGACGACACGTTTCCCGTGTGTGAGCCCCCCAGGGCTGTACTTTGTTAGGGCAGTCCTTTGCAAACGCCTGCAACAGCTTCTCTGCGTCCTCCCTCGGCCCAGAGCTCCTGCCCACGCCCAGCTGCTGCCGTGGCCCACAGGCCTCCATGTTCTGTCTGCCTTCCGTCTGGCTTCCTTCCCGGCCCTGCTCCCTCCTCTACCGGCTGGCTCTCTCCTCCAGCCCCTGTTCCCCTCCTCCAGGTACAATAATAGCTCCTGGCATTGGAGGAGCACCCCGTCTGCTCCAGAACAGCGTGCTTGGCCCTGGGAAGCGCCATCTTCTTCAGCGCCAGCCCCCCCACCCCCCCGCCCAGCCCCCCCACCCCTTGAGGCGGATGCTAGCAGGAGCTCTTTTGTGCAGATGGGCGCCCAAAGCTCCCCTCAGCCGCTGGCAGCCTCAGAAAGGATGTGGCTGGCCCGGTTAGGGCAGGGCTGTCCTCCCAGGTTAAGGGTGGGCGGGGGAGAACTCCTGGCCCCGGGGGGCAGGGGATGAGGACAGGATGCTCTGGGGCGGGGAGGGAGGGAACAGCCTATGCAAATGTCAGGGGCGCAGAAGGGCGTGGTGGGTGTCCTGTGGGCCCTACAGTCAGCTCTGTTTGCGCAACCATCCCTCTGGTTGCAGTGAGGAGGCCACTGAGGTCCCTAGGAGACACCATAGTGTCCCAAACCAGGGGCCCTGGCAGGTGGGCCTGCTGAGGAGCCAGGAGATAGGCTGCCTTTTAGGGGCTAAGGCGGGCAGCAGAGGCCATTATTAAGCACCTCGCTGATCTCTCTTCTCGAAATTATTTGCGCTCATCAGAGTCCACGTAGGTTATGGGTGGGATAGTCAGTAGGCAGTGGATGCAGAGCCTATGAGGCAATCAGGCCTTTCAAAGAGCCAGGCCTGACCTGTTAGCAGGGCTGACTTATCTGTTAAATGCCCAGTGCATTGGGGGCCCTTGCAAATGTTTCAGTTTCTTTTAAAATGAGAAGGAAAGGCCCCCATGATCTAGTCTGGATTCTACCCATCTTTTTTTTTTTTTTTTAAGCTTTACTTATTTATTTATTTGAGAGAGAGAATGAGAGATGGAATGAGCAGGGAGAATGACGGAGAGAGAGAAGCAGACCCCTCGCTGAGCAGGGAGCCCGATGCGGGACTCGATCCCAGGACCCTGAGATCACGACCTGAGCCAAAGACAGACACTCAACCAACTGAGCCACCCGGGTGCCCTGATTCTATCCATCTTTATGCCCCACCTCGGTCGTAAAATTTAACTTTTAATGTATACATATAAATATATATTTTTTTTCCTTTATGGACTATGGGACCCATGAAGGCCAAAGTGCCTGGGGCCCATGCAAGTCACAATGGGGCATACTTTTAGCATATTTGGGGGGACTGATCATCCTAGGGCCTGTCTTTTCAGTCTTGGTACTATTATCAACCCCTCTTCTGTTACCATGATCCAGAAAGGGAAGATGGGGAGGACAGAAAAGAGGGAAAAACCCACCAGTGTGGAGGAGGCCTGCGCATGCCCACATTCACAGCAGCACTATTCATTAACAGCCAAAAGGTGGAAAGCAACCAACCCTAGTGTCTACCGACAGATGATAAACACCATGTGGTGCATCCGTACGCTGGAATGGTATTCAGCCTCACAAAGGGATAACGTTCTGATACCTGCTACAACAGGGATGGACCTGAAAACACTTGCCAAGTGAAGCAAGCCAACAGTCTCTGGAATACACGGAGCTCTGAATGCAGACAGCCTTCTGGGGCGTAGGGGCCAGCCCCATTGTCTGGCTCCAGGCCCTGGGCTGATCAGGACAGGGGGTAGTTGCCCCGAGTGTGAGAGCCCCGCAGAGGAGGGGGCTGGGGGTGTGGGCTCTGCATTGACTGGTCTGCACACGAAAGGTGCAGTTTGGGCAAGTTGTTTTCCTCTCTCTAGGAATTAGCGAGCCCTGGGAGGGGCAAGTCTTTCCCAGATCAGCAAGGCCCCGAGGTGACAGAGCATCAGAATACAGAAAATAGGGGCACCTGGTGGCTCAGTCGGTTAAGTGTTCGATTCTTGATTTGGACTCAGGTCACGATCTCAGGGTCGAGAGGTCGAGCCCCGCATTGGGCTCTGTGCTGAGTGCGGAGCCTGCTTGGGATTCTCTCTCTCTCCCTCACCCTCTGCCCCGCCCCCCCCAAAAATGAAAGATTTTAGCATCTTTGAATTTTTCCTCATTATGACAAATAACAGTTGGAAATTTGAGGACAAGAGAACATATTATATAAATACAGTTACAGTTGTTATATAAAAATAGTTAAAATTTTTATATTTTCTAGACTTCATGATCTCCCTGGTGTCAGATCCAGAAAGCCTCTTTCTAAGAAGAGCAGTTGTGTGAAGGCAAAACAGATAAAAACATTTCCAGATTACCAAATTCATAATCTGCCACATCGCTTATCAAGCCTCATGCTCTAATCTGTCACTACCGACGGTTTGTGTTTCTTCCAAGACTTCATTCTAACACATTTAGATTGGTTCTGAATCCATTCTTTCCTCTGAGCAAGGAAGGCAATACCATTGCTTTCTTCTAATGTAAAAGAGTCTTTAAAAAAAAAAAAAAATAAGAATCACCAGAGAAATGTCTTTATTTTTTTTTAAAGATTTTATTTATTTATTTATTTATTTATTTGTTTGTTTGTTTGTTTATTTAACAGGGGGAGGGTAGAGAGAGAGAAGCAGGCTCCCCACTGAGCAGGGAGCCCAACACGGGGCTCGATCCCAGGACCCGGGGATCATGACCTGAGCCGAAGGCAGATGCTTAATGACTGAGCCACCCAGGTGCCCCTGTAAAAAGAGTCTTATGAGATTCCAGGGCAGTTTAGCTCAGATGCCCATACAGAGCATACCCTCCGAGTGGTTCTCTCCCAGCATGGTTGTGCTGGGGGAACTCAGTTGCCCTGCAGACGGCTGGCTTCCTTTGCAGTCGAGGGTGTCAGCTGGAAACGTAGAACCACCTCCAGACGAGTCAGCTCCTGGTGAGTCGATACCATGCTGCTCCCCAATTTCTCTCCTCTCAGCCTGCTTGAAACCCCTCTCAAGGAGGTGAGAAGTGGCTGGCTTAGCTCCTTCCCTCCTATATCCCCTTGCTCAGGGAGTTGAAAAGGATATGGTGAGAAAGTCTTGAATCACTGGTATTTAACTTCTGTGGGAATAAACACGCACAGCTGCCAACATTAATTTTACTTCCAGTCCTTCCAGATCTCGTTCGAGTTCGAAGGACCGTCCACTAGCCACGTGCCACATCAAAAGTCACTTGAAGGGAGCACTCGAAGAAACATCCCTTTGGCTTTCTATGGGGTAAAAGGCACGGTATGCTTTGTTGGCAGAAACAAATGGTGCCTTTGACCTTGTAAACCGTGAGACCTGTGCTCAGTGTGTAAGAACTGTAATGCAATCTTCTGGGCACGCTAGAGAGCTTTGTATCACGATTTGGGGGAAATTGAGGCTACATAGCAATAAGTACACTTTGTATCTTGAGGATTTTCCTGATTTTAAAGAAATTGTCATGTTTTTCAAGTCAATCAAAACGCAGAGTAAAAAAAAAAACATCTATCCACACCTATATCCAGGAATTTTCCTTTTTTTTTTTTTAAATTTAATTTTCAGGTTCTTTCATACCTAGTATTTCCTGAGATGAGATGATGAATAAAATAGTTGTAAGAAGGTGGGTATATGTTACTCTTCTGACTTTACTTCCCCCAGATCAATTTCAAATACCGTTTGTTTAAGTAGGCTCCACACCCAACGTGGGGCTTGAACTCACGACTCGGAGATCAAGAGTCACATGTTCTACTGACTGAGCCAGCCAGGAGCCCCAGTTTCAAATACCATTTAAAAAAGAAGTTTGCGAAAGATTCTACACTTTCTTACGTGTTCTGTGTCCTGGGGAAAAGAGGGAAGGCATCTAGCACATGATGGGGAGTGTCTATGAAGTCCCTGAGACCAATGGTGAGGCGTCTGAATGCAGTGGGGGAATTTGTGGTTTTAATAACACCTTTGAGGTGGAATTCACGTACTAAGAAATCCATCCTTTTAACATGTATACAATTCAGTGGTTTTTCGTATATTCACAGAGTTGTACGACTATCACAGTATCTAATTTTAGGATATTTTTATCGCCCCCAAAAGAAACCCTGTGCCTGTTCCTCAGTTCCCCCAGCAAGCGCTGATCAACTTCCTGTCTCTGTGGATTCGCCTGTTCTCAGAGGGGAGGACATACACGATCCAGGTGGCTTGGGAAGATAGTATACTAATAGTAACTCCTTGAGTTTGTACAGCACTTAATGATTTATAAAATGCATTCACAAAGTCACCTAAGTATCAATAAATATCACGAAATCAAAAAAAGGGGGGGGGGGCCTGGGTGGCTCAGTCGGTTGAGCGCCTGATGCTTGATCTCAGCTCAGGTCGTGAGCTGGAGCCTCATGTTGGGCTCTGCGCTGGCTAATAAGCAAGAAGGAGCAGCAATGTGAAGGGGCAGAGACAGGACGGCTGGCGCAGGACTGGGGGCTGGGAGCCACCGTCCCGTGGGGGAATGCCACATCCTAACACACAGATGAAGTGGGAAGTTGGGGTCGTCAATGCCCGGACCTCTTCTACCCCTCTCATGCCCTCTGCCGTTGAGACTTCTCTGGAATGGAGGGTTGAGGGAATTGCCAGGGTGGAGCTGGGGTCCAAGCACGGCAGGGATGCCAGCACTGCGGGGGCCCTGTCTTGCCCAGGCTTGCACTCCTGGCTTCTGGCACATTCAGCCCCATCTGCTGATGGAGTTGTCCCGGGAGCCCTGCCCCACTGCCCTCAGATTCTTCCGTCCTATTCCGCCAGTGGCTTCACCCGCCTCCTCCCTACGCTTGCCCCTCCTGGTTCCACAAAACCTCCCCAGTTCCTTGACTCCCATCCAGACTTGGCCTCTCTGCTGTTCCTTCTCATAGCTCCAAGTTCCTCACGGCGCTCAACCTGGCCTGTGGGAATTCACATGCGTGTTACTTAATGGATATGTGTCTTTCCCACGCAGCCTGCACTTCCCCTAATGATCTGTGATGAAGGCTCAGGTTTTGGCTTTTGCTTCTTTTAAAATTTCCAATCCGGGGGCGCAGTCAGTTGAGCGTCCGACTCTTGGTTTCAGCTCAGGTTGTGATCTCAGGGTTGTGAGATCGAACCTCACATTGGGCTCCGTGCTCAGTACGGAGTCTGCTTGGGGATCCTCTCTCTCTCTCCCTCTGCCCCTCCCGCTCATGCTCTCTCTCTCAAATAAGTAAATCTTTATAATTTCCAATCTGTTGTGAAGCAATACGTGGTTCCCCACCAATTCGTATGTTGCAGTCCTAACCCTCAGCACACCTCTGAATGTGACCTGATTGGGAAACAGGTTCATTGCCAGTATGATTAGTGAAGATGACGTCATCCTGGAGGAGGGTGGCCCCAAGTCCAATACGACTTCATCCCTTTAAAAGGGAAATTTGGACACAGGTACGCACACAGGGAGACCTGTGTGAAGAAGAAGGCAGAGATCCTGGTGAGGCTACCTACCAGAAGCCAGGGAACACCAGAGATGGCCAGCAAGCACCAGACGCCAGAGAGAGGCCTGGAATGGAGTCTCCCTCACCCTCAGAAGAAACCAACCTGCTCTCACATCCATCTCTGACTTCTGGCCTCCTGAACTGTGATATGATAAATTCTGTTTTTTTAAGCCACCCTTGCAAACGAATACCTAGATCTCCTGACTCCGTTTCCATGGGAACGGACCCATTTGGAGACTTAAAGGTTGACACCATCTGGGCTGAGCACCCATGGTGAGTCAGCTGGTCTCACTCATTCGCGTCAAATTCTTGGCAGTTGAAACACCTAAGATGATTTTTGTCTTTTGATTGAGGTGAAATACACATAACAAAATTCACCCTTTTAAAGTGAGCTGAATCAGTGGCATTTAGTGCATAAATGTTGTGCAACCACCATACTCTGTAGTTCTAGAACATTTCCATCACCCTAAAAGGGAATCCTGTCCCCATGAAGCAGCTGCTCCTAGTCCCTCCTCCCTCAGCCCCTGACAATGACTAATTTACTTTCTATGGATTTACCTGTTCTGGACATTTCTTATCAATGGAATCAGACAACATGTGACTTTTTTTTTTTTTTTAAGATTTTATTTATTTGAGAGACAGAGAGAGAGAAAACACAAGATGGGGGGAGGGGAGAGGCAGAGGGAGAAGCCGACTTCCTGCTGAGCAGGAAGCCCGGTGCTGGGCTGGATCCCAGGACCCCGGGATCATGACCTGAACCGAAGGCAGACGCTTAACCGACTGAGCCACCCAGGCGCCCCAATATTCGACCTTTTGTGTCTTGGCTTCTTTCACTCAGCACGTTTTCTAGGTTCATCCGAGTAGGAGCATGTCAGAGCTTCACTCCTTTTTATGGCTGAGTCCTATGCTGCTGTATGGATGGGCCACCATTTGCTTATCCGCTCACCCACGGACCAGCCTCTCTCAGGTGTTTTACACAGTGAGGATGCGCGGATTGAATGCAAGAATGGCTGGAAGGCCAGAGGCCGTAGGGGAAGAGGCACAGTGGCCCATGCTGGCGGGGCCAGGAGCCAGTGGGGAGCGTGGGTGAGGAGGGACGTGGGTGGTGATGGGGGGAGGGAAGCAAGCTTCCACCGGAGGGGGCGAGCACATGCGGAGGAGAGTGCAGCTGGGGCTGCTGGTAGGGGAGAGGACAGACCCACGAAGCTGGGAGCAATCCCAGACATACCGCTCAGAAGGAACTGGCTCCTTCACCAGCAGAAGGAGCTGTGCTGGGCTGTGGGCTTCCCGCCTCCGGGGGCTCAGGGCCAGGGCTGACCTGCTCCCCGACTTCAGGCGGCCTGCAGAGCCAGAGGCCCTCAGGGTGGGCTGGGAGCCCAGGAGGGGCAGTCCACCAGACCAACACCCAGACCATGGGAGGTCCTTGGATCCCATCAATGCCCACCTTGCTTCTTTTGGCACTGAGTACTGTCCACCAGCAAACCCACTGTGGATTTTCACAGGCACTGGCTGGGACTGGGTACATCCGGCTGCGGTCAACACCAGCGGGGGGTGGGGGGAGCGGGTTCCTCCCCACCTGGGCACCAAGGGCAAGGGAGTGTTGGCCGCACGGGGAGGCCTGTGGGCTGCATGCGGCAGGTGGTGCGAGACGCAGCTGAGCGGGCGGCTTTGGGGAGCGAGTGACCCTCGGCAGACCCACACAGCCCCGTGCTCGGTGTCATGCTCTGCTGTTGCCATTTTAACGTTCTCAGTACATTTTTAAAACTTTATTTTTAATTGTGGTAAAATACGTATGACATAAGATTTACCATTGTAACCACTGTTAAGTGTCCAGTTAGGTGACATTAAGCGCATTCACACTGTCGTGCAGCCACCCCACCCTCCATCTCCAGAACTTTCCATCTCCCCACACAGAGACTCTGTCCCCATGAAGCACAGACTCCGCACCCCCTGCCCAGCCCCGGCTCCCACCCTCTCCTCTCTGTCTCTGTGGACGGGACTCCTCTGGGGACCTCCTGGGAGTGGGGTCCTGTGGGACTGTGTCCTTCTATGTCTGGCTCCTCTCACTGAGCAGTGTCCTCAGGGTCCGTCCACGTCATGGCAGGTGTCAGGATGTCCTTTCTTTTTAAGGCTGAATATATTCCAATGTATGGACATTTTTATCTGAAATATTTTCTTCTAAATAAACTCTGCACCCAACATGGGGCTTGAACTCATGACCCCGAGAGATCAAGAGTCGCATGCTCCATCGACTGAGCCAGCCAGGCGCCCCTTATCTGAAATTTTTGAACAAAGCGCATTTTCATTCTGCACTGGGCCTCACAAATTATGTAGCCTGTCCTGCTGGCCACCGTCACATGAAATCCAGCAGAAGAAATCCTTCTAGGCAGCAGACAGCTTGCTTAGTCTCCTCCCCGAAACTCACAAAGGGGAACTCAGCGCCGGGGCACACAATGAAACCCCAATGCACTGCTTTGGGGGAGCACAGAGAAGACCTGGTGACAAACCTTTGAGGGGGCCAGGTATGAGTTGAATTGTGTCCCCTGAAAAATACATGTTGGTGTCCTAACCTGGAGGACCTCAGCATGTGACCTTATTTAGAGACAGGGTCTTCATGGAGGTGGTCAAGTTGAAAGTTAAGGTCAATAGGGTGGGTCCTGACCCAATGGACTGAGGTCATAGAAAGGGGCAGTTTGGACAGATGGACACACACAGAGGGGAGAGGATGTGAAGGCACAGGGAGATGGCCATGTGACTGGGGTGACACGTCTATAAGCCCCGTAATGTTCCCCTTCCTTTGAGACTCACGCCAGCCTGCAGGATGTCACCAGGGGTGGCTGGGAGGGCCCTGACCTCTCCTTCCCTCTGCCCCATGCCTCCACCGTCCTCACCGACAAGCTGCCACACCTTTCAGTCTGATTCCTGGCTTTTTAGGGATATAACCTGCGTTGGGCAGGGGGGATTAAATGGGCCCGAACAGGAGGGAAGGAGAGGGAAGAAAAGGGGGTGCTTTACACACAATCTCTTTAAAATCAAAACATTTAAGACTGCATCTTCATGTGGTTGAAGGGTTTAAAAATAACTTGCCAAACACTGACATTTTTTTTTCTGGGGTCATAAAAGCAGATGAGTGGAATGTTTTAAGATTTTTAAAAAATTACCAGGGGGGAAAAAAAAATCAAAGCCTTCTGACAAAGCAGATTTAAGGTTTGTGCTTCTGTGCTTCTGTTGGTCTGGGCCCCTGATGCCTCCACGGCTGGCGTCTTCCACCTCTGATCAGGTCTCTCCGGACGGCCTCATCTTCCACCAGTGGTCCACGCAGGACTCCGATCCCTCCACCTTGGACACATCCCTTTCTAAGAGTCCCTTTATTTGGTCACTTCTGCTTTTCACCTGGAACTGCTGCGGTGCGGTCCATTTGTCCCTGTGAGTGCACATGCCACGGATGCCCTGTGAAAACCCTTGCGATGGACCTGCCCGCTCCCAGCCCTCGGCTTGTCCAAACATCAGTGGAGAGGCGGACGCGCTCAGCAGGCGGGGGACGGAGGCACCAGTCGCCCCTTCACTGCGCGGGTGGCCTCGGCCCTTGAGGCCTCCACTGCCTGCCTCAGCCCAGCTTGCTGGGGAGACCTGTGAACCTCGAAGAGACAGACACACCACGCTGCAGCCCCCCCCCCGCCGCCCGCCGCCCTGGGGAAAGGCAGCGTGCACACCTACACCTGCCTTCGGAGCGTCTGCCCCAGAGCCTCTAGTTCGAGCATGTGTGACTCTCCTCGGGAGTCCTGTGGGCCTGGGTTAGGCACCCTGGCCTTCTGAGGGGTCCCTGTGGGAAGTTTCCGGTTGCCACGAGTTGTGTGTGTCAAGTCAGACCGTCCCCACCACGCCGTCCACATCTGGTGATGATCCACACAGCGGTTTCCTCGGGACGCGGCAATTTTATTTACGTGGATGAAGGAGAATGCTTGCATTCACCCGTAGAGAAAAACTGGCTTTAGCTGAGACAGCATGTCCTCCCACCCTGGATTCCAGAGTCTTTCCTGTGGGGCCCCTGGTGGTTTCCGGAGCTCCAGGCCCTGCACAGACTGTTTCTGGGACCTCATTCTCACAAAACTAAGGAGCAGGCCAAACCTAGGATGCTCTATACCAAATTGGTTTAAAACAAACAAACAAACACTGGAAGACATCTCTTCTCTAACCGGCTAAGCTTCGGTTATATCATCTGTAAAATGGGTACATGAGCAACACTCAAGAGTAACACCTCCCTCACAGGGATGTGCCCATAAAGGGCAGTAAGTACTCTGTAAAGTGAACAGCAAGACTCGTGACTAACAGGAGCTACAACTGCCCGCCCGCCACCACCTTCTAGCAACAAAACCGGTCCCTGCTCAGCCAGCTCCCACTCAGATGCCACTCCCCCAAGGGCCCTCCCCTGCGGCCGCACCCGCCCGGCTCTCGGATCACCCGCACTGGCTGGGGGTCTTTTGGCTGGTTCTTTCTGACCTCTGCCAGGCCCTAGCACGTGGAGGAAAGCAAGGTGTGCACTTGGGATAAATGCTCCCAGGCCAGCTTTAACTGTGCTGCAGGACTGCCCTGTGGTTTCCCAAAGCTGGTGGGGTGGAAAGCCTGGGGCTCTGCCACTGGTCAGGGGCTCAAAGCCCCGGGCCACCACCAGCTGTCCTGCTCTGAGTGGGCTCCAGGCTAACGGCAGAGGTAAGGGGTCAGTTCACGGTACCCCCATAGCCCCCACCCTCATGTCACAACTCGGATCTTATTATTAAACACAAACCGCAGTTTCCCAGACAACAGTGGTGTCTGTGATTTTCTCCCTTCTCTTCTGGAAATCCTTTCAAATTGTGCCAAGATATTACTGAGGTTAAACAAAAAAACCCACAAAATTCAAAGACAAAGGGATGCAGGCATTAGGCCCTTGGAAACGTAACCTTGAATGGAAAAACGAAAGCAGCTCAAGAGGAGACCATCTGGTGGCAAGAGAATCCCGCCCCCCCCTTGCACACGGGGCTCAGTCTCTCGGGGCTCCACAGTCTGGGGTGAGGGGGAATGTGGGGTGAAGGGGACTGGTAGGCTCCGTTGAAGCACACTTCTGGCATCACTGGGGGCGCTCATGAGAAATGCAGACTCTCTGGTCCCCCAGACCTGCTGACGCCGAGAGTCTGCTTCTAAACGAGGCTCCTGGAGGAGGTGGACCCACGCTCTGGTCCAGGAAGCCCTGCTGTCCAACACATGGAGAAGGACTGACACCCAGATCCCTTTTCTCCTTGGTGCCTGGGACTGCCGGCACACAAGAGGCTGCCCAGGGGCCCCAGCTGGAGGTCCCGAGCCGGGCCCTGGGTCAGAGCACCCGAGGGACACCCGAGGAGCCCCCCCCCTGCTGGAGTGCCACCCTGCTTCCCCAGCTGGTACCAGACCGTACTTCTACAAGGGAACCCGTGGGGCGTTTAGCCACATCTGGCGAAGAGGGAGATGGGTGGCTGTTATGGACCCCCATTTCACAGAGGGGGAAACTGAGGCCCAGAGAGTCACTGGCTTGCCTGCACTGCACACTGGGGAGTGGGTGGAACCAGGACTCGAACCGAAGACTCTGACCCTAAGACCCCTGTGCTCCATTGTGCCCCCAGTGAGTCAGAACTCACTCTCCTCACCAAAGGAGATTAGCCTCAGAAGATACTCAGAACGGCCACAGGGCTCACGTGTGGGGAGCAGATGGCGAGGCAACACCCAGGGACAACGCAGGAAGCCCACAAACCTCTGAGAGAAGAGAAGCGAGGCCTCTGGGTCTCCCTGGGGAGGGGGCTGGCTTGTGAGGACGTCCAGATGAGGGGTGCATCTGGGCAGAGGCAGTGGGTCACAGAGCATGACCTGGTGCCTTCCCCTCTCCACTCTGGGGTTGGGCTGTCCCAGGGCTCTGTGGCCTGGCACACAGGGGACAGCTTGGCAGAAGGCAGCTGCTTACCTAGGCAGGAGAAAGTCACCTGCAGTCCTGGCCGGCGCTGTACTCTCAGCTTGGCTGCTTACAATTACACACCATCACCCCTACACCACCACATCTCAATGAGCCCACTTCATTTATTACCAAAATATCACAGAATTCCAGTCATAGTTAACATACAGCATTTAACACAAACCTGATCCCTGTGGAAAGATCTAAGTATTTGGACAATCGAGTCATTTGGAACCGTAAGTAACACCCCAAACCGATATCACTCCGTACTCCAAAAATACGCTTTGAGAGCTTTGGAAACTGAATTAAAATGTCTACACAGCTATGAACAATTGTTTAATAAAACTTTTTCATGTTTCCATTACATGTAAATATATCAATTTGGCATCTCTATAAAAACTCTGAAAATGGTGCAAAAGTTTCATTCTCTTTGAGAAAGCCATTGACAAAAAATATTCACACTTCACTAAAATTTTGAAAAATGGTCTTCTTTCAAAGCTTCTTTATTAATCTGAAATCTTCTGGATTATCAAAATCTAGGTTTGCTTTTTCCTCCTAAAACACTAAAGAACATTTATTCACAAGGATAAAAAGGCAAATGGGGAGATGGAAAACTGAGAAGGGCTTTTTTTTTTTCCCTGAAAATAATAAAAAAGAGCTAGTTACATAAGCATCCTCAAAAGAACACAATGGGATTCATTTTATTGTTGACTTTTGGACAGCAGTGTCATACTTTATTGAAAACAAACCCATGTAAAAACAAAGTTAAAATGAAAAATGGTACCTGAAAAATAAATTATTTTATATAAAACAAATCAATAACTTAAAACACACTAATATACAAAACGTCTACCCATCTACTGTACAACACGGGAACCAGCTGGTCAAGCGCCCCGCCCCCCCAGAGCAAGTCACTGGAAACGGAACAGTACATGGTAAAGAGGTGGCCCCAACCAACGGACAAGCCTTCTCTCCTGGTGGAATGCAATAGAGTCCTCTCAAAGCCGCTGCTCGAGCCGTCGGTTAACCTAAACTTAGGTCCCTGCGGTGATGTACAAATAATTTTTCTTTTCTTTTTTTTTAACGACCAAGCGGAAACCTGAAAACTAGGTCACCAAAAGGCTGTGGGAAAATGTACGATACAATCATTAGAAGTCAGAGGCAAATCAAAAGGTTTCGAAGTGTGAACCCTGCTGGAGGTCTGGGATTCAGGTTCTACCGCTATCGTCAGCAAGGGTCAATCATCAATGCCACTCAACAGAAAGCACTTGGGACTTCAGTTGGGGGCCGGGCCTGGGAATCTGATGGACAGCGGGAGGTGCTTCCTGAGGAGCTGCCTCAGGTCCCAGAGGTGCCATAGGTCCTGGGAAGGTGGCAGGGATTTCAGGGGGAGGGCTTGGGGAGGGGGGTGGCTGGGGAACACAGACCTTTGGCAGCTTATTCTTTCTCTTACCCAACCCAGGAAGGCTGCAAAAAGCACAGAGAAATAAAATCAGGCTGAATCAGATGTGAAATGGAACAGCTGGGTGACGTTAACTTTGATTTTCAAGGCCGACAGCAGACTTGGGGTCGGTCAACGGCCCTAGTTTGGAGGCAAACCAGGGCGAGTTATTGCCAGTAACCTTCGGATTCACCTACTTGTCTGATCCAGCAGGGCCGCCCCCCCCCCCCCCCCCCCGCCCGCTGCCAGCTCAGAAAGCACCAGCTCCCTCCAGCAGCACAGGTCAGACCCTGGACGCTGGGTTTCCAGCACGAACACCAAGTGCAGACTCTCAGAGGTTAAGGCAGCTGCCCTTGGCAAGGGAAGGACTCACCTTCAGGGAACAAAGAAGGTGGAGCCCACCCAGCACCATCTGCCTACAGGCCAGGAAAGCCCGTCTCGCAGCTACTCTGGCAAGATGGTGGCGGGCTGGGGTGGGGGTGGGGATCCCAGTCACAGGACGTGCGACTAGAGGCACAGCCAGCGCAGAAAACCACAGCTTGGCATAGTACAATGAAAAACTAAAGAAGGGCAGAGCCAAGGCGTGAAAAGTGAATAATAATTCAACTGGAACCAGGTTCACAAATTTGGAGTTTCTTAGCAAACAACTATCAGGGGATGTTAGGCAGGCCAAGAGAAAATCCAGTCAAAGCCTCTTTGGTATTTATGTACCAAACCAAACTTTCGATAAATTAACATTATCTACTCTTTAGTTCTTTTTTTTCATCAAAATTCCCAAATAAAAAGGAGAGCACTCATTTTGTGAAATACAAATATGATCAACCTATGTAAAAAACTTTTATAAAACAGTTTTCTTTTGGATTGTGACTTTTAAAAAATGGGATCTACCTTTTTGCGAACAAGCCTGGAGAAGAGATAATGAACTTGTTGGACACAGGGCCAGCACCTGGTACATCCCTGGGAGCGCCAGTTGCTTTTCAGGGTTAAGTAACACGTCAAAAGCGAAAGCCTTCCACACACTTGCAAATTCACACTCCCAAAGCAACGCGCTGGGGTTTTAGCCAGAAAGGCTGTTCAGAGTGGAGCCCGTGTAAAAGGAGGATTTTACTGAACTGAGAAACCTCAGGCAACTCTCGAAGGCTCATCTCCTCCTCTGTGCCAGCATCAGAGTGATCAATGCGGTTCGGATAACCGGGCGGGGAGGGAAGGAGCGGCGGTGCTGGCTCCGAGCCCGTCATTTCACGGTTTATGCTTCCGACAGAATTCAAGTAAGACACGGAACGCTAGTGAGGGCAGGCAGGAATGTGTGTCAAGGAAGAGACCTAATGGGAATCCATCTTCACTGAGGAGACGCCGGCCCAAGGCTAGCACAACCTGAAAGGCATATTCTTCCAGGGGAACGTCCTGGTCTGTGGTGAAGAGCACTCTGGGGCAGACATAGCAGGGGGGGCCCCTCTCCTGTGTCAAATCCAGGCTGACGGGCCTTGGCTCTGGGCTCCAGGAGGAGGCACGCAAGCGGGCTTTGACTTAGGATCTGGAAACTTCCGCTGGAGGAGGGGGTGGGGGTTCCTCCATGGCACATGGCCAACTCACGAGAAGGCCTCAAGGTATGAACTTGGCCCCTTCAGTGGGAAAACAACATGACAACATCTCAAGTTGGGGAGGATAATGCAAGCAGTTGGCAGCCCCTCGACAAAGTCTGAGGGAAACGGGGCTGGGACAGGCAGCCTCAAACGGTCCGGGGGGCGTCTCAGAACACTGACCTGCTCTGGAGAAGGCTGTGCCCCATTTTTTTTCCACTTAAATAAATAAATAGGTAGGTAGATAAATAGATAAATAATACCACAATTCCATGATATTGATCAACTAAAACTGCCTATTGTTATGTGTTTTAGTCTTATGTCAAGGCGTAAAAACTGCTGGTACTAAGTTCTCCTATTTTTGATTCTCTCTAAATGCTAGATATTTATAAAAGTCAGATCACACTCCTGAGGAGTTGCCCGGAGGTCTGGCCCTGCTACTTCTCAAGCTCTCTCTCTCTCTCTCTCAGACTCTCCCTACTGGCTCCCCCGTTTTAAAAAACGCCATCTGTGACTGCACACTCCTACGTCACAGACCTGTAAATGCTTTGTCTCGAGGCAAGTCTTTGTTTCTTAAGATCTTTTATAAATCCTCCCTGAATGCTGGCCGTCTGGACCTTACCTAGCCAAAAAGAAAGAAAAGGTAAAATAAAAAACAAAACAAAATTCGAGCAAAACAAAATCAAATTTAATGGTCTTAAATGCAAAAGTAAAAACAAACAAAAAACACAAAAAAGCAAAAGAAAATTAACAGAACAGAACAACCCAGAATGTCAAGGCAGTTATGAAGAGAACTTGGGAGGGTTAATCTTTAAAACTACAAATCAAAGTGTTTTTTTTTGTTTTTTTTTTTGTTTTTTTTTTTTTGTTGTTAATAGATAACTGGCAAGAAGTAAGTACTTTTCTGCTGAGTGTTCATACGAAAGCAAAGTTTCAAAACAAAATCCGACTAAAATAGGAACAAGTCTAGCGCTCACGAGAAGGGATGCGAGAAATACAATGCTCAAATGTTTCTGTGTTCTTAAAATATAGAGCGATCTTAGGCATTCGAGCTGTGTGAACTGCTCTGGGAAAAGTGGAGAAATGATTGGGAACACCAGCGCCCGGTGTGCAGGGCACCGTGCATGCAACGTGTGCACAGAAATTCGGGATGTCAGAGGATCAGCAGCACGTCTTCAGGCGCGCCTGGAGTTAGGTCTGACTCTGGAATCTACTGGAGTTTCCCTGAAACTCTTTGGTCCGTTCC
This sequence comes from Neomonachus schauinslandi, assembly GCF_002201575.2. Classification (NCBI taxonomy): domain Eukaryota; kingdom Metazoa; phylum Chordata; class Mammalia; order Carnivora; family Phocidae; genus Neomonachus; species Neomonachus schauinslandi. The sequence goes on from NC_058403.1 coordinate 208,948,859, forward strand.
CACTGGCGCCTGGGCTTGCGAAACCTGTGCGTGTCCTTCTCTGGAGGGCCCGGCGCGGCCCGGCGTGCGGCCCCCCTCCCCGGTGGCGGCCCCCCCCCATCGGATGGCACTGCTGCAGAGCCCCGGGGCTGAGTGAGCAGGAGTGGCAATGGCACCTGCTGGGGAAAGCAATTTCCTGTCAACCAAAGCAGAAATCGCTTAAAATGTTGAAGCGGTTGAGAAAACGCACACTCAGCATCTGTCTAACATCTTTAGTTTGAAAACTAAAACTAAAAAGTTTTTTTTTTTTTTTTTTTTTTTTTATATCCAGTTTGTGGAGACACCGAATGAAACGAGTGTTAGACAGTCTTAGAAGTTAAAGCATGCTTCAGGTTCACCACCGTCCCGAGGGACTGGTTAGTCAATGCAGTCTACTTAGATTTCTGTTTAATATATATTTTAAAGGAAATAACTTAAGAAACTTAAATTGGTCTAACATTGTGGGATTTCAAACATTTGAACATGTCGGTTGCATCCCAGAGTATAAAAACCTTTTCACTTCTCATTTAGACTAAGACAAACACTTGTGAAAATTGGCGCAAAATGAGTTGTACACTAACAAAAAAGTTTCAACTTCTTCACTCTTAATTATCTATTCCGTACAAAAAAAAAAAAAGCATGAGCGAGTTATTTGTGGGACTTATTGGTTTTGAAGGAAACCTGTAAGATTTTGTCCCCCAGGCGGTAGCCGTTCAGACTTGCTATGGCCATGGCGGCTTCTTCATAGTTTGTCATGGTCACAAAGCCAAAGCCTTTGCACTTGTTGGTGTTGAAGTCGCGAATCACTTTCACATTGGTGACTGCCCCAAAGGGGCCAAACATCTGCCAGAGGATCCCCTCATCGGCGTCCTGCCCGAGGTTGTAGATGAAGATGCACCAGCCCGAAGACGCGTTGCCCGGGACATTGACACCAGAAAGCCCACTCATGTGATCTACACCCATAGGGGAGAACCTAGCAAACAGAGAGCACAGCATGCAGGTCAAGGTCATGCAGGCTGGTGTGCCGATGCAGGGGTGGGGGCATGGCTCGGGCAAGGCTGGCACACCCCCATCGGTCACAAACAGGAATTCAATGGGGTGGGGGGGCTGCTCCCTGCTCTGCAGAGAGTTGACCCTGAGGAGAGACACTTGTCGCCTGCAGAGGGGCAGAGCTTCAACCAACTTCCCTCGGAGTGATGGCCTGTTGGTGACCAGCTGCTCCCTTCAGCCCTTCTATCGCTGGGGGGAGGGGGGGTCCTGTTTAGTCATTCCTGGGCTTCCCACATTTAAAGGATGGAAGCTTCTCCACGTCCTCCTAGGTGTTGTTACACCCTCAGATCTCCCTAGAGGAAACTCACTCTTCACACCCTATGTCTCTGTATGTGGGTACGTGTTTGGGGGGGGGGGGGGGGGGGGGGATTTTCTTTCTTTCTTCCCCCCGCCCCCAAACATGTACCCTGCCCTCATCTTGATTGCCCGTCAGAGGGGTCCCAGGTGAGCACACCCCTGCGAAGGGCCAATGCAGGGCACCGGGAATTCCTTCCCATGGCTCCAGGCCACCTTCCGCTGCCGGCTCACAGCATGCCAGAAGGGCCGGGGGCCGAAGTGATGGCCGTGAACTGCAAGTCCACCAAGCCTACCAAAAATGTGGGACCCTTTCCAAAACAATGCTTTCAGTTGCATAAAAAATAAGCCTTCTACAAACGTGTGGCCATTGCAACAGAATTAAGGGAGATGACAAAGTTGTTGCTGAAGCCACATGGCCCGCTAAAGGTTTCAGAAAAATGGACTTCGGGTCAGTTTAAGAATATCTGAGTGTGATACAGCATCCGTGGGGCCAAGAAGCATGACCTGCTCTAAAATAAAATCGGGCTTTGAACTGTGGTGCTGACCCAGGGGTGAGCAGGTGCCTTTAAGAGCCATTCAACAGATTCATTCTTTTGACAGACATGAGACAAGAGTGACCAGCTCCCCAGGTGCAGCCTGCTTATCCAGAGATTCTTTTCAATGAGGGTTTGGAAGAATCAAGACATGACTGGCTGTGGCTCTGAGTGTACAAAAGTCTTGTAAACAGCCTGCACCGGGATGCCTGAGTTGGTTAAATGACTCAGCTGGCTTGTTAGTGGACTTGACTCTGTCTGGAACAGTGATCACAATGTCACTGAAGTGGGGGTGAGAAAAAGCACCCTTGTATCTGTGTGACAGTAAGCCAAGCTAGTTTTCAATTAAAACTGGAAAGAGGACTTCGTCCCCTGCCCCAGTTTTGTGGGAAATCAAACATGAGCCCGAGTTATGTCAGTTAACCTGAATCTTCATGTACCTGTTGTACTGAAAGTAACCTGACGCCTCATTCCTATTAATTAGCATTAGTTGGTTTTTCTCCAGCTCACTGGAGTTGGTTTCTTTCCTCCTGACCACCATGAAACCCACCTTCCCATTCTTTTCTCTGATGGTACAAAGGAGAGCTGAACCTTCCTTTACTTGGGGGGCTTCCTGCTGTGAGAAGACCTGGCTGCAAACTCTCTCCCCGGCTGGGCCTCTCTTCCTCTTACTGAGTCCGCCTTCTGGTGGCAGGTCTTCCCTCCCACCTCCCCGGCCACCCATGCTGCCCTCCGGCTCTTCTCACTGTGAACCACTCTGGTTGTCGAGACCCCTTTTCCTGCCCGGCCAGCACTTCTGGCTGCTCTGGTCCTCTTTCTTTGCTGTTCCTTGTTCCTGTGACCAAGGCCCCTCCCCGCCCTTCCCTGGCTGGCTGGTTACTGGGAACCCGCTGCATGCGGCTGTCCATGCATCCCACCCGATCAGCAGTGACACAGACTGTGTTCGCTGACCTTCAAAAATGGATTGAGCTCACTTCCGCCCCAAGACACTGCCCCTCCCTTTGTCCTTAAACCAGAAAAGCCAACGAGGGAAGGCCAGCTTTGGAACCTGAGCCGAGTTGAGAACTCTGCATTACTACGTGCTGAAAATAGTGCCTCCCCAAATGGCCTCTGCGCCGACGAGCAGGGTTTTACCCAACCTCACCGCTTAAAACAAAGATGGGAGACCTGCGAAGTCATAGAGAAAAAGGTCCCTAACCTACCTGAGATAAACCCTCATGCCACTGCTATAGGTTTCGACAAAAACAAAACCAAGGGGCCCGTCCATCGGGACTGCCGCTACTTATGAGACGGGACACCCCCGACTTGGGAGCCCAAGCTGCGGACTCTCATTGTCTGTTCTACAAGATCCTGGCAACTGGAGTCATTTTCAGTCTGGAAAGATGAAGCAATGTCGGAAAACCGTTTGCTTCCCGGACGGGGCTTTTAATCAGAAGCCATGTGATATTTGGAGATCCAAACCAACCCATGGGGAGGTGGAGGAGCAAGGGCTCCCTGCACGCTGGGGAGCGCGACAGCTCTCACCTCTGCACGCCTGAGGCTGCGTCTTCCCGCTTTTACACTCACAGCCCCGCTCAGGTCACCAGACGCCACCAGACGCCGTACCCTGGAGTGCTGTGCACTCTCCCCTCCCCGGGGCTGGCTGGAGACCAAACCACCTTTCTGGTTCCACTTCTGACGAGACTCGGATGGAAACAAACCATCCTTTCCCACAGATACCTTCTGATGGAGGTGGGGGCCTGGAGACACGCAGTGACTCCGACCAGCCTCACAGGCCCAGTGGGCCTCGGGGAGCAGAACTGGGTTGGTGAGAGCGCCGCCTCCCGACCCACCTGAATCTCTGCGCCTGGTGGTGAACGGGGCCTCCGAACCGTCTGGCGGGCGAGTGGTACAGTTGGGAGAGCAGCGCCACGTTTTTGTTCTGGTTGGGGTTAGCTGCAAACTTCACTGTAATGGGCTCGGAGGAACCTGGGGGTTTATGACCATTGAAACTGGTAATTGCCTCTTCTGCCTCCGACCGTTTGTCAAACCGGATAAACGCAACCCCTCTGGACAAACCTTTTTAACAAACCAACAGAAACGGAGTTAGGGGGGGAAAAGCAACGATTTTTAAAACTGAAAAGCAAAAGTCAAGTCAGTCAGTCTGCTGTGCTTCAAATCGGATGCTACCTTCATGAGGCAAACAAAAATTAAACCTATATATGGAAATGAATGAATGAATTTAAAAAAACATTGACCGATAAAAGATTAACGTTTCAGAATTCCTTTGGAGCTGCAGCAGCAGCTACAGTCTCTACCGAACAATATCCTGCGGACAGATCTCCCAAAGAGACACTCAAACCTCTTTCTCAAAACCATGTGGGAAGAGACACCACCCGCCATCGCTCCTTCCACGCCAGGTGCCCATGGAAGTGCAGGTGAGCGGCCGGGCCGAGAAGCAGGGCAGGCGGGCAACAAGGTCGGGTCTGAGGGGGCCCTCCCTGCACTCCGCGCTCCCCTGCCCCCCACCCCACCTGTCCTGCCAGCAGGTCCCGGGAGTGGCTGCTGTGAACAAGGAGTGATGGTGGGTCCTTTGCAGGCTGTCTCCTTCCCCGTCATCCCCAGAGGGCACGGAGTCCTAGTAAACAAGCCTCACCCGGCAGCCCTTTGCTCCTGCCCTCACCTCACTCACCTTTTGGATGCTGCATTCTAAGGTCCCTGCCTCGGGCCCACTCCACAACCGTCCTGCTCCTGCATGGGAAGGCCCAGGGCCCCCTGTCCCGGCCTCCAGCTGCCTCAGGAAGGCACTGCCTCTTGCTACCTAGACCGAGCCAGCTTAAGTCAAGCCTTGGATCCCTGATGTAACCCAATCTCTCGACAGAGCAAGAATGTGGACCGGGACCAGGCTGCCTGAGATCCAAGGCGCAACTGCTAAAGGCGGTGTCTGGTCTGGAATGAGTGTTAGACCTAGCAAACTGGGCAGAAGGGGGCTCAGCCATGCTCCACCCTGACCCGTCTACATTCTAGGCCTGGGAGGAATGAGAACTGTCCCCTGCAGAACTTGACAAACGGGGTGGGGTTGGGGTGAGGGAATGTGGAGCTGTAGAAGAGGACCGGCTCCTTCTCTGGGGAGAAGAAAAAGGGGGTCGAGTGTGAAGGTCAAAGTGCAGTGGAGAGGGGACAGCCAAGGGCCAGTCAGAGTGTGATGTCATGGCAGGAGTCATGGATGTGTACTGGGGTGGTAGTGGGGGATGGGGGGAGGGACTGTGGTAGACAGCCCTATCCCAGACACTCATCTCGACTGCCAGTCACAGCCTGTCTGAAGTCGCATTTTCTTCTCCAGACAAAGGCCTTCAGCATGCAGTGAATGACAATTATTAAAAAGCAGGACAGCCCAGGCCACTAGCTATGTGAGCACACCAGATGTCCCCCAGGCAGCTCCCACTTCCCATACCTTTCCTCACCCCTTCCCATAGAGTCCCACCAACTGCCCCACAATGGGCACAGGGTGAGGGTCTCCCCACTGGCCCAAAGGCCACAGAGGGGCACAGAGAGACTCAGACATGCCAGGGGGATGCCGAAGTGACAAGTGTCACTGAGAGGCACAGTTGCCCACTCTGGGCTTAGAATCCCATGCCTGCCTTGGATGCACCACTTCGGCCCCATTCGAGCAACCAGACAGCAGCCAGGGACCCTCGGGCCAAGGATTCTTTGTTTACAACTGTAACATACCGTGGACACTCCACGGTGAGTCTGAAAGCACATACCCCAGCTCTTCCAACTGGGAAACTCCCCCTCCTGGCGGCCCCCCAGCATAGCACCCCGGGAGACCACACAGCTGCTCCTAGTGGCCTCAAGGCTGCCTCCACCTTGGCTCCACGACTGTTGAAATATAAATTTAAAATTCACACAGCCAGAAACACTGAATTAGTGAGAACAGACCCGGCAATTCACACGTGTACCAAGAAAATTCTAGAGTCTGAGCTCATTTTCCAATTTCAGTTCAGAAGGAGCACCTAAAACCACACACTCAACATACACTGTTTTTATTGGCTGAACAGCATGAATGGCAGCTTTGACAGACGGACGCCTGGATGGAGATTCACCCTTAGGCAAACATAACCGACAGCCGTAGCTGGCTGACTCCTGCAGAAAGCCGCCTTCAGGGAGCCGGTTCCGTTCTACAGATAAGGACCTTGGCATCAAGCAGAGAGCGAGTGTGTGTGCAGTGGTGGTTTCCCTGTTCAGTTTTGTAAAATGACTTTCAAATGGAAACTGCCCAAGTGAAATGAAGAGAACCCAAGAAAGAGAGAGTTAGTGTAAGGGAAAACACATTCACTAAATGATCTGATGAACATACACCTTTTGAAGGGGGCCCTGTGGTGGTTTTTTTCCTCTAGTGTTTTCAGAATCAAGAGCAGATATCAATGAATGGCACGATTTCCAGATGAGTAAACTATAAAGTTCACAATTAAACTGGGTAAGAAGGCAAAGAAAATTTAAAAATTAAGTTCTGTCAACAAAGAAGGTTAAGCTTTCTCAAGAGAGCTGCCCCCTGCCTTCCATGCTACCAGGCCCATCACATGGAGGCCAACTGGACACGCAAACCTGCCAACCATGCTGTTCTCTGCTCCGGCCCCTCGGGGCTCCCTGGGTGCCGGCAGAGAAGCCCCGCTGGGTGGCCCCCTCTGGAGTAGAGGAGGGAATGGAAACCTACAGTCCTGGGGGCTCACCTTTCTAACTCTCCAATTCAACAGCCTGGGCTAGGGCAGGACTGTGCACAAGGGGCTCCCTCCCCCCCACCCTTCACAAGGATTGTGAAGACAGTCCCCTCCTCTGAAGCAGCACAGGCTGGTGGGATGCCTGTGAGAGAGTGAAGCTCCCATGGATGCCACACTGAATTCACAGCCGAGCCTGGAGCCCTCCAATCCTGAGGTGCCCCCCCCAAGAGACAACAGTCTTACAGAGGGAAAGGAGACAAAATGGCCCACAAATGGCTGAGGGGAACTGTCTGCAGAAGTGACCTCTCTCAGGGTGGCAGGAGCCCCTGGGGAAAGCCAGGTGGCCGGGGCAGGGGTGTTCTTGGAGAGAGCCAGCTCCACTCAGTCATGCTGGGCTGGACAGAGACGAGCAGAGGCAAAGCAGGACGTGTGGCATGAGGAAAAGGAGGGCCATGGAAGCAGAACGTGGGCCAGCACGGTCATGCCATCCAGGTCCCCAGGCAGCCCACACAGGTGGGCCTGGGGATAAACACGTGCACAGACCAGCCGACTGGATTGTTTTCTCTCAACTGGCACTTGAAGGTAAAAGGGGAGCTTTAGGGACCACAGGAAACTGTCCTGGTGCAGATCAGGGGGGCTTGATACCGAGTAAATGGGATCCTTACCCCACCCCATCCCACCCCTACCCCACGGCAAAGGTGCAGAACAGAGGCCGTGGTGTGGTCCTAGTTCCTCCAGCATAGCCTGGCGTCAGAGCAGGTGTCTGCACCAGGCACAGGGCTACCCAGAGCTCCTGTGAAATGCCAGCGAGCTGCATGTGTGGACCACACTCCAGAAGGCCCTCCTCCCCCTCCGGCCCTGGGACCCGAGCTGTCCACTCCTCTCCAGGCCAGGCCTTAGCCTAGCACTACACCCCAGGCAGCAGGGCCAGCATATGAGGAGCTAAGCTTCCACAGAGGGGGTGGAGGAAGGGAGGGCAGGTGGCCAGGCCACCTACCCCAAAGCACAGCTCAGTGGGACACAGGAAAATGTGTGCACACCTCCACCCCCACCTGTCACAGGCCAGGAAGGCCCAGCCCACCTGCTCTCTGGGATCTCCTGGGGGTGCTGCTGGTCTCTTGGAAGGGAGGTCACCTCGGAATTAGGACTTCCTGTGACCAAACTACCCAGGGTTTGCTTTAATACCACAGCCAAGGGGGTGGTGAACACACTGTGTTGGAAGAACATGAAAATCAACCGCAGAGAATTCCAATGGCTTTGTTGAGCTCCACGAGCAAAAATCTTCCTTGCCAGTGTGTCAGCAGGTTCCCACTCGTGGTGGGAATAGAACCGAGGGTCTTAAAGCAGGCGCGGCCCAAGCTCACCGCTCCCCACACAGCGCCACGCACAGGGCTGGGCAGCGGACGGGACGTCCCGACTCCAGTCCCTAGGCCGCACGGTGAGGACCGGCACCAGTCTCCTGCACAGGGCTGCTCCCTGGGGGCGGGGGCGTCCTCAGCTCAGCTGTGCCTCACTGCTTCCGGCAAAGCCCAGAGCCCACGCTGCTAAGCTCCCGGGCTGAAACGGCCTAAGAGGGGCTGGTGAAGTGGCCAGGATCGTCAGGGAGGGGAATTACTGCCTTGAGCTCTCTGAGCTTTGAATGTGCTACCCAAGGTGGGGGGGGGCGGGGGGGAACGGGCATCCAAATCATGGAGACTGGAGACCGGCTCCTCAGAAAGAGCCACCCTGTGGCTCAGTGAAAAGTGGGAACTCTGGGTCGTGAGTGAAGACTGTCCCACACTGCACACCACGTGCCTGCAAGAAGAGCAGCAGTGAATGATTGACCGGTGGCCTTTCCAACCCATTCACAAGCCAGGCCGGGACATTTGGGTGCTTGAAGGAAGGGGCCAGGATCACTTGGTATTTTCACCATAACATGCTGGCCTAACACAGGGGCGGTTTTACTACCATTTTTACCTCCCCAGCCTCGTAAAACAAAAGCCAAGGTCTTCTCATTTGGATTCTGTCCTCCCCAGGGGAATAACTATGGCCCCGAAACTCAAGCAGCAGCCTGTCTTCCTGGAAACTCTGGCCCCCACCGAGAGGAGACCCGCAGCCCGCATCCGGGCCACCCACTGTACCTGTGGTCTGATCCACAAGGACCCGGGAGTTGATGATTCGCCCAAACCGAGAGAACATGTCCTCCACGTCCTTCTGGGTCATGGTCCGCGGGAGCCCACTGATGTACAGGTTGGCGTCTTTGATGACCTCTGAGCTCGGGCGAGCATACGACACCTTGAAGATAAAACCACTTTCTGGGGTTAGGGCAGGTGTGCGGCCAAAGCATCGGGGGGTGGGGTTAACTTTTCAGGCAAGAAAAAGCCACCCTTCTGGTGAGAAACCATGCCAACACTCATTACCTGTGGCGGTACGTGCGAGCAGCTCACCTGGGCCGAGCAGCAGGCCGGATGGACACCCCCTAGCATCTTCTCGCCTGGATTTTACACTCCACAGGGAGGCAGACGTATTCCAAGTTCTCAAAGCCAAGAGACTGAGGGCCCACAGCTGGCGGCAGACAGGGCCACCACTCAACCCAGCTGTCTCTCCTACTGGGGCCGCACCCTGACAGTGAGCAGCCTGGGGACAGGACCCAGTGCTGCCTGCGAGGAGCCTTCGAAGGGCAGAGGCTCTAGAGCTGGGCGCCACCAGAAGGGCGCCACCCACCTACCCGCAGGCCAACTTGCCACTGGAGCCCAGAGGCGACCCAGGGCTGCTGGGGGAGCCTGCAGTCCAACACTCGAGTGTTCGATATTAAATGACTCCATGGGTCTTTGTTTTGTAAAACTGAAGAAAGCCTGCAAAGAACTTCGGCAGCGGCTTCGATAAAGTGGTCTGTGTGTGTCCTGGAGCGGGGAGGCTTCAGGGGCCAGTGGCCAGGCAGGCCTTCATGCTTTCCCAGGTCAGGGCCACCGCCGTGGCTGGCCAGGAGGAGGGATGGGACTGAGGCCACACCCCTGCTGGGAAGGAGCAGCTGGGACAGGGCCCCTCTGCCTGCAAAGGGGAGGCCTGGAGAGAAGGGCCTTGATCACACCTGAGTGTCAGAACCGAGTCTGAACGAGTTAGGAGGCTGGGAAATGAGGAAGCTGGGAAGGGGGCTCTGGAAGGGTGGGGGACTTGGACCTATGCCAAATAATGTGCTGAGGGTCACAAAGCTGAGAGGACATGGAGCCTGAAACCATAACCCAGGAGCAGACACAACCTTTCAGGTGTCACTGGGCAGCACGAGGCCACACACAACAGGTGTGTTCTCACCACAACGCTCAGGCCTGCCGGGAGGGGCACAGGTGTGGTTCCTCAGGCCGAGCACACACGCACCCCTTCCTTCATGTGCTTGCTGACTCCGAACCCACGTCATGCCCTAAGAGGGGACGACAGACACAGCCTTTGCCAGCAGAGCAGAAAGCAGTCGAGCAGGCAATGGAGAAGGAAAGAGAAGTCGTGTGTGTGGTCAGAGCCCAGCTTCCCCGCCCAGAGGCGCCAAGGATCATGGAGGCTGGACGTCAGACGAGAATGGAACAGAAGTGGCCCTGACTTAGAAGGATGCCCCAGGGCACCAGGTCCCGTCAGGGGCTGGTGGCCTCCAAGCAAGTAGTGCTGCACAAGCTGCACATTTCCTGGAAGCTTCCCTGTGCTGTGTCCAGGCCCGAGGCACCTTGGTTAGGCCTACAGTACAGAAACGCTGTGGTCACTCAGTGATGCATCCAAGGCCTGGGACAGACGTGGCATTGTCCCCTGAGATAGAGGCCACCCTGGCCTGCAGGGACTCCCCAGCACCCTTCCCCACTGAGGCGGTGGCTGGCCAGTTCACTGGAGCTTGGTCACACTCCTCGACTTCCAAAGAATGGTGTGTCAACGCTCTCTCACACATCTGGGCCTAAACTCTCTGGGTCTGCACCAACCAGCCTGCAGAACCCACCCCCATTCAAACCCTTGCCAGATGGCTGTCCCATTTTACCAAAGGCCCCAGGCAGTGGCGCTGTTTCGGGCAGGAGGGCTAAAAGGGGAAGGCAGGCCTGCCAGGACTCTGGCTGTTCTGTGCTGGGTCCACAGGGAGTGCCTCCCAGAACTGTCTGGTCTGGCCTTTGCAGATTTGCCTGGATGGGGCTGCATCTGGGCTCTGCCCCTGGCTTTTAATGAAGGACACAGTGGCAAAGAGCATCTCCAAACCAAGACCCTGGCCCCGGTGAAGCGGCGCGGAGGTTGGTACGGACTATGATCGTCCCCTGATGAAGTCCCAGAGGGAAGATGCCTTTGACGGCCAAACGCGCTTCGACTCCTTTCAACAACAGGTTCTTCAGGGCCCATGGCAACCACCGTAGCTTTCCTTCTCTTCAACCACTATCAAGTTCAGAGTCAGGTCAGCATCCAAGGAGACTGTACCAGAACACCTAGCACCCGGTAAGCTCCATGACACAAGGTCCAGAACCTCTTTCCTCAGCTCTCGGCATCACCGGCTCCTTCACCCCACGCAGGTCTTTTCCTGTCACGTTCTCCAGAAACCTTCCTATGAAGGGCTGAACACATTCATATGTCGCAGTGCTAACCCCCAGCACTGCAGAATGTGACCTTATTGGGAAAGAGGGTCGTTGCAGATGTCATTCATGAAGATGAGGTCACACCAGAGCAGGGTGGGCCTCAAACCCAATACCTGCGTCCTCAGCAAAAAGGGGGAGACTGGCCAGAGACGCACAGAGGCTCAATGCCATGTGAAGATGAAGGCAGACGTCCAGGTGAGGCTTCCCTGAGCCCAGAAGCGCCAGAGATGGCCAGCGACCCCCAAGCCAGGGGAGCACCTGGGATGGATTCTCCCTCACGGCCCAGGAAGGAACCAATCTGCCCACACCTTGATCTCGGACTTACGGCCTCCAGAACCGTGAGAACAAATTTCAGTTGTTTGACACTCCCCAACCACACAAACACCATTTGTGGTGCTTTGTGGTGGCAGCCCTGAGAAACTCCACTTCCCCGACCACCTGATTGGCCATGGAGCCCCTCCGCCCACAAGCAGTGCCCAGCCCCCCTCCCCTGGGGAAGTTTCTCCACTGCATGCATCTTGATCTGACATACTCTACCTCTTACTTATTTGACCGTGTAGAACACTTGATGAGGGCAAAACTTTTGTGTTTGCTGTGGTATCACCAGCACCTAGAACAGATGCAGGTGGACAGCAAGCAGGCAGCGAGCCACCGCTGAATGAGGGGACAAAAGCAGTTGCTGTTACTACTACTACTGCCTGCCTGCCTGCACCGCCGTCTCCCGGGCTCTGTTCACAGCTAGTCAAAGCATACCGTTCTGGTTCCCGGTGTTCATCTCCCACGCGGAGCCGGGGAAGCGGCCTGGCAGTGGGGTGTCAAGCGCCCAGAGCCACAGCACCTGTTTCCAACCCTGGCTTTGCCCCTCTCTTACCTCTGGACCTTGGGAGACCTGTCACTACTTGAAGCATCAGCTTCTTCAAGCCTAAACTGGGGATCATCTCTCCCAGGCTGTGGTGAGGAAAACGGAGACAAGGTTCGGAAGGACCTGGCCCACTGTAAGCCCTCGACAGGTGTTGGCCAGGAAATGACACAGGACTGGCGCCTGTGCCCCACTCAGCCTGTCGCCTCCGCACACGCCCCCTCACCGGGGTTGCTCATGCTGTTGTTACAGGGCATAGGGACAGGGACACTCCTCACTCCCTACTTGGATCAACGAATGACATTAGAACCAAAGGGGACAGAGCGAAGGCTGGTGAGGTCCAGGCACAGCCAGGTGAGCTGTGGGGTGCGGGACCTCAGAGCCTGGGGGGCAGACGAGCCTTTGGAAAGGTCCTGCCTTCGTGGTGAGAAGTGGGGCTTCAACCTTGGGGATAACCTGCAGTCGCCACAATGTGCCGGCCACTGAGTCTCCTCCAGCGTGGCCACCTTTGCCTTCTGCCCCACCACAAGTGGCATACTTTGGCCCCTGCAGACACCTCTGCCGAGGATCCCCCCGTGTCCCCACCCTGGCCCTCCCTACCCCTAACTCCTCATCCCCCAGATCTCAACTCTGACTTTCTTGAGGGAACCTCTCTGGTGCTCCCCACGTTGGGAGAAGGCCATCCCAGGTACGATCAGATAATGGTCTCAGAATTAACATCTGTGTTAACAAGTGGGCTATCTGAGGGCAGCCGTGGGCCATGGAACCCAGCACCAGGCAGAGGACGTGGCCCCTAGAACATACTTGTTGTATAACGATGAATTTTCTGCATCTATTTGAATAACTGTCTGCTCTCCTGGCATCTGCAAACATTTTCTAAATGCAGAAGATAATTCCTAACAGACTGGGAGCTTTGGGCTGAGAATAAACAACCTGGAGCTGGTGGAGAGGAACCAGTAACCTGACATGTGGAAAGGCCGTAATATGTGGTTTCCTTCACATATTCCTTCACATGTGGCCCCCACAGGGGAAGGCCCCTCTCAGAGTCTGAGCTAGCCACAGAGATATGTGGGCTGCGCTGCTGTCCTCAGGGAGCACACGATAGGGTCTATGTGCACACAGGCCCAGGAAGTCTGCTGAGGAGTGTTTCCGTGGGTCTGGGGATGATTAAACCACTGAGCAATCCGTATCACGAACAGTTCAACAGCAGACACGGAACAGCGCCCTCAACAGCCAGACTGTAAGACTTCCCTAGCAGATGGGAATACGGGCTCCCAGGGCCACCCCGAAGTGTGACTTAGGAGGCCCAAGCTGCAACCCTGGGAACCTTTATTATACAAGCACCCCACATGGTTCTGATGCCCAGGGGAGCTTGGGAAGCCCAGCCATGGTAGAGGTCCCAAGAGGGACCTTTGTGGGCACCCACATGAATCAGAGTGATGGGAGATGGGGTGGGAGGATCTGGCAGGTCCACCAAAGGCTGAGAGAGGGCAGTCTCATTCCAAGTGGCTTCCTGTCGAGGGAGACCATGCAGGCAGGCACGGTGCCTGCCAAGCTGCTGCAGGAAGCTAGGTCAAGGGACCAGCCTGGGGCAATGGGAGGACACGTATTCTAAAGGAGGGCTCAGTAGGGAGTAGAGGTCAGGAACACACAAAGTTAGTCCCAGATTGGGTCTGGAGCTGCCCAGGATCACAGAAGCCTGCAAACAGACACTTGGGGATGGGGTTTGGGGAGGAGGCAGGGCTTGGGACTGAGAAAAGGAGGGGGTGGTAAGTGAGAGCAGGCTGAGAAGAACACGAAGCCATCCTGTGAGGCCTAGAGGACTTGCCAACTCGTCCCAGGAAGCTGCCACAGCCCTTGAATTGGGAGTGACTGTGGTGGCGTTCAGCCTGAGCCACCCCGCCCCCCGCCCGATCCCCCCAGCCGGCTGCGCTGCCCGGCTCCTTGCTTCGCTCAAGCTACTGGTCAACATGAAGCCACCCCACAGAACGTCCCCCAGCCCTCTACCTCTGCCACGCGTGACTTTCAGATCTTTGGGGTATGATCTGAACATGTGTGTGCACGTGCACGTATACACACACAGGCCCCGCCACAAAGGCAGAGAACTCATCTATTCTCTGTCTGACACCCAGCAGGGGCTCCATAAACACCTGCCGGACGGATGAGTGACCTGGCCGTGATGGGGCAGGGAGGGCAAGGCTGCACAAACACTTGCTCGGCACGAGGATGGCACACCCTGGGCCCGGGAGGGGACTGCCCTCATGTAAGTGCCCTTCCTGGTGACCATCCCTTTGCTCGTAGAGCTGAGGTGGCTGAGAGGAACCAGCATGGTCCAGGGCGGTCCCTGCCCAACACGTGTCTTACAGGCACTGCTTCAGCTCCATCAGATGCTCCCAAAGCACCAGGGCTCTGAGGAGTGGTCCCCTCAAGAGTGATGATGAAGTAAGGGGAGACCCCTCAGCCAGGTGAGGTAAGGGGAGGTTGCTCACCCAGGCCAGGGCCAACCAAGGTGGCGATGGCAGCTCTTTACCTTAATGGTTTTTGACTGGAGCCGCAGGCCATTCAGGGTGTTGATCGCTCTCTCCGCATCCTTGGCAGTCACGTAGTTCACAAAGCCGTAGCCCAAGCTGTGCCCTGTGTGGGAGAACACGTGCACAATGGTCAACCGGCTGAGAGCCAGGGATGGTGAACAAGACGATGACCAACTGGGCTCAGGAGGACGAGGTCGCAAAAGGCCATGGCCTCTGGGAAGTGGGCTCAGAGACCGGTGGTCAGGATCTATACTGGTTTTTTGTTACACCTCTTGGCAAACGTGTAAATTTTCTACAAGGAACAAATGTTACCTTTGTTAATTTCTTTTTTTTTTTTTAAGGGGCTGTTTTTTTTTCATTTTTTTTTTTTAAAAGGTTTTATTTATTTGACAGAGAGAGACATAGTGAGAGAGGGAACACAAGCAGGGAGAGTGGGAGAGGGAGGAGCAGGCCTCCAGCCCAGCAGGGAGCCCGATGCAGGGCTTGATCCCAGGACCCTGGGATCATGACCTGAGCTGAAGGCAGACGCCCAACGACTGAGCCACCCAGGCACCCCTAAAAAGGGCTGTTTAAAAAGAAACACTAAGTGGGGTGCTTGGATGGCTCAGTCAGTTAAGCGTCCAACTCTTGATTTCAACTCAGGTCATGATCTCAGGGTCGTGAGATTGAGCCCCACATCAAGCCCTACTTTGGGCTCCATGCTCAGCACGGAGTCTGCGTGGGATTCTCTCCCTTTCCCTCTCGTTCCCCCTCTGCTTCTGTGCACGCACTCTCTCTCAAATAAATAAATAAAATCTTTAAAAAAAAGGAAGAAACACTGTGTTACTAATGGCACCCTGAAGACACCATCACCAAAGCAATGATGATCATCAGTCCCACCATCTGCCGGCTGAGATGGGGGCTCCAAGGGCAAGGAGAGGGCAGTCACAACTGGTCAAGACAGGCAGGCGGGGAGGGCCGAATGGTGACTGGCTGTCTGCATCCAGGTGTTTCTCCACCACTTGAGCCCCAGAGTGGGAAGGCTTGCTGGGCTCTGGTGCCACCCAGTGTTGGGTCCCTCACTTTCCCAAACCTACAACTCAACTACAAAGCAGACGACAGGGAGCTCGGGGAGAAGCTGGAGCTGAGAGAAGTCCCAGGCCAGCCAAGCGCCTGCCTTCACAGCCCCCGGTCAAGCCTCTGGGGTTCCCCTTGGCAGCAGCAGCTGAAGTCTGGGGTGGGGGGGGCGCTACAGGTTACTATAAAGACATCCAGGGTTACAGGTTGGTGTCCCCACCTCTCCTTGGTGATACATTCAAGTGATGAGAGTGACCACCAACAGCATGCCACGGGAGGGACTCAGACTAAGAGGGGAGGGGAGGTGGATTCCCAGGAGGCCCAGAGAGCAGCAAAGGCTGAGGGGCCGAGCAGAAGGAGCTTTGTCCTTTCACTACAGGAGGGGCAGGAGGAGGCCCAGAGAAGAGAACCAACATGCCCACCCTTACCCATCCACGTGCTATGCTAGGGGGCAGCCACTGAGTGCTGGGCACTGCTCTGGGCACAGAGATAGAGCAGTGAGCTTCGCTCCATTCCTCTGGTTGCTGGAGGGTGACAACAGGCAGGTAAAAAACACCAGGCCTTCAGCCACATGAGGCAGAGGTCCCTGGGTGCCAGATGAACCCAGGCCCTCTGGTAGATAATGAGATATGGAACCCAGCAGAGTCTAACCCAGTTTTGCACTTTCTTGAAACAAAAACAAAAACAACCCCCTTTATTTTTTTAGATTTAAAGTTACGAAGATAATAGAATTCCCATAGACCCTACACCCCATTTCCCCTGTTGGTAACATCTTACACCAGAATGGGACATTTGTTACAATTCAGGAACCAGGACTGATACGTTGCTAGTTAACCACAGTCCACCCTTGATTCAGATTGCCTTAGTTTTCCCGCAACGGCCCTTTCTGTCCCAGGAGGCCATCCAGGATCCCACAGGACATGTAGTCGTCACATCTTAGGCTGCTCTTGGCTGGGACAGCTTCTCGGACTTTCCTTGTTTTTGATGACCTTGAGAGTTTCAAGGAGGACTGGTCAGGAATTTTGTAGAATCTCCTGCAGCTTGGGTTCGTCAGATGTTTTTCCATGATAAGGCTGGGGTGTTGGGTTTTGTGAGGAAGAGCCCAGAGTAAAGTGCCCTCCTGACATCCTATGGGGATGTGTGTGCTGTCACCCTGACTTACACTGCTAATGCTGGCCTGGATCCCCTGGCCGAGGCCGTGGGTTTGCCAGGTTTCTCCACTGTCAGGTCACCCCTCCCCCCAAACTGTAGGCTCTGGAAGGAAGTCAGTGCACAGCCCATACCAAAGGAGTGCCTTGTGGAGATATACTCTCCCTCCTTCAGGGCAGAGTAGCTACATAAACTATCTGCAGTTCTGCATGGGCCACTTTTTTTTTTTTAAAGAAACAAAACCCAAACCTGACCCTCCACACCCAAATTTCTTCTTCTTCTTCTTCTTTTTAAAGATTTTATTTATTATTTGAAAGAAAGAGAGCAAATACATGACAGCAAGCAGGGGGCACGGAGAGGGACAAGCAGACTCCGTACTAAGCTCGGAGCCCAACGCAGGGCTCGATCTCAGGACCCTGAGATCATGACCTGAGCTGAAATCAAGAGTCGGATGCTTAACCGACTAAGCCACCCAGGCACCCCCACACCCAAACTTCTAATGAAACTCCACAGGTCTGAGAGACTTCGCTCCTAAACCGTGGGCAGTGAGGACCCCAGAGCAGCAGGGCTGGGGGCCCGGGGCCCATCTGGCAGGAGAGTCAGACTCAGAAGTTCAGAAAAGAGGGCAATGACTACAGTCGGCTCCAGGGTGGGAACTTTAGGGCCCTTGCTAATGGTCCAGACTACAAATGTTAAAGCTGAGAATGCAGAAGGTCCGTGGTATGGATTCCTAACCAAACTACAGGCTTGCTGGGATTTTTACTCCCAAACACCTGCTCTCCAATCCCGCTCTGCCCATCTGTCACCGTGCCCAGGCCAGGAAGCCCGTTGGCCCGGCCCCCAGAGGGGTTCCTCTGCCTCTTTGGTTGACACACGCTCAGGTCTTCTTGTCTTTCTGCTCTTCCTGCAAGGCCAATCCCAGTCCTGGACCACGTGTCACCTTTGCCAGCTGCACAGATGGCCTAAGCCCTGCCAGGGAACACCAGACGCTGATGAAGACGCATGCCCAGGCCGCGCTCCTGTGTCTCAGCCTCAGCTGGCTCCTGGCGGCATGTAAACATGGGTCCTACCCAGCCCCACTTCCTGATTCCTCACCTCCCCGGTGCTCGGTGGCCCTGGCCGGGCTCCCAGGGTGGTCGCTGCAGACTTCCAGCACTGCCCTCACCGAGGCCACAACTGTCAGGTGCTGCCCCACAGACAGGTGCCTCCTCCTCCAGGATGTGATGACAATGCCAGGTTTTCTTTCTCCCCAACGGTCCCTCCTCAAGCTCCTAGTCTTCTACCCATCCCATCGAGATGGCCCCCAAGGTTCCACCTTTGGCTCCTGTCTCAGTCATACATTCTTCCTGGGTGGCCTCCTCAACCACCATGTGCCCGCACCTGCCAATGTCACCCAGGAAGTCACATGCCCCCAGATGGCCAACTGCCTCCTTTCCCAGGCTTGCTCCCCCTCCGGTTCTCATCAATGAGTCGACAAGTATTAACTGAGCACCTACCATGTGTCAGGCCCCATGCCAGGCTGACCAGGGGGTTTGATGATGATCATGAAGGACAGTTTGTGCCTCAATGAATGTCACATTCCAGTGGGCAAGTTGGATGACAAAGCAGTAAGAAACCAATGAACAAAACCGCTGCCCAGGTGCAATGAGGACAATCTCTGCTGTGGTGTGAGAGGGACTGATGGACAGGCCCATGGTCGACAGAGCGGTCAGGAGTGCCCTGTGAGGAGCTGATGACTGCAGCAAGACCTTGGGATGGCTGGGGCAAGCAGTCCAGACAGAAGAGCAAGTGCCAAGTCTGGGAGGCAGAGGAGACTTTGGTGTGTTCCAGGAAATGAAAGGTAGCCAGAGCAGCTGAATGAAACGAGCTGGGGAATGGCCCAGAAGTGGCTGCTGGGTGGAGTGGGGCCAGGCTGCCAGGCTCGGGAGGTAGGCCAGGTGTGGATGCACAGGCTGGGGCAGATGAAGCAAGACCCACCAAGAGGACCCGCAGATGGGCCGCTGCAGGAGGGAGCTCGGAGGAGGCCAAGTTTCCCCAGGTGCCAGGGAGTAGCTCCGCACCATCGTGCCCAGGCCAGGCCTTCTGGGGCCTAGAGCTGCATGGGGTAGGATCTCTCACACCCTGTTCTGGGGCTGGCCCTGTCCTCTCGGAGTCTATTCAACCTTCTGTGGTGGGCAACTGCATGCAGTGGGAGGGCAGGCAGCTGAGGAACGAAGGGGAGCCCCTGGTTTGCACCCACCACATGAGGCCATAGGTGAAAAGTGCCTAACACAGGGCCAAGTCCCCGCCCCAGCTGCTCGCCACAAACCAATCGTGCTCAACTCTGGCTGCTTGCTAGAATCACCAGGGTAGCTTCTAAAAACGATCACAGCCGGATCATAATCTGAACCAATGACATGGGCATGGGGGTGGGGGTGGGGGTGGGGGTGGGGTGGGAGTGGAGGTGGTTTCAGTAGTTTAAAGCTCCCCAGCGACTCCTGTGAGGAGTTGAGAGCTGCCGCTGGAAGTCAATGAGGAGAGTGGGGCTCTCCAGTCATGCAGAAACCTGTTGGTCCTGCTCAGAGCAGGGGCCTGGGAGAAGGCCCTCACTTCCCAAAGCAGCCCCCAAGTTACAGTCTCTCTATAAGCCATGCAGGGTAATGACACAGCTCCCTAGGGCCCGCCTCAGCCTGAGGACCCAAGATGTCAGGCAGGCGTACTTCCAATCTCCTTACAGATGATTTTCCTGTGTCCTAGAGGTAGTGAGCCTGCTAGAATCAATGCCATGAAGGCAGATCAGGTGCAACCCCCCTCTCATTCAGAGCAATGGAAGATGAGCCCTGCCAGAGGAAGGTCTGAGGTCTGGTGGGGGAACAGGGGTGCTCAGGGGCTGTGCTCAGGCCAGGTATGGATGCTGCACAGGCTGCTGGGGCTTAAGGAAGGCAGGGCCTGCCTCGAGTCAGTGCTGGCAGCTGAGGGCAACCAGAAGCCCAGGATGGGAGATCTGGTGGAGAGGGGAGGGGGAGGGAGATTGGGGGCGGGGGGTGGTGGTGGAGAACAGCCAGGGATGAAGCATGAATAAACTCTGGGTCTGAGGCCGAGGGACGCCCTAGAGGCCCCCAGCTCTCGCTGCCCCCCAGCTCACGGGGCCCCCAGATCTCGCTCCTCACCCTGCAGGTAGAGCTCTGCGTCTCTGACTTGCTCCTGCACCAGCACAGTAACCTCCGGGACGGTTAAATCACAGACGTGCGGACACCCTGGACTGGCTGACTCAGGGGGCCTGGGACGTGTGTTTCTCCGGGAGGCCGGGTGCTGCTGCGCGTCGGCGGCCAGCACCCCGAGAGCCGCTGCCTGGAGAATATCAAGACTGCCTTCATGCGAAGCGCCCTCTGTGTCCTGCCCAGTGCCTCACAACCACTGCTCTTCCAGTTCCAAACACTGCTCTCTCTCTAGACAAAGTCAAACCCAAGAGATGATACCCTGGCATCTCCTATTACATTCACTGACCCGAGCAGCCAGACGCAACGTCTCTCAAATTGACCCAGGACGGGCGGCTGGGGGAGGGGAGCACCCCGTGGACGAGGCCTCCCCTGCAGCGTGAGAGGGTAGGGAGAGTCAAATTCTTCCTTTAAATGTCTGTGGGGGCTCAAGGGATGATTTCACGGGGGAGACAGGCTGGGTCTTAGGTGGGGGGTGTGTGTAAATAAATTAATGAGACAATAAATAAGACACAGCAAATGCCCCCAAAATAAAGAAAATGGGCAAAGGACAAGAAGGGTATTTTATAAAAGAAGAGTACGAACAACCAGTAAAGATATGAAACCAGATGAACGTCATTAAAAAGTGAATGACTACCCTAATAGGATGTCATTTTTTACTTAGGTTGGGCAAGATGAGAAACCCCCCCAGCCTAGGGGATGGCAGGGAAGGGAAGAACGAGTATTAACTGGTGATCGGGTTCAAGACGGTACACACTCTCCCATCTATTGGCTCACCTCCAGGAAGACCCCCAATAGAACTCAGTGATGAGTGAAGACTTGCACCATGATTATTTCTCTCAGTGGGGTTTGTAAATATGGAATATGGTTCCAGCCTGTTGTAAACTCAGAACCTCCATACAACAGGATCCTGTGCTAACTGTTCTGGTGAGGGAGCTATGCTCAGCAACAGAAAAACATTCACAGGTACAGGAAGCAAAGGTTCTTGCACAGCTTGGGTGGTGCGAGCCCATTTTTCTAAAAGCACATGGTTGCTTACGACCACAAATATGGAAAGAAACAAGTATGGAAGGACACGAACCACAAAGCCAACATGA
Organism: Neomonachus schauinslandi; assembly: GCF_002201575.2. Classification (NCBI taxonomy): domain Eukaryota; kingdom Metazoa; phylum Chordata; class Mammalia; order Carnivora; family Phocidae; genus Neomonachus; species Neomonachus schauinslandi. Next base: position 208,969,920 of record NC_058403.1, read on the forward strand.
TTTGGGGTAATTTAAACTCTCCTTCCTTCTTGCTTCATGTTGTTGTTTTTCTAGAAGGAACCAAGGTGATTCAAGTTAAGAAAAAAGTGGTCAGGCTGGCTTGGTGTGGAAGGGCTTTCCTGCAGAGGGAACAGTATTTGCAAAATCACAAGACTCTAAGAGCCAGGGCATGTCTGGGAAATGATAAGCAGCTCAGTTGGGCCCGAGAGGAGGGTGAGTGGAGAGCACAGTGGCTGGGGAGGAGGAGGACAGGTCCCCAGGAGACTTGGGAGCTGCAGGCAGGGGTGTGGGCTTTATCCTGACCAGAGGTGCATGGCAATGAGCCAGAAGCCGAGTGAATGGGCTGGAGGCTGGCTGCTGGGCCATATGGCATCTGCAGAGGACCGGACACCAGGCCAGAAAGCAGGGCAGGGCTGTACAGTAGGGCTAGCTAGGAATTGTGGCCAGAACAGGCAGCAACAAATGCATATCCCCAACCCAGGGGCTGGGGCCTGACAGCCAGAAACACTCTGAATCTTGAGGCCAGCACATCAAATATTCCCGGCATGCTAGCCACCATCCATTCCTCATTCTTCCTGTCACCCGTGCCTGGCCAATGAGTGACAGGGTCACATGTAGAATGTTTAGATTCCTTTGCCGCAGTGAAGAGAACCGTCTGGAGGAAACATGGCTGGCTGTTTAAGAGGCCAGAATGCCAGTGCAGACAGAAGACAAGCAGCCTCATCTAGATCTGTGGCAGGGAGTGGGGCGGCGGGGGGATTGGAGGAAAAGGGACGGAAGCATCCAGAAGGATGAGTGCCAGGGACACACATCAAAGGTCATGCTTAGATTTCTGATAGGAGTCACTGAGTGAACACTGGTGTCACCTGTTAAGATGCAGATGATGGGAAAAGGTCAGTTTGGAAAACGCAAAAGTTGAGGGGCTGAGGGGTGGAGGGGCCTGAAGCTCAGGAGAGCTTTCTCGTTGAAACACAGGCAGTAGACTGAGGGTATAGTGAAGCTGTGGAGGGGCATCCGCTCTCCCCAGGGCAGGCTTAGGAAGCAGCAGCTTGGGAATAACCCTAAGGACCGTCTAAGTTACTGGCCGGGAAGGAGCTGTAAGAGGCAAAGCAAGGCCTGAGGTGGAAGAAAGCCAGGTAGGTGGTTCATGGAAGCCAAGGGGGAGGGGAAGCTTCCAGAAGGAAGAGAAGACAGTCAGTTGACGGCTCTGTGAATGGGAGGGGAGGGAGGACGACAGCTAGAGCAGCGGTTCTCACGGGGGAGGATACTGCTGACACCTGGCAACATCTAGGGACATTTTTTTAGTTGTTACGACTTGGAAGATGCCACCAGCATATAGCAAGTGGAAGGGATGCCGCTCCACATTCCACCACGCACAAGATGCACCCCCTCCAAGAATTATCCAGTTCTAAATGTCAAGGGGGTTCAAGGAGAGACACTCTGAACTAGAGGAAGTCAGAAAACATTAGCAAGGATTCTTTTAGAGAACAGCCACTGTAGCATGTCTGAATGCTGGCAAGGCGATCCCGAAGAGACCTGGGCAAGCGTGCACTTGCCTAGACTGAGGTTCCCAGGATGCGGAGAAGGGCAGGGATGGAGCAGAGGGGGAGATGGCTGTTATTTTCACTGCGAGGTGGGAAGTAATCACCGGCCGAGAGTGAAGGGTGCAGACAGGGTTGCTGTGGGGGCCGGGGATGCCTGCGTTGTGGGCTGAGCTCGGCTGGGAACTGGCTTCAACAGGGCACCTGTCTGCCTGGAGGCAAGACTCTCTCCAGGGTGGGCATCCTCAGCCCAGCCAGGAGGAAGCAGCTGGGCGAACGTATCCATGCCTGGGGTTTCACCAGAGCAGCCTAACAGAGGACAGAGGGGCAGTGCAGCCGGCGAGGTTTTTGCACACCAGTGGCAGGAGGAGAGAGGTGGGAATGCAGTCAGCTTCTCATGAAGGTACGTTCTTTCAATTTAAGGAACTGCTAGCAAGACACGGAGCTCAGATCTGAGCCTGGGAGCACATCCTCCACAACTCTTGGTACGCTATACTTATCTCACTGAAAGAGGAGGAAAAGTTTATCTCTGAACTGAAATAATTTCCAAATTACACTTTCCTGCTTTTACCTCATTCCCGAAACCAGTTCTCTCTGGACTGATCTCACCAAATCTAGGTGTTCCTATTATCATAGCTCACATTCCTTTGAAAACCACAACAAATGAATAGACAAAGAAGTCAGGTACCATGAGAATGCTGGCAAAATCGGACTGCAATGCTCAGGAATATCCACAGGGCTAAAAATTCCCTTCCGTGAGAACATAAAAGGAGAAAGGCAAGATTTGTTAGTAGCATAGGAGAATTTTAAAACGCTTCTGAACAAGGACTCTCTTATGCAGATGGTCTTCTGAAACAGGAGAAAGATAATAGCTTCTAAAACATTGTAACACTGTTCAATTTGTGTATTATCTACAATCCCTATTTAGAGGTTTATTAAATCACAGACTCAGAATTGGAAGAGTCCTTAAAAGACTTTTGAAGTCCGTGCCCCCTCTGATGAACTAATTCCCTATAAAGCAGTCAGCCAGCCTCGACAGGACCCATCCCAGAGACAGGCATCTTCAGGTTCCTGGCAAAAGCTGAGAGTCGATGAAGTAAGACGATGGGTACATGGGGTTCAATATATTACTCTACTTTTATGTAGATCAGAATACAAGATAGCTTATTTCCATAATAAAGTTTTTTTTTTTTTTCAACTTTTAAATTAGTTTTCAGTGTAGAGAATCATAGTCTCACAACCCAGGGTGGCAGCCAGAGCCCTCCTCGGGGGGGGGTGGGTTCCAGCCTATTCCTCAGCTCACCAGAGCAGAGCAGAGAGGAAGAAGGATGAAGGAAAAGGATGGGGGTGGGGAGAAGAAGGGAAGAAAGAAAGGGAGGAAGAGGTGGGAGGAGGAGGAGGAGGAGGAGGAGGAGGAGGAGGAGGAGGAGGAGGAGGGCAGCTCCCTAAAACAATGTTCCTTCCTGGGGAGAAAAGGAAGGAAGTGCTTCATAGCACCTGATCTTTCCATGTTTTCCTCCTTAAAACCATGTTCTCGGGTTGGAGGCTGCTCGGTAAGGATGGCCTTCCCAGGTGTCTGCAAATCCTTATGAGGTTGTAGGATATAGGAGCCACCATCCCCACTTATGTCTGGGGTCGCATGTGGAGGCAGTGAGGGAACAGGGCTCTCAGCCAGCATCCAACCCTACAGCCTGCCTGTTGATCCGTGGCCCTGCTCTAGCCCCCCAAGAGTGCAAACTCAGTGTGTTTCAGATGTTCCAGCTGATGGCGTGAGAGCAAACAGCACAGCTCAGAGCCAATGAAGGGCTGCCCGCGGGGATACTCCGTGTTCTGCCATAGGCCTGACCCGGCATGGGGACCCGGGAAGACAGGGAAGGGCCTGCCTGGGCCAGAGTCCCCTCCACTCATGGGACCGAGCCAGGCCAGGCTGTCATTCATGTTCTATGGTCTCTTCCAGCTCTCAGCGCCATCCCCATTTCCGGTGTCCCATCTTCCCTCCCCTCCCACCATCTCACTCTGTACATGCTCTTATGACGAGCTTTTCCTTTTTTGGGAACCAAAGTCCAATCTGCCACCAGGGCAGTGGCAAAATACAGTATGAGATAACAACGAAACTTGACAACCATCACTGCGGGCAAAGAAGCCAGTGCTCAGGGCGCCTGGGTGGCTCAGTTGGTTAAGCGACTGCCTTCGGCTCAGGTCATGATCCTGGAGTCCCAGGATCGAGTCCCGCATCGGGCTCCCTGCTCTGCAGGGAGTCTGCTTCTCCCTCTGACCCTCCCCCCTCTCATGTGCTCTCTCTCTCTCTCTCATTCTATCTCAAATAAATAAATAAAATCTTAAAAAAAAAAAAAAAAAAGAAGCCAGTGCTCAGTGGGACGGCCCCAAGTCCCCCTTACAAACCCTCTCGCTTTCTTTACCTGCTACTTTATCCCGAATGAGTTTTGCAGATTCGACTTCACCGATACTGCTGAACAGACTCCGCAACTCATCCTGGGTCATGTTCTGAGGGAGGTAGTTGACAATTAAATTCGTTCTCCCAATATCATCCCTGCAGTCTTCGGCCATGTGGTCTTCATAACCATTAGACATTGTATTTTTTAAAAAATCTGCGGGGGAGGGGGGAGAAAAATCAAGTAAATTCCAAATGTCCATATTGCAGAATATTAAGGCAAAACGCATGACTGGCACTTGGGGTTTTTTCTTTTCAATACTACAATTTCAACTTCCGTACACATAAAAACCTGCTCATGGATGTTTATGGCGACTTTATTCATAACTGCTCTGAGACTGGAAGCAACCAGCATGCCCTTCAGTCGGTGAATGAAGAAACAAATTCCAACTGTCTGCGGCCTTCACACAACAGAGTGTTATTCCGTGACAGGAAGAAATGAGCTATGAAGCCGGAGACCTGCGGAGGCCTTAAATGCACACTACTAAGTCTGAAAGGCTACCCAATTATAGGACATCGTGGAAAAGACGAAACTCTAGAGCCAGTAAGAAGACCAGTGGTTGTCAGGGCTAGGAAGGGAGGGAGGGAGGGAGGGAGGGACAAGAGGAGCACAGAGGATTTTTAGGGCGGTGAAACTATCTGCGTGATCCTGGCATGGTGGATGCAGGTTATTACACATTTGGGCAAACCCACGGAATGTACAACACAAAGACTGAACCCGAAGGCAAACTATGCGCTTGAGCTGATACTATCAATATTGCCTCATGGATTCTAGCAAAATACCACACCGACACAAGATATCACTAAGAGGGAAGACTTCGTGTAGGGAGGAGGCAGATATTTGGAAACCCACTCTGTACTTTCTTTGCAGCCTTTCTGCAAACCTAAAACTGCTCTAAAACACACCCATGTCTACTTACTAGGGGGCTTCAAAAACCCTACAAACAGGGGCGCCTGGCTGGCTCAGTCAGTGGAGCGTGCAACTCTTGATCTCAGGGTCCTGAGTTCAGGTAGGCCCCCTGCTGGGTGTAGAGCTTACTTGAAAAAACAAAACACAACACCTACAAACAATTCCAGCACCACAATTCAAGCTCCCATGAAAAGTGTGCGGGTTGTCTCAAGAGCTTTCCAAAGATTCCTGATCACCTTCTCCCATCTCTGCGTGCACTCCTGGTGTAGCTGGGTACTGAGGAGCCTGTGATGTGCACCTGAGCACCCCGACTCAGGCGCCCTGCCTCTGTTTTCAAGCAGGGAGACAACGGTTCCCTGCATCCCTTTATTCCAAAGGCCACAGCACTGAGCTGGTAAAGAGGTTAGGGTTTCTCTACCAGCTGGAGGAACATGCTCTTCAAAGCTTGCAAGCTTTGGAATGCCCTCAGCCACCTGCAGAAGTCTTCGCTCTCAGTGACAAACATCATGGTACAGCGATGGCTTCAGAGAAGAATCCGGATCAATGCGGCCGAGAGCATCAGGACGGCTCTCCTGAAAGCACAACTCGCGCTGGGCTTGCTCACAAGTACTGTTGCGCGCGGCTGCCTCATCTAAGATGTCCCATGTCCCTGCCTCTAAATACGCAGGCACTCACCCCCATGGGGCTGAAGTGTCATTACCAGAAAGAGGCCCTGTGGCCCACCAGCCAGGAGGTCTCGGGGGTAGCCCACCCCTTTCTCCGCATCCCTTCTGCCCAGCCCTGCCTTTATGCTTGAAAACCCAGTGCCCACTGTCAGGAGCACTCAGCCTTCTTTAAAAATAGCCTTGCCAGAGGTTATATAAAAACCTGAACACCGCTCCCACCTCCCCCCTGAGTCAGCACTGAGAGAGGACTTAGGTGTGGGTTTTTTTTCTCCCCCCCTTGCTGGAAACAGGTGGGACTTCTCTATCTTTCCACCTCCTGATTTGCTTCAGACCATACACAACATGCAAAGTTATTGTACTCTCCCAGCATTTCTTTTATTTATTTGAAAATGTTCTATGCTCCCTGTTCTTTATAAAATAGGTCAGCATAGCCATAAAAGAAAAGACTGGAAAGTGAGACTTCCTAAGATTAAGAAGTTCTGTACGGCGAAAGGCACTATACACAGACAAGCAGCGGACTTGGGAGAAAATGCTCACTACCTATTACATTATTTAAGCCAGTGGTTCTCAACGTGGGTGACTCGGCCCTCCAGGGGACACTGGGCCGTATCTGGAGACATTTCTGGTTACCACAACTGTGGGTGGTGGTGTGCCACTGGAACCTAGTAGGTAGAGGCCAGCGGAGCTGTGAAACATCCCACAAGGCCCAGGCTGGCCCCCACAACCAAGAATTGTCCAGCCCCAAATGTCAACACTCCCAATGCTCGGACCACGTGATTCAGTGTCTACAAACTCATCAGAAAGAAGACACATCCCTTGGGGCGCCTGGGTGGCTCAGTCGTTAAGTGTCTGCCTTCGGCTCAGGTCATGATCCCAGGGTCCTGGGATCAAGCCCCGTATCGGGCTCCCTGCTCAGCAGGAAGCCTGCTTCTCCCTCTCCCACTCCCCCTGCTTGTGGCTCTCTCTCTTGTTGTGTCTCTCTCTGTCAAATAAATAAATAAAATCTTTAAAAAAAAAAAAAAAAAAAGACACATCCCTTAACAGAGAAATGGACAAAGGATACGAGCCTCAACTAATAGATGTCAGCAATTCAAATGCTAATAAACCAGGACGAGCTCAAATTCCCAAATAATGAGGAAAATGTGAAGTCAAAAGAGATGCCACCTTCTGTCAGTCAGATACAAGACCGCCCAGGATGGGTAAAATCTAGCGTCGTAAAGAAGGATAAGGCAGGGCGCCTGGGTGGCTCAGTTGGTTAAGCGACTGCCTTCAGCTCAGGTCATGATCCTGGAGTCCTGGGATCGAGTCCCGCATCGGGCTCCCTGCTCAGCAGGGAGTCTGCTTCTCCCTCTGACCTTCCTCCTTCTCATGCTGTCTCTCATTCTCTCTCTCAAATAAATAAATAAAAAATCTTAAAAAAAAAAAAAAAAGAAGGATAAGGCGGACAAACACCCTGGTACACCGTTGAAATGGTACAACCCTTTTGGAGGATAACCTGCCCTTTAATATGATTGCTACCCTCGGATTCAGAACTGTAGGAATCTGTTCTTCAGAAATAATCACATGCGTGCAGGGAAGTATGTGTGAGGACCACACGACCCCACAGCGGGTACAAGTAAAATGCTGGATGTAATCTAAATATGAATTAAACAAACACCAACTCCACAAATCTGTTAAAGCATCTGCAGCCATGAGGCTTTCAGAAAGATTAGCTCAAAAACAAACACACATTTGCTGAAGCCTGAACCAAAGTGCAAGGGTTAACTCTGAAAAATTAAAATGCATAATGAAGTTTGCTCGAAATGTGATTCAAACATTTCTCTTCTCCCTTCCTTTGTTTTTCTTCATCCCTCCCTCTCCTCACCTTTGTTCTGAGTTAGGGACCTACTCTTGTGCCTTCTCCCCCTCCCCCCAATGCTTTCAAGGATGATTGAACTGGGCAATAATTATCCCATTCTCATTATTCAGAGAGGGGTGTCTTCTATGCCTGGTAAAAAGATGACTTTCTTAAACAGTGGTTGGCAAACCATGGCCTGTGGACTGTGGACCAAATCTGGCCCACCACCTGTTTTTATAAATAAAGTTTTATTGGCACACAGCTATTCTCATTTGTTTATGTATTGTCTGTGGCTGCTTTTGCACTACAGTGACAGAGTTGAGTAGTCGTGACAGAGACCATATGGCCCAAAAAGCTGAAACTATTTACCATCTGGCTCTTTACAGAAAAAGTGTGCCGACCTCTGTTCTAAAATGTAAAAACAGAAATTTTCTAAGAGAAAATCTTTGTGACATTGGGTGAGGCAAAGATTTCTGAGACACCACACCAAAAGCACAATCCATTTTCAAAAAATCGATAAACTGGATATCATCAAAATGTAAAACTCTCGCTCTGCAAAACTTAACAGTCCACAGAGGAGAAGAAAATATTTACAAATTACATATCTGAAAAAGGACCTGCATCCCGAACATATTTTAACTCTCAAAACTTAATGAGAAAACAACCTAATTTTAAAGACGACAAAAGCTGTGAACAAACAATGCACCAAAAAAGATATATGGATGACAAACAGACATATGAAAAGACACCCGACATTATCAGTTATTACGGAAATGCAGATTAAAACTACACTGAGATACCATTACCCATCTGGAAGAGAATCAAGATAACCCCACCCATTCAGAATGGCTAAACCAAAATAAAACAAAAGCAGGCAAACAACAACAAAACAATATCAAGTTCTAGTGAGGATGTGGAGAAACCAGAATTTCCATGCATTGCTGGTAGAAATGGAAAAATATTAAAGCCGCTTTAGAAAACGTATGGGCAGTTTCTTAGAGTTAAACATACACTTTCCAAAAGACCCAGCAATCCCATATTAGCAGTCATACAAGAGAAGTGCAAACCTATGTTCATACAAAAACCCACACACGAGTGTTTATAGCAGCTTTATTCAGTAACACCCCAAACTGGAGCAGCCCAAATGCCCTTCAATCCATCAGTGGCTAGACTAGGGAAGGCTACACAATGGAGTTCTGCTTGCCAATAAGAAAAGTGCTACTATCCACGCAACTTGAATCAATCTTGAATCAATCTCAAATACATTTCACAGAGTGAAAGAAACCTGACTCCTACGCTGCGTACTACAAGAGTCCCTTCTAGAAAAGGCAGAACCGTAGGGATGGATCTGCGGTGGCCAGGGGCAGGGAGCAAGGGGAGCGCTGAGTACACTGGGGGACGAAAGAGAGTGTTTTTGTTTCTTGGGGAGTGTAACTTCCCATGTCTTGATGGTGGAGGTAATAACACGACTCTATGCATTTGTCAAAACTCGAAGAACTCTACACCAGAATTTCAAGTGAACTTGAAAATAAATTTTAAAAGATCTACAAAGTGAACCTGATTCCACAGCAGGCAGGCTCCTCGTGACGCCCCTGGGTGAAGCTGAGCAGCCTCTGCGGGCCCAGTTCTTGGGTCAACTGGCAACGATGGAGAAATCCAAACCCCCAAAGCACGGTTTCTCAACACTTCAGGGCCGCTCCACCCTGCTTTCCCGTGTTCCTCCCCCTGACCTTTCCAAATCCACGTCGCTAATCCGGGGCCAGGCCAGCTTCTGTCGAGCACCAACCACAGCTGGGCCTTTGTCTCTGCCTGACAATCAGTGACTTCCAAGTTGTAGCCAATTCTGGCAGCCCCTTGGCTGGCCAGGCTGTCACCTCTCACTTCCTTCAGGTCAACACAATCGGAGTCCCCTGTCCGTGGTGGCCTCACCCACTGAGGCTCAAAGGCTTCATCACTTTGCTCAGGGTCAGCCATGGTGTGGTCCATGGTGGCAGCGCCAGGCTTCCAATTGTTGCTACAGAGCAGTCTCCCTGCTTCAAGATGTGGCCCTCCACTCTAGCTTCTTCCCTGGCGTGCGGCAAACCTTCGCATTTCCGTGCCTCTGCTCTGGCTGCTCCCTTTGCAGACACTGTCTGCCCTCTCCATTACCTCCTCACTTATCCGTGAAACGTCCCCCCAGAAAATAGGTTGCTCTAGTTCCCTGGGCCCGTACACCATTTAGCCCAAAACTTTACGGATGCACAAATCACTCTAATTCCTAATTATTTGCTTTTCACCCACCTCGTTGGTGAGAGCCTGGAGGGCCAGTGGGGTGGGGGATGAACAGACATCAGGTCTCAGAGTCACCTGGGAATCATGTGTATTTGCCACTTTACGTTAAAGGGCAGTTGGAAATTATACTTACGGTCTTAATATGTTCAGTACTTTACTTTTGTTTTTTTTTTTAAAGACTTATTTATTTTAGAGAGAGAGAGTGCAAGAGCAAACGGGGGGAGGGGCAGAAGGGGAGGGAGAGGGAAAAGCAGACTCCATGCTGAGCATGGAGCCCAACGGGGGGCTCGACCCCACAACCCCGAGATCACAACCTGAGCTGAAACCAAGAGTCAGACGCTCAACAGACTGAGCCACCCAGGCGCCCCAGTACCTTACTTTTCTAGGATTGTCCCGTCCCATCCCACAGAATCAAACTCAATTGTAGGGAACAAAAAGGGAAACTTAGTTTAGCAAAGCAATTCCTGCTGAGTTGGAAATGTTTCCAGTAACTCCATGTATCATGGAGAAGTCCTGTTTGGATGATCTCTGAGGGTTTTCAGCCTCATTGCACTATTTTCAACAATCCTGGTTGTCCTTGTGACTTCAACAATGCTGTTCACATCAGCAGTATAAGCACTATGTACGTAGGAAAGAGGTATGTCCATAAACGACATAAAAACTTACACAGGTAATACACATGTAAAGCAGCAAGACTAGTCCCATTAGGCACCCATGAGAATCTGTCTCATTTGATATTCACAGAGCAGCCTTGCTAAACTACTCAAGCTAGAGCAAAACTAGAACAGTCAAATATATCCTCAGGCTCAACCTTGACACTTCACACATCACATGATGGGGCTTGGACTCAATTATTTCTAAGGTCCCTTCCAGATGTAAAAGTCTGAGTTCTCCAAGGTAAAAAAGCCTCAGGAATGTTAGGTCACCCAGGAAACACTCTGGGTCCCAGAGAAAAATCGAACGTACCACCTGACCCAGTTATAACTGCTACGCAAGGCGAGGGCTTAAGTGAACACTACGTATTTCCTTACTCACCCCTTCCCACAGCCCACGTTGGGGAGAGCCACCTGACTGGGCCAGCCACGGCTACGTCACAGCAATTCAATATCCACCAGGCTGAAAACCTCAGGGTAGAAGCAGATCAGGTGCAGCCAGTGTCTGGTCCAGTCCAAGTGCTCCACGGGCCTGCGGGGACACGACTGGCTCCACAGCCCTGTTAAGAGTTCTGGCTCCTTCCTGGCTGGTCAAGGCCACCCCAGGGCTCTTGCACAGAACTGCAGAGCAACATGACAGGGCAGGGAAAACTCCTGGGCTGCGGAGTCTGATAGACCCGTGCTCCAATACTCACCCTACTGCTGATCAGCTGAACGACTGTGGGTGTGGCACTTCCTTTCCTGGAGCCTCAGTCTCCTTGTCCGTGAAATGGGCATGGTACCACCTGCTTCGCAGCGCCCAGCACAGTTCCTGACACTTGGCAAGTGGCCATCGCACCCGCCTCCAGGTCCACTAAGGAACACATTGACTCTTTGCCCCTGGGACCCTGGAAATGATCCAAACCGCTGATGCCATTTCTAATGGGCCTGGGCTCCACAGAAGTCACAGGGAGTCACACCAGTTAGGGCTCACGACCGAAGCCCCACATATATGGAAGACCTCGTTGCTAGTCTATGTTCACTCACCATCAACGGCACACACCAGCCTGGATGGGTCAGTGGGCCTCTCAATCTGCCCACCAAAGATACGAACCTTATTCCAGCCCTGCCCCCTTCCTCCTACTTCACTTACAAAACCGAGGGGAACGTGTGCCTCCCTGACCTCCCAGTCTCCAACTGCAGGCACCTTCAGGTCCTCTCCGCCTGTCCCTGACTCCTCTTCAAGCCTCTTCCTCCCCCTGAATTACTTCCTCTGGTGGCAGGACACATTTGTCCCCCAAACCTAACCAGGCACCGAATTCTGCCAGTTGCACATTGGCGATATATCTCCTTCTCCCCCATGTCTCTGCCATTATCCTGGTTCAGGTCCCTGTTATCTCTTGCCTAGACAGACTCCCAAATGATCTCCCTGCCACATGATTATTTCAAACCCAGTCTCTCCAAACCCAACCAGGCCTTTTCCCTTCAAATCACTCCTCTGCCTTCTGTTTCCTCTTCTCTGAATCCTCCCTCCAGTAGAGATGTCTCTTTGGTGGGTGGCTGGATCTAGTCACTCGAGCCCCCTTCTGGCCCGCCCTCCCTCCCCCAAGTAAACACGGAGTGCCAACCATGTGCCAGGCACAGAGCAAGGTACTGGGTGTATGAAATCAAAGAATAGTCCCAGTCCCAGCCCTCATGTTCAGGCCATTACCAGGCCACCTCATACCACAAAAGCGTCTTGACCAGTCCATCCATCCTTAAGTCTCCCCCAGAAAAACAAACTTCCAAGATCACCTCTTGACTGTATCCAGAAACCCTCTACCACCTGACCCTGACATACTTTTCTAGACTTATCTCCAAGTTCACCTTCTCATCTCTCTCTGCCTGCCCAAACCAGTCCACTCAGGCTTCCGGACCTCTTTGTCTCTCCTCTCTAATTCACCCGGGCCATTGGCAGCACCTGAAAATTTCTGCCCATGCCTCTTTGATCACAACTGGTACAGATACCAGCTCTTTTTTTTTGGTAAAGATTTTATTTATTTATTTGACAGTGAGAGACACAGCGAGAGAGGGAACACAAGCAGGGGGAGTGGGAGAGGGAGAAGCAGGCTTCCCAACAAGCAGGGAGCCCACTGAGGGGCTCGATCCCAGGACCCCAGGATCATGACCTGAGCCGAAGGCAGACGCCCAACGACTGAGCCACCCAGGCGCCCCCAGACACCAGCTCTTTCATCAAACACAAAAACCGAGCACTGGACAATCCTTGCTTTCAACACTCGCAATGCTGTCACGACCCACTGCTTCACCCTTTTGCTACTTCATCTCATACATCTACATAGATCTCTTCTCCCCTCCTCAGGTTGGAAGTTCCTCAAGGAGGCAGTTTCTTCCCCTTCTTCCTGTTTCCCAACAAGCAGTCACGTTTCATGTTTTCAACCTACGAAAGTGTGACCATCGACTTGGCCAAAGCACACGGAGGCCCTGGGTCAAGTGGGACCGACAGTGATCATAAAAGTGAGTGCCCCCAACACGTACGGACATGGAAAATGCCTTCTGTCCCCTCCCTGCTTCGCAGTATATCCACTGCATGCTTTCCTGTCTGTGTCCACGTTTCAAACTGCTCCTTCTCTTGCCTTCCCTGTTTCTCTTACTGACCTATCCTTCTACTGGTCACTCAGGCAGAGACCCAGAATCATCCACTGCTGTCCTTTCTTGCTCGCTCACAGATACCCACAGAGTCCTGCATCTCTTACCCCCCAACCATGTCTCAAGCCCATCCCGCCTCTTTCTCTACCACTACAGCTCTGGGTCGCATCTGCAGCTTTTCCTACATAGAGCAAAGCAATCACCTTCTAACTGGTTTGCTGGCCTTCAGCACTGTCTCCCTCCAACTCTGCCTCCTTCACTGCATGGACTAAAATTATCCCTGGCCTGGCCTACAGGAAAACACCCTCTGCACACCAGCCGCAGGAGTCCTCTTGCCACTACCTGCCCCTGAAGGACCAGACCCCAAGTGGTTTCCAGAACAAACCAAGATGTTCCCACTTCCATGCTTTTGCAGATGCTGTTCCTGCATCCTGCAAAGCTGTTCCCTGTGGTCTGTACCTGGCTAACTCCAGCTGCCCCCCCATGCTTGGCCTCCTCCAGGAAGCATTCTGTGATCTCCTTTGCCCAGCAAGCCTAGGTGAACAATCTTCTTTTCTGTGCTTCCACATCAGTCAGTGCATAACTCTCACCACACTTGTGGCTAAAACAGTCTGCCCACACTGTAATCACCACTGCCTCTAAGAGCCTAGCAGCGGGGCAGGGAGAGTTGGTTAAAGGAGGGAAGCCAGACTCACTTCCCTTCTGTAGGCTGCTTTCCTCTGGTCTTCCCCTGACTTTCAACACTTGGGTCAGCCTCGCTGCTTCATTATTGCCACCTAGGGGCAAAAGGCAGCAACCGCACTTTCCTCACCATTCAGCATTTAATTTGACTCTATTGAAAGGGACGGGAACACAAGCTAGAGAACAGTTAGTTGATTCCAGGGCGGGTAAAGGGAGAGTGGCAATCAGAGGCGGCTTCGAATGGGGAGTGAGCTCTGAGCTGGGCCTCGCAGCATGAGGAAAGGATCTCTAGGTGGAGGAGAACTGGGAGGCAGTGGGACAACAGGCAGAGAAAGGGCGGGAGTTTTAGGTCCAGGTGCAGGTGAAATGCAAACGGGAGGGAGGGTAAGGAGGTGCAAGACCTGGGATCCCAAGCTTTAACTTTTAAGTCACCTAAAGAGGTGAAAAAAATTAAAATTCTTTCCACTCAGAAAACTTTTAATCAGGAGTGATGATCAGATCTGCATTTTAAAAAAGACAACTTTTGCTGGAGTATGAAAGCACAGAGATGGGAAGCAGGGAGTGAAAGAAGCAATAAAGCAAACAGCAAAAAGAGTATTTTCATAATTCTCTCGTTTTCCACTTGCTGCAGCATGACCTCAGACTCAACACATCCAAACCGAAACTCTGCCTCCTCCAAAACCAGTGCTTCAACATAAACATTATTTATCTCCACATTTTGAGATGTTCATATTCCCAGCCTCTTTGTGGACCCTGAAGTGACAAAATTTTATAACAGATCCCAGCACAAAGCTTTGCACACAGAAGACGTTCAATGACAACTGAATGGAATTCCTCTTGGGATCCCCTGGACACCTGTGATCATAAGAGCAGTAAAATCTCATGGTTAAGAGTAAGCATTTTTAGTCAGAGGGCCTGAGTTCACAACCCGCCTCAGCCACCTTACGGTGCGAGACTGGTCGTAACAAGTGACCCATCTAAGCCTTGGTTTGTTTGTCCTGAAGATGGAAATTACAACAGCACCTATGTCAAGGGCTGGAGATAAAGATCAGATCTGTAAAGGGACAAGCCCATAGTAAATCCTCACTAAACACTGGTGATTATCTATAACATTATCTATTCAGTGCTTACCACGCTCAGGCCATCGCTAGGGCTTCCCACACCCTTAAATCTGCACAGCAATTTTTCCATTCCATTTTACAGATAAGAAAACTAAGGCTACCACAGTTGAATTTGTACAAGTTCTTGGGAGCCTTGGATCCCGACGCATCAGAGATGTGGCTGGAGGAACTTTTAGTAAAAGATCATTTAGTCCAGTGGTGGTTCTCGTGTGTGTGATACTTTTGGCAATATCTGAAGACATTTTTGATCTTCACAACTGGGGGCAGGAGGGGGGGGTTTGGAAAGGGAAGAGATGCTGCTGGCATCTAGTGGGATGCTACTCAACATCCTACAATACACAGGCCATCCTCCCCACACCCACCCCAACCAAGCGTGATCAGACCCAAAATGTCAGTAGTGACCAGGTTGTGAAATCCTTCTCCAGTAGGACCATCCTTCCCATTTTCCCACTTCTGGAGCACTGACCATACAGATCCTACATACTTTTGGTAAGGGGTGGGGAGGGGCCTCTGTCCCTCCAGGGGCAGAGCATTCAAAAGTTCTCCACCTGCCCTGCACACAGTAGGTATCAGAACCCATTTTAATAAGCCTAGCAGCAGGGGAGACCGGAAAAGGAAAAGCATCCATCCCCCATTGTTCAATTGCGTGCAGGTTGTGTTTTCAACACACACACACACACACACACACACACACACACACACACATTTTACAAATCCCAACGTCCCACGCCCCAAAAACAGCTTTGTTAGAGATGGCGTTCAAATAATCTATATTTTTCTAGGACTCCCATACATACCGAAAGGTATGCACACTTCTAAAAAGACCTCAGATCGGCCGCGGTCTTCTGACAACGACTACAAAAGAATCTGTAGGATTTCCCCGGGGAACGAGCCCGTGGGCCGTGACCTCTGCGCGCCGAAGGCGCTCACCCCACTCCCTCGCCTCTGGCTTCGCTCTCCCGCCCCCGGCTCCTCGGCTCCCAGTACTGCTGGGGCCCCGGCCGCGAAGCCCGGCCGCCAGGCGCGTGCCCACGCCGTGTCCCCCTC